>NC_083346.1:74066850-74401417 GCF_019175385.1 Lycium barbarum
TGGCCCATGATCAGAAGGTGTTATATACGTGAATATTATATATATATGGAGTGTAGGGAAAGGGATAAGCGTTATATACACATTAACACCTGATCAGCTGGTGCGCCATGATGATGATATATGGATCGGGCTGCACGTTCCGCAGCAATATATATGATGGTGATGATGGCCGCATAGAGGCCGATGGGATATGAGATAATGGATCGGGCTGAACGTTCCTCAGCACTATGACCAATATATACACGAGCATGATTATCGTTGAGAGCATGTTATAAGCCCACAGAGGTAGTGTCAGTTATACATATTTATACAGATACTTTCAGATTTCCAGTCTTACAGATACTTGTTCATACAAATCTATGCAGACTGTCAGTTTGGCCTTTGAGTTTCAGACTCTGTTCATGATTTCTATGCTCATGCTTATGTTACTCTTATGCCTTACATACTCAGTACATTACCCGTACTGACTCCCTTATTGCTCGGGGGGCTACGTTCATGGCCGCAGGTTCAGGTAGACAAACAGGTGGTCCAGCCCAGTAGTCACTTTATATCTAGCAGTGGTCAGTGCGCGCCATTTGATCCGGAACTGTAGTCTATTTTGGTGTGCCATTCTTTTGAGATGTATATGGGTATGATGGGGCCCTGTCTCGTCCTTTCTATAGCGTTACACTCCATGTAGAGGTCTGTAGATAGTTGTATGTATATGTCAGATGATGTAGCCTTGTCAGCTTCTATTCTTTTGTGTACAGTATATGTAGCGGCCTAGTTGGCTTGCACTATTATTTCAGCATGTGTATATATATATTCCGATTGTGCAGAGTTTATGAGGCTACCCTTTCTTTTCATGAGGCAGTATGAGATTCGTTTAGGTTACTTATGGGCCCTTGATGTTCAGATATGAGTATAGGGGGTTTGGTCACTAGGGGTCAGACACTCGGCACGACTCATCGGTTTGGGTTGTGATAGGACCCAGTTAGATCGCCCCAGCGTTAGGCTGACATTCATAGCGGTCACGCCTTAATGACCCATGTCGCGCTAAATCGAAAGCAGGAAAGATTTCATTAGACCGCTTTCGCGATCTCGATGACGCTAAAGCGGTGCTACTAAAGTGGTAGCCCGACCACCGAAGTGTTAGACGACCAGTGGTTGACCTATTAAAGGCCCCATTTATGGAATTGACCTAATATTTCATTTCCCTAAAGCTGCAGCGGCCACTTGGGGATATTCCAGCCCTAGAGACTTGAATGTTGGGAAGGTAACCTCCTTAAATCCCTCATTGCATCTCCATTTAATTCTCTCTTTCATCTTAAATGATTTATGGTTATGGCAAAGCATTAAATGGGGGTTCTTTCTCAAAATTCTTAAGAGACTATTGTGTAAAAGTGGTATTGTTGACCTAGAGTAAATATTAACTCAAGGATGGCTTATTTATTGCAACACCTAGTATAATAACACGTTATAATCCTAAATCCTTTCTTTTTCTAAAATGGGTTAACTTGTTAGGTGTTAATAATGAGGAATGTGAATTAGTGAGGTAAGTTTGACTTCGGTAAACCTTTTTTTTATATAATAAACTGAGAATCTAGAATGTTATTTGAGAAATGGAAATTTTACCTTTATGACCCCAATTCCAAAATTATTACTTACTTGAAGTTATCCATCGTTCCTAGACCTCTCAGATCTACAAATTCCCTACCAAGATGGAAGATAGAGTCCTAGTGGATGTTCGTGCACATGTTCAGCCTTGAGGTAGGTTACCATTTCCCTTTCTTGGTAGACTCCGGTTAAACTTTCATACACACGTGTTCAATGAAGTGGAGAATGTATATATAGGATTTTGAAACTTGGAATGGATACTTTAGATCGATAACGTATAAGAAATGGTGGTCATTGTATATTACCAATATAGTTGTAGATTTAAGATGACCTTATGGTGAGACTTTGATTGGCCAGCCGTCCGTTTAGATGATATTGTCAGAGAATGCATGAAAACGTTAGGGTATGAAGTTTGGGATGTATCTTGCCTTAGGTTGGGCCTTGTTGATTGATTTGGGGACTAGCTACCCCGTTGTGTTATTGACTTATTTTTATCTATTAACTTATTGGCTCGTTGCCACGTAGAGATATTGGGTATTGGTGATTAGTGATATATCATGATTATGATATTGCGGTACTTTACTTTGATTTGACGTTGAGATAAGAATTGTGATTCCATTGAGGCTTATTATGTAGCCTGATTTATTGATACTACTTGTGTGCCATGTGTGGTACTATTTGGGATTGAATTGGTTGTTGATATTACATTGCATCGTTTCCATACTCATTTTCATGATACATTCACATTGTATTGTCATGGTACTAAGGACAGAAAGTGAGAAGAAAATACAGATTTATTGAAACATATTGTATATTGACTCATCTTATGGTTGTGTGTATAATGACTGATACGAGGCATATAGGTGGGAAAGAGTTATCTCTGGGCTGTGTGTGGAGTGGTACATGGAATTGGCGAGTCCCCAATCGGTTGTGCTGCCGAGATGTGATGTTCCATCAGTCGGAGTGCATATTTATGGTGGATAGGCATTGTATTCATCATTCATACATTATTGCATCGCATTGTGCCTCTTGGGTTTTCTGATATTATTGTGCTATGAATGTGATATACTGGCTCAGATTGGCTATACTGAGACTTGGTATAGTTTGGTTTAGATGCTATAACATAGGTGATGACTTATTATACTATGATTGTAATATATTGGTTTGGATTGGCTATACTGAGTCTTGTCATAGTTGGGTTTAGATGTATAACATAGACAATGACTTGTTGTGCTATGATTGTGATATACTGGTTAGGATTGGCTATACTGAGACTTGGCACAATTGCTATGTTGGATTGGGAAAGTGTGGTGCTAGATGACCTTAATACAGGTGTGTATGACTTGCTAGGTTGGGTGAGTGTTGAATAGTAGAATGGCGAGAAAGTTTTCCTTGAAAGATGATAGGTTTATTTGCGATATTGGTGTAGGATTGTCCTTGTTAGTAGTTGTAATGTTGCGGTATTTTGTGCTTGGCTACCTAATTAGTATGCTAGATGATTTAGAACGTGAGAAATGATAAAAGTTAAGGAAATAGACTACTAGAAGGGCGTTGGCGGAATAAGGCTTTATAGTTGTTGGGACGAGTGGAAGGTTGTATTCATGATTTGACTTAAGAGCGCCTACCATGTTTATTTGTTGATTCTACTACCGTTATCTTATTCTAACCATTGTCGGCCTATGATGCTTACTAGTACTAGTGTTGTACTGATACTACTCTTGCTACATCCCTCTCGGGGTATAGAGTTGTTTCAGGTTAATTGTTGATTTGGAGTCTCTGAAAGATGTGTGGTGCCTATCTTGAAGACCTCCATCCTCTTATTCCTAGATGGAGGTTAAGTCTTTTATTTACATTGTACTTGGCTTCCAAATTAGTCGCTCTTGTACTAGTCTAGACTAGGTCATGGGAAGGGATTCAGATTTATTAAAAATTGTTTGCAAACACTTTCGCTTTATTTATATATATTGGTTTACTTCCGTATTTCGCTATCGTCTTAACTTTATAGTAAATCAATCTTGTTTCATGATTGTAAACGTGTTTGGTTTTGGGTTAAGGGTTCCCCTACCGAGGTGAGAATGGTAGGTGCCTGCACGATCCTAAAATGGGTCGTGACAACTGTTACACCTCGGAAAATTTCCCATCAGCGTATAGTGAATAGGGCAATGAAGGGCATGATGTATACGATGTTTTGACAAGTAAGGAATAACATTTGATGACCTTAATCGAGATTTGAAAGACATTTAAGGTAAGGGAAGAAAGTTGTTAAGGAAAGCAGGTTATATGTTATGCGTCAGGCAAGAATTTCGAGTATCGAATTAATGAGAGTTTAAAGACGTTTTGGAGAAGAGTTATAACTACCCTTAGATTGTTAATGAAGTGCTAAACAAGTGTTAAGAAGGTTCCATAAGGATTGTAGATCAAATGAAGTGGCGAAAATAAGATTCAGTGAACTGATGGGTTATACGGTCGATTATACGGTCCATATAATGTTATACAGTCCGTATAATAGACCGCAGAACCATCACAGTGAAGGTCCCTCACTGGTGGGATTATACGGTCACTTATACGGACCGTATAATGTGCCGAATAATGGTCACAGAGAAGAGAAATTGAAGGCAAGGCCAGAGGATCTGCAGCAGATTAGACTCCATACTATTTTGGATGTAGTTCATACTTCAGCATTTTTGTTTCTTTTTTAGGATAGTTTCATTTGGCTTTCTTTTCTTTTCTACACTTGTGTACAGAAAACTTATTATTTTTAATAAAATACTGCCAAACTTGGTTTGGTGGCTTTCATGCAAAAAAAAAAAAAGGGTCCATTTCACGGTCACTTATACGGACCGTATAAGTGTCCGTATAATTGTCCGAAGGGATCAGATTTTAAGTTATTAAAAGGAGACCCAAGTTCATTTTATTTCATTTCTCTCCTACACAAGTCAAGAACTCTCTAGAATATTCTCCACTCTTCATCCACTAGAAACCAAAGGAAATTGATGATCAACTTCATCAAACCAACTAAAATCAAGAGTGTGAAGCACATTAAAGTCATCTAAGCCAAGAAATTTCAAGAGAAGTGAACTAGGGTTTTGGTGCAAGAAACGTAACACCACTCAAAGCTTGTTCCTACAATATCTATGGCAAGTTTTATGATATTTTCATGATGTTTAAGATATTGAGAAGTTGAAACACTAGGATTGTAGAAAAATATAGAGAATGAGTCATAAATGTGGGAATAACTATTGTTGTGTAGTAGTTTGGAATGAATCATGAATATGGATATGTGTGATTGTAAGCAGGTTATGAATGACATTTAGAACATGGAATGAGTATGATATGTGAAAGAACGTAATAGTAAATTATGACCATGATTATGGGGAAATTGAAGTGAAAGTGTGAAATGTGGATAATGCAGATAGATGATGATTGTTATTAATGATATTATGAATGATGTTACGGATGTTTGGGAGTTTATATAGATTATGGAGGAAGTCATATAAACAAAGGAAATGCTGCCCAATTTTCTCTAGCTTCAGTAAGCACATTCTTATAATCGCTTAACTAAAGTTAATGCGAATTCTTTTGAAGGTAAAGACGTAAACATTAAAGGAGAATGAGCAAGCAATAGAGTAGTTAAACGACAAAGGTATGTGAGGCTAGTCCTTTCTTTCTATGGCATGAATCCTATGGTATGATTTCCTTCTTCTCTATGAATTCTCTATATCCCGGAAAGCCAAGAGTCTATGATGATGAATAGCCAAATGAGATAAGAGATGTGTTATGAGTTCGATGAGGATGATGATGAGTTAAGTATAAATATCCTAGAGTTCATGATATGATATTCCTATAACGCTCATAATGTCGTACGTTTTATACACTCACCTCATACATTATTTCTTTCAAGGTGAGGCCGAATACCATAAGGCTAATGAAGTCATTCATTGTATCCACATACCTTATATGCTATTTCCTACAAGGTGAGGTAGAGTACCATATGGTTAATGATGTCACTTATTGTATACACTCACCTTGCATACTAATTCCTTCAAGGTGAGGCAGAATACTTATAAATGCTCCATAATGGAATCGGGGGTTCACGACCTCGTGTCACCCCGACATAGCCATAGATGCCTTCAAGTCCTAACGTATGTTTGAATGATAAATGTATAATGATGCTAAGTCATGATAGGTCTATAAAATGATCAATAAAGTAAGTTATAATATGCCTATGCTATGTATGAAAATGTTGAATTACGATGAGTATATGATGATATGATATTACACCGTGCCTATATGGACGGGCAGATATACACACTACTATAGCGGGCAGCTTATACCCCGGACGCGGGAGGCCTGGACGCAGGTTTATTATTATCACACCGTACCTATATGGACGGGCAGCTTAAACATTATTACACCGTACCTATATGGACCGGCAGCTTATACATTTATGCATAATGATATGATGATGGATATGAAGTAAGTCAGCATGTGCTATTTCTCTTATAAGTGACAGTCATATACAGTTGCTTCCTTGTTGATGCTTTCTTTATCTCATTGACGTACTATTATTGTTTATGCCTCTCATACTCAGTACAATGTTCGTACTGACGTCCGTTTTCTTTGGACGCAGTGTTCATGCCCACAGGTAGACAGGGAAGTGAGCTTGATCCAGACTCGTAGGAGCTATTAGCTGATTTAAAGAGCACTCCATTTTCCCGAGGTGCCGTTGATTATTCTTTTGATAAATATTTATTTGTATGTTTTGGGCACGACGGGGTCCTGTCCCGACCTTATGTCTAGCACTTCAATAAAGGCTCGTAGATGCACATTGTGGGTTATACGGTCTCACAAGGTCACTACTGTAGATATGCATATATGTGTATATTATCATTTTGATAGCCGAGAGGCTTACGTATATAAAAGTATTTATGTTCTCAAATGAAAGATGATTTTCTTATAATTTGAGTATGAATTTGATAAAAGAACGTTTAATGAGCATGATAAGTAGTAGAACGAGTGGTGCTCGGTGGTTAGCCTCGGGTACCCGTCACGGCCCCTAGTCGGGTCGTGACAACAACGATCCTCCATCTCAGCGACAATAGCAGGAGCATATCTAGTCAATGAATTAAAATGAAGATTGTACTCACAAACACTCATATTCCCCTATCTAAGGTTCAGGAACCTATCAGCTCGGGCTTGATGAATCACTGGAGGCAAATAATGCCGAAGGAAGGCATCTGTGAACTCTTGCTACACGGGTGGGGTGCATTAATCCCTCTAGATGACACCCAAGTCTCGTACCAATGAACAGCTACATCCCACAATCTATAGGAAGCCAACTCTACCGACTCAGTGTCTGAAGCATGCATCACCTGCAGTGTCCTCAACATCGCATCTATAAAATTTTGTGGGTGCTCATCTTGTTTCGATCCAAAGAATTCTGGAGAGTATATATTAATAAAATCTCAAACCCTGGCACTAACAACCTTATCACCATAACCCATACCCTGATGCTGGGCCTGAGCAGCAACTAACTGGGTCAACAACTGAACACCCTCTCTCATCTCCTGGTCTGTGGCATCAGGCGGAGGAACTGGGAGTGTTGGGGCTGGAGCTAGGGCTAAAGCTCATCTATGCTCCCCTGGAACAGGCAGAGTATGGTAGGTCTGAGATAGAACCTTAATCCGGAACTCGCCCTTCTCAACATCTACAAGTGGCCCCTAGTCGGGTCGAGACAAAACTGGTATCAGAGCAGTTCAGTCCTTGGAAGTGTCTACAAGCCGTGTCTAGTAAAGTCTTGTTTATGGTGTGTTGCGCGCCACACTAATAAACAGGAGGCGACAGGGCATTTAGGAAAAATGACCATCTTTCATCTTAAGAAATCGTGCGATAGAGCAGTGTTATAAGATTTTCCCCTCTTAATAGTGTGTTACAATTTCAGAATGCCGCCAATGGGAAAGGCTAAAGCCTCCTAGAAGGGCAATATTACGATGAAAAGATAAGCAGAAAGAGAGCCGTCAATGCGTGTAGATGAGAGTGAATCACATAATGAGGCTCCATCTAATGCTTCTTCTACTCCACCTATTACCGAAGAACAAGAAGGGGCTTCAGCTCCAGCTCCTATGCCTCCAGTTCCTCCACCGGCTACTTCGGGTCAACAAATGACCGAAGCTATTCACTTATTGACACAGTTGGTTGCCGCCTAGGCACAGCGGCAGAATGCGAGCCCAAGTGATCTGTCAGCTAGTACCCAAGCCCGTGATTTTATGAGTTTGAACCCTTCGGAGTTTTTTGGGTCAAAGCCGAATGAAGACCCGCAAGGTTTCATTGATGAGATGTTGAGGACATTGAAGATTATTCATGCCTCCGAGACTGAATCTGTGGAGTTGGCATCGTATAGACTCCGAGATGTGGTGGTATTGTGGTACAATAATTGGCTAGCATCACGACATGAAAATGCGCCTCCTCCCGTGTGGCAAGAATTTGTAAATGCTTTCAACCGTCACTATTTGCCACCCGAGGTCCACCAAGCTAGATTAGATAGATTTCTAAATTTGAAGCAAGGAAATATGAGTGCCTCGGAGTATAGCCTACAATTTAATTCTTTGGCTAGATATGCCCCGACTATGGTGGCCGACATGGG
The DNA here is from genome assembly GCF_019175385.1 of Lycium barbarum. Lineage (NCBI taxonomy): Eukaryota > Viridiplantae > Streptophyta > Magnoliopsida > Solanales > Solanaceae > Lycium > Lycium barbarum. The sequence goes on from NC_083346.1 coordinate 74,075,090, forward strand.
AGATCGCGTACATAGATTTGTGAGTGGCTTAGGGCCACATTTGTTCAAAGATTGTTTGACGGCTTCGTTGCAAGATGGGATGGATATTTCCCGCATCCAAGCTCATGCCCAGAATCTAGAAGGACAACAACATCCGCAAAGGGGTGATCGTGATATTGATAGAGGGAAAAGCAAGAGGGCCAGATCTATAGGCGCAGGTAGTGACTACAGAGGGGGATCAAGACAGCCACATTCTAGACACTCAAGCCAGTCGGTGACTAGTGCACCTCCCCGATTTACAGGTAGGAGATTTGATCGCTCCTTTCGCTCAGCACAGGGTCAGAGTTCGAGGGCCTCAGGTTCATAGTTTGGGGGAGATTATAGCCAGAGAAGACCTCCAGCACCGCGATGCAGTCAGTGCGGTAGATTACATTCCGGACAGTGTCGCCAAGGTTTAGATGCTTGCTATGCCTGTGGCCAGGTTGGGCAGATTATGAGAAATTGCCCGTCGATGAGTGGTAGAGTTGGGATTCAGCCCACAAGATCAGCAGCTGGTTCTTCTTCAGTGCGCCCGGTAGGGCAGACTTCTCAGATTCCAGCAGGAAAAGGTAAAGGCCGAGGGGGAGCATCTACTTCAGGTGCCACTCAGCCCCGCATTTATGCTTTAGACGGACGACAGGACCTTGAGTCCTCCCCGGATGTGGTTACAGGTACATTATCCATATTTTCCCGTGATATGTATGTGTTGATAGATCCGGGTTCTACTTTCTCTTATATTACTCCATATGTTGCTGGTTGTATTGGGTGAAACCCGGGCCAATTAAACCTTTTGAGGTATCTACTCCGGTTGGTGATCCCGTCATAGCTAGACAAGTGTATAAAAATGTGATATGTAATCGCCAGACCAAAGCTGATTTAATTGAGCTGGAAATGCTAGATTTTGATGTGATTATGGGTATGGATTGGTTGGCCTCATGTTATGCTAGTGTTGATTGCCGAATGAAAATAGTTCGATTTCAATTTCCGGGAGAGCCCGTGCTTGAATGGAAGGATAATACAGCATCTCCAAAAGGTAGGTTTATTTCCTACCTTAAGGCTAGAAAGATGATAGCTAAAAGCTATATTTATCATCCAGTCAGAGTTCATGATACTGAAGCAAAGTCACCAACTTTCCAATCCGTTCCGGTAGTGAATGAATTCCCGGATGTATTTCCAGATGAACTTTCAGGTCTTCCTCCAGAAAGAGAGATTGATTTCGCTATTGATGTGTTGCCGGACACCAAGCCCATTTTTGTTCCTCCTTATCGAATGGCTCCAGCAGAATTGAAAGAGCTAAAGGCACAGTTGAAATATTTGCTCGAGAAGGGATTTATTAGACCCAGCTCATTACCGTGGGGAGCACCAGTCTTGTTCGTGAGAAAGAAAGATGGTTCCCTACGAATGTGTATTGACTATAGGCAGTTGAATAAGGTGACAATAAAGAACAAATATCCACTCCCAAGGATTGACGATTTGTTTGATCAATTGCAGGGTGCCAAATGGTTCTCTAAAATAGACTTGAGGTCGGGTTATCATCATGTGAGAGTGAGAGAAGCAGATATTCCCAAAACAACTTTCAGGACTAGATATGGCCATTATGAATTCCGGGTGATGTCGTTTGGGTAAACTAATGCTCCGGCAGTGTTCATGAATTTGATGAATAATGTGTTCAGGCCACTCTTGGACTTATTCGTGATAGTATTCATTGATGATATTCTGGTATATTCTCGCAATGAATTAGAACATACAGATCATTTACATATTGTTCTTGGAATTCTTCGAGCCCGAGAATTATATGCAAAATTTTCAAAGTGCGAGTATTGGCTGAATTCTGTAACATTTCTGGGCCATGTTATTTCAGATGACGGTATTTAAGTCGACACTCAGAAAATTGAAGCTGTGAAGACTTGGCCAAGGCCTACGACGCCTACAGAAGACTGTAGTTTTCTGGGTTTGGCAGGTTACTATAGGAGGTTCGTAGAGGGATTTTCCTCTATTTCAGCCCCATTGACGAAGCTAACCCAAAAGTCAGTTAAGTTTCAGTTGAATGATGCTTGTGAACGCAGCTTCCAAGAGTTGAAGGACAGATTAACCTCAACTCCAGTCTTAACACTTCCAGAAGGGCCAGATGGATATGTTGTGTACTGTGATGCTTCCGGCGTTGGGTTAGGATGCGTGTTAATGCAGCACGGTAGAGTCATTGCTTATGCTTCAAGAAAGCTACGGAAACATGAGAAGAACTATCCAACTCATGACCTCGAATTAGCTGCAGTTATTCATGCATTAAATATGTGGAGACATTACTTGTTTGGTGTGCATGTCGATATCTATACAGATCACAAAAGTCTTCAGTACATTTTCAAACAGAAGGAGTTAAATATGCGGCAGAGGCGATGGTTAGAGTTATTGAAAGATTACGATGAGAATATTTTGTACCACCCCGAAAAAACAAATGTAGTAGCCGATGCGCTTAGCCGCCGATCATGGGCAGTTTATGCGAAGTTCCCCCGGAAAAGAAAGAGATGATTCATGAGCTCCACCAATTAGCAAACCTTGGAGTACGTGTGATTAATTCAGGTTGTGCAGGGATTAGTATTAATGATCCCATAGCTTCGTCCCTGAATATGGAAGTAAAAGAGCGTCAGTAAGAAGATCCTCAATTGTGCCGTTACAGAGACATATCGCATGAAAAAGAGAAGTCCCCATTTGAAACTTCCGTGAATGGAATTCTTAGATACCGAGGCAGGCTATGTGTGCCGAATGTCGCAGAATTGCGTCGTCGAATTCTAGAGAAGCCCATTATTCTCGGTATTCTATTCACCCAGGTGCAACAAAGATGTATTACGATCTCAAGTTGATATATTGGTGGGATGGCATGAAGAGAGACATAGCAAATTGGTAGCGCAGTGTCCAAATTGCCAGCAAGTGAAGATCGAACATCAAAAGCCAGGAGGATTGTTGCAAGCAATGGAAATCCCTACTTGGAAATGGGAAGTGATCAATATGGTTTTATTGTGGGGTTACCTCGTTCCCGAGGCAAGTATGATTCTATATGGGTAATTGTGGACAAATTAACAAAAGCAGCTCATTTTCTTCCAGTCAGAACCACATACTCAGCGGAATACTATGCAAGGTTGTATCTCAAGGAAATTGTGCGACTCCATGGTATACCGATATCCATTATCACAGACAGAGGAGCCCAGTTTACAGCCAAGTTCTGGAAGTCTTTTCAAGAGGGTCTAGGTACTCAAGTGAAGCTTAGCACGACATTTCATCTGCAGACAGATGGGCAAGCCGAACGTACTATTCAGACTTTGGAAGATATGCTACAGGCATGTGTATTAGATTTTGGTGGTAGCTGGGATGATCACTTACCTCTGATTGAGTTCGCATACAACAATAGTTACCATTCCAGTATCCAAATGGCTCTGTATGAAACTTTATATGAAAGGAAGTGTAGGTCCCCAACTGGATGGTTTGAAACAGGAGAAGTACAATTAATAGGCCCTGAATTGATTCAGCAAGCAGTAGAAAAAGTTAAGGTGATCCGAGATCGATTGTTAACAGCCCAAAGTCGCCAAAAATCTTATGCGGACAACCGCCGGCGAGATTTGGAATTTCAGGTTGATGATTGGGTATTTTTGAAGGTGTCGCCAATGAAAGGGCTGATGAGATTTGGCAAGAAAGGGAAGTTGAGTCCTCGATACATTGGACCTTATAAAATTACCCGCAAGGTGGGTTATGTAGCCTACGAAATGGACTTGCCTTCAGAGCTTGAATCAGTTCATCCAGTCTTTCATGTCTCAATGCTCCGCAAGTGTGTTGGAGATCCTACGAGAATTTTTTCGATTGATGATGTTCAGGTGACAGAAAATCTAACATACGAAGAAGTGCCTATTGCCATCTTAGACAAGCAAGTACGGAGACTTCGAAAAAAGGAAGTGGCCTCAGTTAAGGACTTATGGCGAAATAACAACCGGGAAGAGATGACTTGGGAGGCGGAAGAGAAGATGAAGTCCACATATCCGCACTTATTTCAGTCCCCGGAAGAGATCCATGATGAGACATCGAGATTATGAGGTATGTACGTTTCCTTTTAATGCATATCGGTCATGTGTGGCCAATTTATATTGCTATTTTATTGTGGCCCTGTGAGGCAATGTTATTATGGGTTGTTGTGACAGGATGGTACTGCCATATTATAAGGTAAACTCTGGAAATTTTTTTTGTAGAATTCCCGAGGGTTTAACATTCGAGGACGAATGTTCCAAAAGAGGGGAAGAATGTTACACCTCGGAAATTTCCCATCAACGTACAGTGAATAGGACAACGAAGGGTATGACGTATATGATGTTTTGACAAGTAAGGAATAGCATTTGATGACCCTAATCGAGATTTGAAATACATTTAAGGTAAGGGAAGAAGGTTGTTAAGGAAAGCAGGTTATATGTTGTGCGTCGGGCAAGAATTTCTAGTATCGAATTAATGAGAGTTTAAAGACGTTTTGGAGAAGAGTTATAACGACCCTTAGATTGTTAATGAAGTGCTAAACTAGTGTTAAGAAGGTTCCATAAGGATCGGAGATCAAACGAAGTGGCGAAAATAAGATTCATTGAACTGATGGGTTATACGGTCGATTATACGGTCTGTATAGTAGACCGCAGAACCACCACCGTGAAGATCCCTCACTGGTGGGATTATACGGTCACTTATACGGACCGTATAAATTTATACGGACTGTATAATATGCCATATAATGGTCACAGAGAAGAGAAACGGAAGGGTCCATTTCACGGTCACTTATACGGACCGTATAAGTGTCTGTATAATTGTCTGACTGGATAAGATTTTAAGTTATTAGAAGGAGACCCAAGTTAATTTTATTTCATTTCTCTCCTACACAAGTCAAGAACTCTCTAGAATATTCTCCACTCTTCATCCACAAGAAACCAAAGGAAATCGATGATCAACTTCATCAAACCAACAAAAATCAAGAGTGTGAAGCACATTAAAGTCATCTAAGCCATGAAATTTCAAGAGAAGTGAACTAGGGTTTTGGTGCAAGAAGAGTAATACCACTCAAGGCTTGTTCCTACAATATCTAAGGTAATATTTATGATATTTTCATGATGTTTAAGATAATGAGAAGTTGAAACACTTGGATTGTAGAAGAATATAGGGAATGGGTCATAAATGTGGGAATAGTCCTGTTGTTGTGTAGTAGTTTGGAATGAATCATGAATATGGATATGTTGTTATTGTAAGTAGGTTATGAATGACATTTTTAACATGGAATGAGTATGACATGTGAAAGAATGTAATAGTGAATTATGACCATGATTGTGGGGAAATTGAAGTGAAATTGTGAAATGTGGATAATGCAGATAGATGATGATTGTAATTTATGATATTATGAATGATGTTACGGATGTTTGGGAGTTGATATGGAATATGGAGGAAGTCATATAAACAAAGGAAATGCTGCCCAATTTTCTCTAGCTTTAGTAAGCACGTTCTCATAATCTCTTAGCTAATGTTAATGCGAATTCTTTTGAAGGTAAACACGTGAACATTAAAAGAGAATGAGCAAGCAATAGAGTAGATAAATGACAAAGGTATGTGAGGCTAGTCCTTTCTTTCTATTGCATGAATCCTATGGTATGATTTCCTTCTTCTCTATGAATTCTCTATATCCCGGAAAGCCAAGAGTCTATGATCATGAATAGCCAAATGAGATAATAGATGTGTTATCAGTTCGATGAGGATGATGATGAGTTAAGTATAAAGATCCTAGAGTTCATGATATGATATTCCTATAACGCTAATGATGTCGTACGTTGTATACACTCACCTCATACGTTATTTCTTTCAAGGTGATGCAGAATACCATAAGGCTAATGAAGTCATTCATTGTATCCACTCACCTTATATGCTATTGTCACGACCCGACTAGGGGGCCGCGACGAGCACCCGGTGCTATCCCACCTGGGCACCCCCTTGACATACTTTCACATGACATCTAGGTGTGCCATAAATCAAATCATGCATTCTAATCATCCATCATACTAGTCCCTTTGGACGGCAACATTTCTTATATCATCATAGGTATCTGTGCCGCATCAATGTACATGGGCCGACGAGGCCAAACACATCTAACCACATACACATGTCTACGAGCCTCTAAGAAGGGTATAACATATCACATGAGCGGGACAGGACCCCGCTATGCCCATAAATATGTACACAAAAGAATCTATACCAAAAGCTGCGGCTCCGGATGAGATGGAGCTCTGCAATGTAGTCCCTGAATAATGAAGCTATGGATCGAGTCTATCTCCCTGGCCACCTGCGGGCATGACGCAGCGTCCACAAACAAAAGGGCGTCAGTACGAAGAATGTACTGAGTATGTAAAGCATGATCAACATTAATAAGAAAGCGTAATAGACAGCATAAACTATAACATAAGATGGGAGATAATAATATCATTGTCATAGCACTTACTTGCTCTCCATAGGGACATTCCATTTCCATCATGTATCCGTATACAAAATCTTGTTCATTCGTATTCACACTCCTATTCATATCGTCTACATTTCATATACATTGCTTATACATATCCTTTGCACAACATTTACATATCCTTAGCATATTCGTACTCATACTGATGTCATATATATATATATGTATATATACATACTTATAGCCTTTATATAGCGTACCCAACCATGAAGGATCGGTGTTTCATACATACTTGGCCAACCAAGGCTCAAGGTTATACATACCTGGCCCTACCAAGGCTTCAGGGTTACCCGTACCTTCTGCAGAAGTGCGCGCGCGGTACGTAGTCGTATACATACTCTATACATATTCATATACGTACATTCTACCAGCATCATAAGCTCGGGGTCTTATCATAGCCCTTCAGAGGCACACATACATACAATGGCCCATAGGCATCTTAATCATCACATTATTCGCATCATTAATACTATCATTATCACTATCTTTGTTGTTATCATTACATCTATCTTATAGGCGTAATCGTCATACGAGGAACTTAGTACTATCGTATCACATCAAGCATCGTGAGCTTATTAGCTCGGAAGGTCAATAATTTGAAGAAATCATAGACTTATAGAAGATTTAGACGTTAGGCCAAAGAACCATGCCTTATGAAAGAAGGGTTAGACTTACATACCTTTTCGTTGAACTATTCTACACTTGCACGTACTCCTTCGATGCTCACGTCTCTACCTTCATTAAGGTCATACTATCATTAGAATCGATAACTAGCACACATGGCTAAAGCTAGAGAAAATCGGACACATTTCCTTTATTTACACGACATTCGTCCATATCGTAATTCAACTCCCAAACGTCAATAATACATTCACAATATCATAACAATGGCCATTAATCATTCACATTACCCACATTATCTAGATTTCTCAATTCGCTCCTAATTCGCCCATATTCATGGTCATGTTACCCGACTTCGTTCATTCATGTAAAATGCCCATTTTCATGATCTTAACATCATTTATAACACATTCATATCACAACATAACAACAATCATGATTCAATTCAAACTATTTCTCAAACGTCACTATTCATCATTCATGACCCATTTTCCTATACTTACCCAATGTCCAAGCATTTTAACTCTCAAATACCTTAAAAAACATATAAATGTCATGAATCTTACCTTAGATGATGTAGGAACAAGCCTTGGTTGATAATACTTCACTTGAGCAAAAACCCTAGTTTATCTCCAAGAGATTTCTTGACTTGAATGGTCCTTAATGGGTTTGCTTACACTTGATTCACTTGTTTTATGTTGTTGATCACTAAATATCCTTGAAACCTTGTGGAACATATGTAGAGAGATGTTTTAGAGAGAAGGGGTGTGAAGTGGAAGTGAAATGAAATAACACTTGGCCCCTTCATTTATTGATCCAAAACTGTCCCGACCAAATATACGGACCAACATACGGTCCGTATAAATTGTACGGGCCGTATGTTTGGTCGTACATTTGGTCCAGAAACTTTTGCCTTGCTGGGATGGTTATACGGTCCCAAACATACGGACCGTATAAATTATACGGCCCGTATGTTTGGCCGTATAACTCCCAGGGGTTCCGAAGTTCGTTTTGTCGATTCGTTTAATCTCCAATCCTTATGGAACCTTCTTAACACTTGTTCAACACTCCAATAACAATTTAAGGGACGTCATCACTCTTCCCCAAGACATGCTTAAAGCCTCGCTAACCCGTTACTTGTATTTCCTTTCCAATACCTATCAAATACCTTGCCTTCTCTTGGCAATCCTCTTCCCCCATCTCTAACATCTTTGAAATCTTATCTAGAGTTCGTCGAGCGTCATCGCTTGCTCATGAACATATCGTATACTCATACTCATCACTAGTCCATTCACTTATGCATTCACGGAAGATTTTCCGAGGTGTAACCTTCTCCCCCCCCCCCCCCCCCCCCCCCCCCTCTTAAGAACATTCGTCCTCGAATGTTAAAGTTTTCGGGGATTCTATAAAAATTTCGCCAGAATTTCCCCTATAACAGGGCACTACCATCCGGTCACAACAACCCACAATAACAATGCCTCACAGGGCCACAACATAAGAGCAATAGAATTTGGCCACACACGACCCAAAAGCATAAAAGGAAAAACATACATACCTTGTGATCTTGACGTCTCATCTTGGATCTCTTCCAAGGGCTGAAATAAATGTGGGTATCTGGATCACATAATCTCTTCCGCTTCCCATGTCATTTCTTCTCGTTTACTGCTTCTCCATAAAACCTTAACTGAGGCAACTTCTTTATTTCTAAGCCTCCGTACTTGCCTATCTAGTATGGCAATGGGTATTTCTTCATAAGTCAATTTCTCTGTCACTTGTACATCATTTGCTGGGACGATCCTCATATGATCTCCAACGCATTTTCGAAGCATCGAGACATGGAACACCGGATGAACGGACTCTAACTCCTGAGGTAAATCCAGCTCATAGGCCACTTTGCCTATTTTTCGCAAAATCTCATATGGCCCAATGTATCGGGGACTAAGCTTCCCCTTTTTTCCAAATCTCATCACGCCTTTCATTGGCGACACTTTCATAAATACCCAATCCTTCACTTGGAACTCTAAGTCCCTTCGACGATTATCCGCATAGGACTTTTGACGACTTTGAGCTGCCAACAACCGATCTTGTATGAGCTTAACTTTCTCTGTGGCTTGCTGGACCAAGTCTGGCCCTATCAATTTAGCTTCTCCAGTTTCAAACCACCCAATTGGGGATCTACACTTTCGCCCATATAAAGCTTCATACGGTGCCATTTGAATGCTAGAATGATAACTATTATTGTAAGCAAATTCAATGAGTGGCAAATGATCATCCCAATTACCTCCAAAATCCATCATACATGCCCGTAACATGTCTTCAAAAGTCTGAATAGTACGTTCAGCTTGTCCGTCGGTCTGTGGATGAAATGTCGTGCTAAGGCTCACTTGGGTCCCTAAACCCTCTTGGAAAAACTCCTAAAATTTAGCTGTAAACTGAGTCCCTCTATCGGAGATAATCGATACTGGAACACCATGAAGTCTCACTATCTCTTTAACATAAAGCCTTGCATAATCTTCTGCCACATATGTCGTTCTGACGGGTAAGAAATGAGCTGACTTTGTGAGTCTATCGACAATCACCCATATAGAATCATACTTACGTCGAGAACGGGGTAAGCCTGTGATGAAATCCATATTAATCACTTCCCACTTCCAAGTTGGGATTTCTATAGCTTGCAACAATCCACCCGGCTTTTGGTGCTCGATTTTCAATTATTGACAATTGGGACATTGAACCAAAAATTCTGCTATATCTTTCTTCATCCCATTCCACCAATATATAGACTTGAGATCATGATACATTTTCGTCGCTCCGGGGTGAACAGAATAACAGGAACAATGAGCTTCTCTCAAAATCTGGTGGCGTAGACCTGCCACATCGGGAACACATAATCTGCCTCAACATCGAAGAACTTCGTCTCCTGAAATATCAAATGATGACACCTCTTTCTGAGGGAGCGTATCTCTGTAATGCATTAGCATGGAATCCTCATATTGTCGCTCTTTCACTTCTGCCACTAGCGACGAGACTGCTGAATTCTGAATTGTAGTTCCCCTGCTGCCTGAGTCCACCACTCGAACTCCTAGGCTAGCTAACTGCTGGAGCTCAGAAGCCATTTCTCTCTTCTCTGGTTGTACATCACATAAACTTCCCATAGATCTGCGGCTAAGAGCATCAGTTACAACGTTCGCCTTTCTGGGGTGATACAACATATCAACATCATAATCTTTTAGCAATTCTAACCATCGTCGTTGCCGCAAATTCAACTCTTTCTGCCTGAAGATATACTGAAGGATCTTATGAGCAGTATAAATATCCACATAGACACTATATAAATAATGTCTCCATATTTTTAAAGCATGAACCACTGCGGCCAATTCTAGATCGTGGGTCGGATAATTCTGCTCATGTTTCCGCAGTTGCCTTGAAGCATATGCAACCACTTTACCGTGCTACATCAATACACAGCCTAGCCCAACACCTGAACCATCATAATAAACAACATATCCTTCCAATCCCTCTGGAAGTGTCAAGACTGGTGCAGAAGTCAATCTATCTTTCAACTCTTTGAAGCTACGTTCACAAGCATCTATCCATTGAAACTTTGCCGATTTCTGGGTCAACTTTGTGAGTGGTGCTAAAATCGAAGAGAAACCTTCAAAAAATCTCCTGTAATAACCTGCTAAGCCCAGAAAGCTATGAACCTCTGTAAGAGTTGTGGGCCTTGGACAAGATTTCACGACCTCACTTTTTTTACTATCCACTTGAATCCCATCGGCTGCAACAATATGCCCCAGAAATGTCACTGAGTTCAACCAAAACTCACATTTGGAAAACTTTGCAAACAATTCTCGAGTTCGAAGAACTCCAAGGACAATACGCAAATGATCTGCATGCTCTGCCTCGGATCTAGAATACACCAAGATATCATCGATGAATACAATCACGAACAAATCCAGAAAGGGCCTGAACATATTGTTCATCAAATCCATAAACACCGCCAGTGCATTAGTTAGTCCAAATGACATTACCCGGAACTCAAAATGACCATATCTTGTTCTGAAGGCTGTCTTAGGGATATCTTTCTCCCTAACTCTCACTTGATGATACCCGGACCTCAAATCAATCTTTGAAAACCATTTGGCACCTTATAATTGATCAAATAAGTCATCAATCCTCGGAAGAGGATATTTATTCTTAATTGTCACCTTATTCAATTGCCGATAGTCAATGCACATTCTCAAAGAGCCATCTTTATTTCGGACAAACAATACGGGTGCTCCCCACGGGGACGAACTAGGCCTAATAAAGCCTTTATCAAGCAAATCTTTCAATTGCTCCTTCAACTCCTTCAATTTTGCAGGTGCCATTCTATAAGGAGGGATAGATAAAGGCTTAGTGTCTGGCAACACCTCAATAGCAAAGTCAATCTCCCACACGGGAGGAAGGCCTGGAAGCTCTTCCGGGAACACATCCGGAAATTCATTTACTACAGGGACTGACTGAAGAGTCGGCGATTCAGCTTCTATATCTTGAACTCGCACTAGATGATAAATACATCCTTTTGTAATCATCTTCCTTGCCTTTAGATAGGAAATAAACCTACCCTTTGGCGAAGCCGTATTCCCTTTCCATTCTAAAACTGGTTCTCCTTAAAACTGGAAACGAACCATATTTATCCTACAATCAACATTGGCATAACAAGAAGCCAATCAATCCATGCCCATAATAACATCAAAATCTACCATCTTTAGTTCATGCAAGTCAACTATAGTACGGCGGTCACGTATCACAACTACACAATCTCTATATACTCGGCTAGCTATTACCGATTCACCCACGGGTGTAGACACCTCAAAAGGTTTGATCGACTCCGACTTGATTTTCAATCGACCCGCTATATAGGGAGTAACATATGACAATGCGGATCCCGGATCAATCAATGCATATACATCATGAGAGAATACCGATAATATACCTGTGACCACGTCAGGAGAAGACTCAAGATCTTAGCGTACAGCCAAAGCATAAATACGGGGCTGAGGACCGCTAGAAGTGGGAGCTCTCCCTCTGCCTCTACCATGGCCGATTGGCGCATGTGAACCTGGCCCCGTAGGGTGCATAGAAGATGAAGATCCAGCTACTGACCCTGAAGGCTGGGTCCTACCTCTACCATGAACCGAGGGGCAATCACGCATAATATGGCCTGGCCGACCACATGAATAGCAACTATCTGAACCTGATCGGCATTGACCCCAATGCAACTTCCCACACTGGGAACGTCGTGGCACGGGTGGCCTTGCCTGACCCGAATCATCTCTAAACTGAGACCCCGAATAACTCTGACTCGGATCGGAACGAGTAGACCTATCGAATCTCTGGCCTGTAAACCGCGGAGGCGTACTAGTCATGGAATAGCCTGAATGCCTGGGAAACTGTTGCCTGTGCCCACCTCTGAACTCACTCACCGGACCTGAAGATCTGGCCCTCTTGCTATGACCACTATCTTGCTCGCGTTCACTTCTTCGTTGTTGCAAACTTTCTTCTAAGTTCTGAGCATGAGCCTGAATGCGTGCAATATCCATACCGTCCTGAAGGGACGCAGTCAAGCATCTATCCATCAAATGTGGCGCTAGGCCCTTCACAAATCGGTGTACCCGGTCACCCATATCCGCTACCATGGCTGAAGCATACCTAGCCAAAGAATTAAAGCAGAGATTATACTCTAAAGCACTCATACTACCTTGCCTCAAATTTAAGAACTTATCGGCTCTAGCTCGCCGAACTTCTGGAGGCATATAGTGTCGGATAAAAGCATCAACAAACTCTTGCCATACCGGGGGAGGTGCATTGGCTCTCTGTGAATCCATCCAAACCGTATACCACTGGATCGAGACATCTCTCAATCTATACGACGCTAACTCCACCGACTCGGTGTCTGAAGCATGTATCAACCGAAGCGTCCTTAACATACCATCAATGAAGTCCTAAGGGTCCTCCTCCGGCTTTGAGCCAAAGAATTCCGGAGGGTTCAAAGTAATGAAGTCTCGGGCCCTTGCACTAACAGCCCTGTCACCCTGCCCTGTACTTTGCCGCTGAGTCTGAGCAGCAACTAACTGAGTAAACAAATGTATAGCCTTTTTTACATCTTGTCCTGAGGCATCCGGTGGAGAAGCTGGAGGTGCTGGAGCTGGGGCTGAGGCACCCTCATGCTCCTCAGTAATAGGCACTGTCCGGGAGGACTAGGATTGAGCCGCACTCTGGGACTCATTTTCCTCTACTACCGGTGGCGGTGCTCTTTCAGCCCGCTTTTCTGCCACCGTCTTGCCCTTTTGGGCTGCTGTAGCCTTTCTCTTTTTAGGCATCTCTGAAATACACAACACACGATTTAGGAACAAGAATTTCTTACACCATAGCTCTATCGCACGATTCTTATGAAGAACGAAGGTCATTCATTCCTAGAAATGTCTGCAGCTTCTTGTTTATAAGTATGGCGCGCAACACACCCATAACCAATACTCTACTAGACACGGCTCGTAGACACACCCTAGGACTGAACTGCTCTGATACCACTTTTGTCACGACCCGACTAGGGGGCCGCGATGAGCACCTGGTGCTATCCCACCCGGGCACCCCCTTGACATACTTTCCGGATGAGATGGAGCTCCGCAATGTAGTCCCTGAATAATGAAGCTATGGATCGAGTCTATCTCCCTGGCCACCTGCGGGCTTGACGCAGCGTCCACAAACAAAAGGACGTCTGTACGAAGAATGTACTGAGTATGTAAAGCATGATCAACATCAATAAAAGCGTAATAGACAGCATAAACGATAACATAAGATGGGAGATAATAATATCATTGTCATAGCACTTACTTGCTCTCCATAGGGACATTCCATTTCCATCATGTATCCGTATACAAAATCTTGTTCATTCGTATTCACACTCCTATTCATATCGTCTACATTTCATATACATTGCTTATACATAGCCTTTGCACAACATTTACATATCCTTAGCATATTCGTACTCATATTGATGTCATATATATATATATATATATATATAGCCTTTATATAGTGTACCCGACCATGAAGGATCGGTGTTTCATACATACTTGGCCAACCAAGGCTCGAGGTTATACATACCTGGCCCTACCAAGGCTTCAGGGTTACCCGTACCTTCTGCAGAAGTGCGCGCGCGTTACGTAGTCGTATACATACTCTATACATATTCATATACATACATTCTACCCGGCATCATAAGCTCGGGGTCTTATCATAGCCCTTCATAGGCACACATACATACAATAGCCCATAAGAATCTTAATCATCACATTATTCTCATCATTATCACTATCTTCGTTGTTATCATTACATCTATCTTATAGGCCTACTCGTCATACGAGGAACTTAGTACTATCGTAGCACATCAAGCATCGTGAGCTTATTAGCTCGGAAGGTCAATAATTTGAAGAAATCATAGACTTATAGAAGATTTAGACGTTAGGCCAAAGAACCATGCCTTATGAAAGAAGGGTTAGACTTACATACCTTTTCGTTGAACTATTCTACACTTGCACGTACTCCTTCGATGCTCACGTCTCTACTTTCATTAAGATCATACTATCATTAGAATCGATAACTAGCACACATGGCTAAAGCTAGAGAAAATCGGACAGCATTTCCTTTATTTACACGACATTCGTCCATATCGTAATTCAACTCCCAAACGTCAATAATACATTCACAATATCATAATAATGGCCATTAATCATTCACATTACCCACCTTATCTAGATTTCTCAATTCGCTCCTAATTCGCCCATATGCATGGTCATGTTACCCGACTTCGTTCATTCATGTAAAATGCACATTTTCATGATCTTAACATCATTTATAACACATTCATATCACAACATAACAAAAATCATGATTCAATTCAAACTATTTCTCAAAACGTCACTATTCATCATTCATGACCAATTTTCCTATACTCACCCAATGTCCAAGCATTTTAACTCTCAAATACCTTAAACAAGATATAAATTTCATGAATCTTACCTTAGATGATGTAGGAACAATCCTTGGTTGATAATACTTCACTTGAGCAAAAACCTTAGTTTATCTCCAAGAGATTTCTTGACTTGAATGGTCCTTAATGGGTTTGCTTACACTTGATTCACTTATTTTATGTTGTTGATCACTAAATATCCTTGAACATTTGTGGAACATATGTAGAGAGATGTTTTAGAGAGAAGGGGTGTGAAGTGGAAGTGAAATGAAATAACACTTGGCCCCTTCATTTATTGATCCAAAACTGTCCCGACCAAATATACGGACCAACATACGGTCCGTATAAATTGTACGGGCCGTATGTTTGGTCGTACATTTGGTCCAGAAACTTTTGCCTTGCTGGGCTGGTTATACGTTCCCAAACATACGGACCATATAAATTATACGGCCAGTATGTTTGGCCGTATAACTCCCAGGGGTTCCGAAGTTCGTTTTGTCGATTCGTTTAATCTCCAATCCTTATGGAACCTTCTTAACACTTGTTCAACACTCCAATACCAATCTAAAGGACATCATCACTCTTCCCCAAGACATGCTTAAAGCCTCGCTAACCCGTTACTTGTATTTCCTTTCCAATACTTATCAAATACTTTGCCTTCTCTTGGCAATCCTCTTCCCCCATCTCTAACATCTTTGAAATCTTATCTATAGTTCGTCGAGCGTCATCGCTTACTCATGAACATATCGTATACTCGTACTCATCACTAGTCCATTCACTTATGCATTCACGGAAGATTTTCCGAGGTGTAACAGCTATTTCCTTCAAGGTGAGGCAAAGTACCATAAGGTTATTGATGTCACTTATTCTATACACTCACCTTACATACTAATTCCTTCAAGGTGAGGCAGAATACTTATAAATGCTCCATAATGGAATCGGGGGTTCACGACCTCGTGTCACCCCGACATAGCAATAGATGCCTTCAAGTCCTAGCGTATGTTTCAATGATAAATGTATAATGATGCTAAGTCATGATAGGTCTATAAAATGATCAATAAAGTAAGTTATAATATGCCTATGCTATGTATGAAAATGTTGAATTACGATGAGTATATGATGATATGATATTACACCATGCCTATATGGACGGGCAGACATACACACTACTATAGCGGGCAGCTTATACCCCGGACGCGGGAGGCCTGGACGCAGGTTTATTATTATCACACCGTACCTATATGGACGGGCAGCTTATACATTATCACACCGTACCTATATGGACGGGCAGCTTATACATTTATGCATAATGATATGATGATGGATATGAAGTAAGTCAGCATGTGCTATTTCTCTTATAAGTGATAGTCATATACAGTTGCTTCCTTATTGATGCTTTCTTTATCTCATTAACATACTATTATTGTTTATGCCTCTCATACTCAGTACAATGTTCGTACTGACGTCCGTTTTCTTTGGACGCAGTGTTCATGCCCACAGGTAGACAGGGAAGTGAGCTTGATCCAGACTCGTAGGAGCTATTAGCTGATTTGAAGAGCACTCCATTTTCCCGAGGTGCCGTTGATTATTCTTTTGATAAATATTTATTTGTATGTTTTGGGCACGACGGGGTCCTGTCCCGACCTTATGTCTAGCACTTCAATAAAGGCTCGTAGATGCACATTGTGGGTTATACGGTCTCACAAGGTCACTACTGTAGATATGCATATATGTGTATATTATCATTTTGTAGCCGAGAGGCTTACGTATATAAAAGTATTTATGTTCTCAAATGAAAGATGATTTTCTTATAATTTGAGTATGAATTTTATAAAAGAACGTTTAATGAGCATGATAAGTAGTAGAACGAGTGGTGCTCGGTGGTTAGCCTCGGGTACCTGTCACGGCCCCTAGTCGGGTCGTGACAACAACGATCCTCCATCTCAGCGACAATAGCAGGAGCATATCTAGTCAATGAATTAAAATGAAGATTGTACTCACAAACACTCATGTTCCCCTATCTAAGGTTCAGGAACCTATCAGCTCGGGCCTGATGAATCACTGGAGGCAAATAATGCCGAAGGAAGGCATCAGTGAACTCTTGCTACACGGGTGGGGTGCATTAATCCCTCTAGATGACACCCAAGTCTCGTACCAATGAACAGCTACATCCCACAATCTATAGGAAGCCAACTCTACCGACTCAGTGTCTGAAGCATGCATCACCTGCAGTGTCCTCAACATCGCATCTATAAAATTTTGTGGGTGCTCATCTTGTTTCGATCCAAAGAATTCTAGAGAGTATATATTAATAAAATCTCAAACCCTGGCACTAACAACCTTATCACCATAACCCATACCCTGATGCTGGGCCTGAGCAGCAACTAATTGGGTCAACAACTGAACACCCTCTCTCATCTCCTGGTCTGAGGCATCAGGCGGAGGAACTGGGGGTGCTGGAGCTGGAGCTGGGGCTAAAGCTCCTCTATGCTCCCCTGGAACAGGCAGAGTATGGTAGGTCTGAGACAGAACCTTAATCCGGAACTCGCCCTTCTCAACATCTACAAGTGGTACCCCTCCAGTTCTCCTACTTACCACTGACTTACCCTTCTAGGCCGCTGAAGCTTTCCTCATCATAGGCATCACTGAAATCACGACGCACGGTCAGGAAAAGGGAATCCTTAAAACATGACTCTATCACACGATCTAAGATGAGAAGTTCCTAAATGTCCTGCAGCCTCTTGTTTATAAGTGTTTGTGCATTACACACCTATAAATAGGACTCTACTAGACACGGCTCGTAGATAGCCCTAAGAGGAACTGCTCTGATACCACTTTTTTCACGACCCAATCAGAGGGCCATGACGGGCACCCGGAGCTAACCTACCGAGCACCACAGACATACATGCATTACTTAATCATACCTGAATGTGGTTCATGATGCAGAGTAGTAGATATTATAAACTGGAATGGACGCAAGCCCAAAAGATATATATATGTGTATGTGTGTGTGTGTGTGTATGTGTGTGTGTGTGTGTGTAACCATACTGAACCATAAGTATACAAGTCGAAAAGATTATCCAAAACAATGATATAACAAAATATGGACCGAGAAGGTCAGAGAACAACTTACTGTACATATCTATCTACGAGCCTCTATTGGAGTGCATAATATAATAAGGACGGGACAAGACCCCACCATATTCATATGAACACAAAAAAATCATACCAACTAATTTGTAACTCCGGCACAAGTGGAGTGCTCCTGTACAAGTACTAAAAAAGCAGGCTAAGGGTCTGATCCGTCTTCCGATCTACCTGCGGGCATGAACGCAGCATCCACAAACAAAAGGACATCAGTACGAATAATTTACTAAGTATGTAAGGCATGAATAACAACATAATAAAGATATGAAAGTAATATGAGATAAGATAAATAACCTGTATATCTTAAAACCTCTTAAGGATGATATCATGCATGCTTTCCTTTAAAAAACAAAAAATTCATACATATACATATATCATAATACCGTACCCAGCCATAGGTTCGGTTTCATCCGTACCCGGCCATAATAAGGCTCGGTGTTATCCGTACCCAACAGCAGTGGTGTGCACAATAGGTGTAGTACCCGGCCGACTATAGCAGGCTCGGTGTGACAAAATAGGTATATAAATATATATAATGCATGAGAGCTCAAAGAAACTTTATGACTCTATCGGAGTGACGTAAGGTTGGTAAACCTCCGATTAACATTATGGAACTATCATTATCCGTACATCTCACCTTGATGGTATGCATCTGAACTCAATGGTGTCTTTGTCTGGACCTCTTCTGGGAGTGGAAAAAAATGCGGATACCTGAATCTCATATTCTTTTTCAGCTTCCCAAGACATTTCCTCGATATTCTTGTTCCTCCAAAGGACTTTAACTGAAGCTACATCTTTAGTCCTCAATCTCCGGACTTTTATATCTAGTATAGCAATGGGAACTTATTCATATGATAGTTGCTCAGTGACCTGAACATCATCAAACGGTATGACTCTAGAACGGTCTCCAATACATTTACAAAGCATTGGTACATGAAAGACCAGATGAACTTAATCTAAATCTGATGGTAGATCGAACTCGTAGGCCACCTGGCCCACTCTACGTACAATCTTGTAAGGCCCAATGTACCAAGGGATAAGCTTACCCTTCTTACAAAATCTCATAACACCTTTCATTAGTGATACCTTCAGGAATACCCAGTCATCAACTTGGAATTCTAAATCTTGGCGACGATTGTCCGCATAAGACTTCTAATGACTCTGAGTTGTCAATGACCATGAATAAGCTTAACCTTCTCCACCCCTTGTTGAATCAAATCTGGCCCTACTAACTTAGTCTCCCCCACTTCGAACCATCCAATGGGTTACCTACACTTCCGTCCATATAAAGGCTCATACGGGGCCATCTGGATGCTGGAATGATAGTTATTATTATGCGCGAACTCAATAAGCGTCAAATGATCATCCCAGCTGCCTTTGAAATTTATAACACATGCCCATAGCATATCCTCAAGGGCCTGAATAGTATCAGCCTGCCCATCTGTTTGGGGGTGAAATGTTGTACTAAAACTCACCTGGGTCTCAAATCCTTTCTGAAGGACTTCCAGAAGTTAGCTATAAACTGTGCACTCCTGTTGGAGATAATGGATACCGGAGTGCTATGAAGTCGTACTATATCCTTAATATAAAGCTTTGCATAATTCTCAGCTGAGTAAGTAGTCCTGACAGGCAGAAACTGGGTTGATTTTGTAAGTCTATCAACAATCACCCATGTGGAATCAACCTTGCGCCGAGAATGGGGCAAGGCTGTAATGAAATCCATATTAATTACTTCTTATTTCCAAGTCGGAATCTCGAGAGTTTGCAATAACCTGCCGGGCTTCTGATCCTCAATCTTCACCTATTGACAGTTAGGACATTGGGCTACAAACTCTACTATGTCTTTCTTCATTATATCCCACAAATAAACTTCCTTAATATCATGATACATATTCGTTGTCCTCAGATGAATAGAGCAGCGAGAGTAATGAGCCTCTACCATAATCTGATAGCGTAACCCTGCGACAACAGGAGCACACAGTCTACCTCGATATCTGAGAACTCTATATGTAGAAATCTCGAATGGTGACTTATTCTTCTGAGGGTCTGTATCTCGATAATGAACTAACATAGGATCTTAGTACTGGCGCTCCATAACTTCAACTACTAAAGATGAGACTGCCGCATCATTTATAGTAACTCCCGTTTCGCTTGAGTCCAATAATCAAACTCTTATGCTAACTAACTGCTGAAGCTAAAGAACTAGCTCCCTTTTCTCTGGTTGAACATTAGATAAGCTACCCATGGATCTGTGGCTAAGGGCATCATTTTGTAACACCTTATACATTCGGGCTAAGGTTTGACTCGCAAGATGATAAAATAATGGAACCAAGATGGGAGATGTAGAAAGTGTTTTTGAAAACTAATCAAGTCTATTATATTTCATATCTTAGAACTAAGGTTAGACTCGTATCGTTAGAGTTTTAGAGAAAAATTAGAAAGTTTGTAAGTATTACGAAAGTGGTTGACAAGCCTACTTCGAGCACCCATAACCCCTTGATGCATTAAGAATTTGGAAGAGGTTTCTAATGAAAGTTGTAGTACGTAGAAATATCTTTTCAGGCATATAAGGACCAGGCCAATTGGAGTTCGGAGCAAGGAGATATGATCGTCTCAAAATGGCTAATAGAGAGGTGCTTAAGATTCGGTAGAATCGACTAATTTTTCAATATATCTGCCTTACATCCCAATTACAAGAATATCCATTGATAATTTGAGAAAACTTAAAACATCAAAGTCGTAGCCCTATGAAATAGCTTTCCAACGGTATATAGTAGAGCCCGAACGGAGTTCTGTGCTAGGAGTTATGTCCACTTTACTAAACACTACCGACTGAGTATAAAAGTGATAGGGGAGCTCGCCCCAAAGTGAGGCAAGGGATCACCGTGGGCCGCGTTCAGTGATGTAGGGGTCCAAAAGTGGAAAAAAATTCAACAAAATCGTGTAAGTGTAAAATGGACAAGGGAGCTCGCTAAGCTCGCCCCAAAGCGAGGCAGGGGCAAGCCATGGACCGCGCTCGGCGAGCTTGAGGTTCCAAAATGCCCCATGCTATAAATTCAACCCTTAACTCCAAATTTTATTTATCAGAGAGTCCAACTTCATTCTAAAGCCCTAAGCAGCCATTTTCCTCCTCTCCTCGTCCTCCCACATCAAGGGAAGATAGCTCTAATGATTCCTAAGTAATAATAACATTAATTCACGAATTGTAACATGATTCTTTAACCAAAATATAGGATTTCCATGGTAAATCCACCTCAAGTGATTCAAAGTTAGAATTTTGGTGTTCTTCGTCAGAGAAGCAGTTTAGTTCGTCGGATTTGAGCATTTACAAGTATGTAGGGTTTCTATCTACATGTGGGAACATCATTATTCTTCCCCACACTTCTTCTTCTATAAACTATGAAGCTTTACGAAAACTAGAGTTTTTAACCATGTTCATGATAACCCTAGGTCCAAGCCTCATGTTATACAATGTATTAAATTGCTATAAATTCTTCATTGTGTTCTTGATACATCATTATGATTATTGAGAATCTATCCGCAATCCATGAAAACCCATACCTTGCATTCCATGGGTTCTTACATGCAAGTTTATGAACAATTATGATATTTTCAAGAAAAGCTATATATGTTTTATAAGTTCATGCAAGAATAATATGAATGATATCTATGTACATGCAAGTGATGAATCATGAAAAGCCATGGACAGCAAGTGCCACTTATTTTCCATGTTCGTGTTTTTGGGAGTTGCATTAATTACCGAGAAAGCTTCAAACAACCTGAAACTACGTAGCCACCGTAGGATGAGCGTCGCTCCACCCATGTTTAGGACGATCTCTCATAATGATAGGATCCTTTTATAGTATTATTAAATTTGTTACACCTCGCACTTTTAGAGCATGAGCATGCCACGTATTTCACTATATTAATGGAGTATCTGAGACATCCCATGAAGTTTTGGAAGGTACAAGCCACGGGAAGTACATAACAATGAAGTAAAGGATGAATTACGATCTCGTAAGTCATAACCGAGAAGGAAAACCTTGGAACCAAAGGACATGACCCTTATCAAGTATAATTAATGATAATTATCATGTATGGAGAGTTTCGGGAGATTTCGGGATCTAGCAAATTGAAGAAAATCAGTTTGTCGAAAATTTGAAAAAAGTTGGCAGAATTTTGGACAGAAGTTTTTGGTCAATTTTAGAGGGGTATATATTCTAGTATATCAGAAGTTTTGGAGTGAAATAAAAGCCTAAATTGAATTTCAGGAAGTCTAGTTTCCAACGCAACAAACCATTCGTTAAAATGACATCGGAGTAGGGAGTTATGGGCATTTCAAGATAAACCTCCAAGCTGCCAAATAGCTCCCCGCGGGCCCCATTTGGAAAGTCAGTGGAACCGACTCTCAAGGAGTATAAATACCCTGTTATTCCACTTTTTTCATCATTTACACTCCTTTTAAGTTCTAGACACATCCATACACTTCTTTTAAAACCCTACAACCCCTTTAATCAAGAATTCAAAAAGATTACACCAAAGTAGTTCATGAAAAGTGATTGTTCTTGTTTCTACTTGATGTTGTGGTGAGTTTGGACTTGAAGAAAGTTGGTGTTGCTAAATTTCTTCAAGTATAAGGTATGTTCTTCATTCTATCTCTTATGTTGAGTTGATTTGAAGGTTTATCAAGTCTTAAAAGTGAAAATAGTTATGGAAGAAAGGTCAAAATGTGTTGTGTTGCAGTTGTTGAGTTTATGGACTGTTTTGACCATGTTGTAGCCATGTTTTTGGGATAATTTTCATGTATATGGACGTTATCTAATGTTATTGGTCAGTTAATTAGGTTATGCTCCTTGATTAGGAAGGAAGGAAGTGTATATTAATATTTTATGTTGATAAACATCGTGTGTGATGTTTTATGGAATATTTTGGTATTGATGGTGATGTTGTTGGTGTTAGTGTTGTTGTTATTGTGTGGGTTGTTGGCATTGTGATTTTGGGTTAGGCATATAAACAGGGGAGATGTAGCCAGAGTTTTGGCAGATTCTAAAGCGATTTAATTTGAAGACTTAAGATAAGCATATGACGATAAGCCTAACAGTACTACGAATTCTCTTGAATCTTGATTCACGAGCTTGGAAGGATAAGCATTGAGTAGTAGGAGACCAAAAATGTATGTTAAGGCTAGTCCCTTTCTTTCTAAAGGAAGGATTCTTTTCTTATGAACCCATACATGTTTTGCATAATATCCTTATCCCCAAAAAGCTAGGAGTCTATGATTCTCAAAGTTTTTATGATGCTTAAGATAGATGTTTTCTATAATGAAAATGATGATGATTCCATTTTGGAGATTCTAAAGCTTATGGATTTGATGCTATTATGAGATTATTGAGCTTATTTCATGATTTCCTTAATTTTATTCATTGTCGGTGATCTCACCTTATGATAGTTGTACCTTCAAGGTGAGATATAGCGATGATAATTGTTCCATAATATAATCGGAGGCTACCGACCTTACGTCACTCTGAGAGAGTTGTGGCTTTTAATTCGGCTTTTATGCATGCTTTATATATGTGTAAGTATTTTCTTTCACATCGCGCCTTAACGGCCGGGCAAGATACTATACATATAACACCGTGGCTATATGGCCGGGTTAGATAACACCGTGCCTACATAGCCGGGTAGACACCACTAGTGGGCGGCGTGAGATGATTACCCCAGATGCGGGAGAATGATGATAACACCGTGCCTATATGGCAGGGCAGCATAACACCGTCCCTATATGGTTAGGCAGTTTATATATATATATATATATATATATATATATATATATATATATATATATATATATATATATATATATATATATATATATAATGTTGATTTAAAAAGTTAAAGTTAGCACGCATGGTATCCTCCTTATGAGGCAATTAGATGTACAAGTTATCATTATCTCATGTTATGTTCCATATTTGTTGTTATATTGTTATTCATGCATTACACAATTAGTACATTATTCCTACTGATGTCTTTTCTTATGGACGTTGCATTCATGCCCCCAGGTAGATGGATCTGACCCATAGGAGCTTCATCAGCGGAATCTCAGGAGCGCTCCATTTGCTTTGGAGCTGCAGTCTATTGGTGTTGGTCCTTATGGTCACTTATATTCTACGAAGAGGCTCGTAGACATATGTGTACAGTTAGATGTTTCATAACCCTACCGATATCATATCGTTGTATAACATTTTAGTAGCCTTGTCTGCTGTTGATGATGGGCATAATTGTTGAATATTATATAGAGATGTGTCGTTATGTTGTTATATATGTCCTTACATATTATGACATCCATGAGCTATCTTTATGGTCCACCCAGAAATGATTATGAGATGTATGTTTAGAGGTGCTCGGTGAGTTAGCTCCGGGTGCCCATCATGGCCCTCTGGTTGGGTCGTGATAAAGGTGGTTTCAGAGTAGTTCATCCTGGGAGTGTCTACGAGCCGTGTCCAGTAGAGTCTTGTTTATGGGTGTGAAGCGCGGCACACTTATAAACAAGGGGCTGCAGGGCATTTTGGAACTATTGACCCTTTCTTCTCATCTTAGATCGTGTCGTAGAGCTAAATTATAGGATGTGATGTCCCTGATTCTAATCCAAAATGTTTTGATTGTGGGTCAGCTGTTGGTCATGCCGCTATAAAGTAATTGATGAGAATTGAAGTTGTTACTCTGGAAGGTATGTTTCCTGTCTTATTGATATTGATAGACCTTGATATAAGAACTTGAGCTAGATGTTACGGGTATTTGTGATCGCCCTGTGAAGCATTGGATATGTTTTCTGGGCTGTGTGCAGGAATGAGGCAATAAGAAGTATAGAGGAAACTCTGCGAAAAATTTTACAAATTGAATTATTTAAATGTCTATGCTATAGAGAAAGAAAGAAGGGAAAATGTGACAATCGGATGTTTGGTAAGTTATGATTGAATGAACAATTATGAGACGCTTTCAAAGAGATGTTTTAGAATGATTTTAATTTAATTTAAGGGAAGAACCCCGGAGGGGAAAAATGATTAGTAATTAAAAGAGTTGGAATGAGTGCATTCGAGATTTCGGAGAATTGAGATTTATTGAAGATATAGGGAAAGTTGACATTAAGGATTTAAATGCAGTATTACGATCTATAGATTGGTGAGTAAGAGATAACGAAAAGATATTGATATGGGAAAGGAAGTTAACGAGTAGGGGGAAGTTTTACCCTAGAAGTTTATACATATACATAAGATCAGGACGGGTTGATGACAGGCACACAACTCGTTTTATCAGACTTTCCTATATGATGTGGGTTTATATTAGGATTTAGAAGCCACCAGTCATTCAACGTAAAGAGGATTTTGAGTATTTGATAGTTGGTACTATTCTGAGAATCATTATGGCCAAGTTACTTCAGATATTAATGACAACCTTGAACTCAAGAATGAGAAATGGTTAGGTACGTTGGATTTCAATTATGATTGTCTTCTGGATTGCTTATGTAACTTCTAAATGTGATGTTGCTTAGCCGACGAAGGAAGTACAGAGTGTATCAACCTTAAGAATATGTGGTGCGTTTCTAGCTAATCCTTATAAGAAGGCTTTACCTCATATTTTTTTCAGACGGGTTTTGTGAAGGTTAGTTGATGATAAAGAAATTAGGTGCGATGTCGGTTTATGTGTAAGAAGAGAAGAGAGTGGGTGTATAAGTGAAGACAAAATATCGTAAGGATCGATTCGGTTGCCACAGAAAATTAAAGGATGCGAAGTTTATTATTTTAGACAAAGAGACAGGGTACAGGTACGAGTAAAGATTTTTAAGTAAAGTAATATCACCGGGATTCACAGTTAGGACATAGAAAGATATGCTAGGAAGATCTACAGATTTAGACATATGAGAAGCCAGAATAGCCCGAGGGAAATTAGGATCATATGAGCTTTATAATTAGAATTCTCTGGCAAGCTGGGCAAAAAAAGAGGGAAGATGTATTAAAGCCACAGATTCAGGACAAAATCAAATGACAATGGGATATCTCGCAAGAAAAAGGTGTTGAAAATAGATAAAAAGATAAGTCACGAGTGGCTACATTGGGTATTATGTATACTCTTATGATTGATGTTACGACATGTTAAATCTATTGATTGTGTTGTATGTCAAAATTGAGGTAGCAAGTGCTATAGAGAGAATCAGGGTTGGGTTTTCTCGGGAATTAAAGTAAGATAGCGGTGATGCGACCAAATAGGTAAGCACAAGCATTAGGAAAAAGAAGGGTATGATATCATGATGTGGAGAGAAACTTGGACAAGGAAAACGTATACCCATTGAGGGTCAGATAATATATATTTGAGGAAAAGGTTAGGATGAAAGCAGGAAAGCAGACGATAGGATCAAATTTAAATAAATCAACTGGAGATAGAGCAATGTTGTTTATAACAAAGGATGAACGTGAGGACCCCAGAGCCAACCTATACGTTTTCATAAATAGAACCAAGAAGGTTGTAATTAATGAACAAAGGTGCATCCTTGAGAAGAAATAAACAGATCTTATGAGGGCGACGAGGAAATTTTAAACTCCTGAGATTTAACCAGGAGGATGGATGTGAACCCATGAGTGATACGCCTATTTAAGGGGAGAAAGTACCTCAAGAAGAGATTTTCAACGTCAAAAGGGATTCACACATGTAACGAAACACTCCAAAGTATCCTAAGATAAGAATAAATAATCACTAACGGAAACAGGCGTTTTACAAGTAAAAGAAAGTAAAAGAAACTATGAGGACTGAAGGAAGGAGGAGGTATTAACGAAATGGTTAAAGGGAATTATATGGCCGCTGACAACAAGGAGAAGTTTAATGAGTAAGTAGGCTTTCCCAAGGGAAAACAAATTGAGATTAAAAGACAATGGTTGTGTGAAAGATTCAAAGATGTGATCATGAACAAAATTGAGAAAATTCGAGATATATATGTATGTGTATGTATATATGTGTGTGTGTGTGTGTGTGTGTGCGCGCGCGCCCGCACAAGTTGAAGTATCATAAAGGAAGATGAAGACTCGACGAAAGAAAAAAGGAAAGGGGTGTACTTTGTGAGGATTTCATGATAAGAACAAGAACCAACAGAACACTAGAAGGACTATGATGCATAGCTTTGATGCAAACAAGGAGTTAAGAAGAATTACAGGGCAAAATGAGCTAAGCTAATGAAAGGACGAGTCGTGGGAATGGGTGGTGTAGAGTATCAACTTTTAATGGTATAGTATAGACATAAATTGAAATTGGAACCTAGAGCAAGAAAAATTTCAAGGATATTAAGAAGATAGTCGCGGAGAAAGACTAGGGCTAAAGGAGCGTGGTATAGTCGGACACTCCATAAGGGGCCTAATGAATTCTGATGTCCCCATTAATTCATTATCCCAGGGGACTACTAGTCAAGAAAGGTAGAAGTGAAAAGACAATAAAGAAGGCATATGAATTGTATCCCATATGTATAGGCATTTTGATTTGACACAAGAACTCAACTAGCAAAAAGGAAATAAGTTAAAACCATGCGATGAAAAGAACTCCGACATTATATGGAATAGAAGAGCTGAAGGATCGCTAAGGTCGGCCAGATGACTATCCAAGACGGTTAATACTCGAAGGTTATTGGTATATGAGAACATCCTTTAAAAAGAGGGAAGAACAAATTTAGTTCTAAGATGAACTACAATATTCCCAAGTTCACAAGAGGGAAATGTACTGGCTTGAAGGAGCCAAAAATTCAAGATGGACCAATATATCAAGAATGTGCTAAATAAAAGTGAGAATGGACTAAATGCAAGCATATTATGAGACAAATGTGAAAAATGAGGCATGACAAGATGATAAAGGTTTAGCGAATCAAGGAGAATAAGTTTCGTCAATGCGATACGTTGTATCCCGGACTATGACTCGAACCACTTGCGCCAAAGAAATTTTAGGTACATTTGGATATGAAGTAAAGTACCCCAAGGGGTAACAGAGGGAGTAAGAAAGGTCGCATATGACCAGGGATAAGTATAATGGGCAATCGGGACTACTAAAAAGAACTTGTAGCACTAGAAGAGATGAAACCTTTAAAAGAGGAACATTTATAGGAATTTCAATAATCTTCAAAGGAAAGGAAGATAGTGTGCCTAAAGATAGCAAGATAGCAGTACTGCCTGAGATTAGGGAGTACTTAGTAAGTCGTGAAATTCCAAGTCGCCGGTTATACCAATTGTGAGAGTGTATGACATAGAATCATATAAACAGTTTCCATGATGAAATGGCCAACAGAATGGTGCCAGGACGACGATAAAGAGCCGAAGAAGAATAGAGGCTAGCTTAAGTAGTCACCGGTATAAGAGAGCCAAGGACTTCAGGAGGGAAGCATACTCATATCGAAAGGAAATTATGATTAAGTAGGATTTTATCTTAGTTCCATGTTCATGAGTTTATTTTGTAATTATGCTAAAATTGAGGAGATGAAATTGGAGGAAAAGTTCAAAGATGAATATAATGATATTGCAAGGAATTAAGGGGTCCAACCAAGGAATTAAAAGGAGATAATATAGCAAGTATATAAGGTCGACCAGTACAAAAAGGGGATAATCTAAAATAGCACCAAAGAAGCAAGCAAGGAAATGTGCCATATCTGAACAAAAGAATTTGTTTACTAGTAGAAAAATAAAGAGCAAGTAAAAAAGGGTACAACAATTAGGAGTACTTATAGATCGGCAGGGAGCCATAGAAATCACGAGCCAAGATCACCTTAATGGGAACAGGACGATAACTGAATAACAGCTGACCACTGGTTACATATAGAAGGGCATGAGAATATGAAACTAATGGATGAGTTCGACCGAGAGCTAGGGAAACATGAATGAAGACTAATGATCCCATAGTATAAGAGCATGGAGATCCAGAACTAAAGGAGGACAACCTGTTATATCCCGTATTTTTATACGTCGAATTATTCGTAAGCTAATCGACATAAGTTAAGGACGGGATTATTTTGGGATATAAAATAAGTGTCTTTAATTCTCGATTTTAATTAGTGCACAATTTTTTTATAAATTTAAATTAGTATAGAAATATTATTGGAGATTAGGGACTAATTAACTATGATTAGATTATTAAGAGGGGGTTAGGAACTAATTAAGATTAATTAAGTAATTAAGTGGGCCCCGCTGACATGTGTCAACATGGTGGGACACATGTCATGGTAGTGGACATGTGTCCTATGGCTAGAAAGCATATAAATGTTCACAAATTGTGAACTATGCTGGCCGTACACTTCATAGATGTGCAATTCAAATGAAATTCAAATGAAATCAAAAAAGAAAGAGAGCATAGCCATGGCTGCTGCTCACGGCCAGCCATGGTAAAAAAAAAATTGTTTTTGTTTGCTTTGATTTAACCCCAAGGTGATTTACAAGTCCAAGGAGGTGATAGCAACATTGGTATTGAATTGAGGAAAAAGAAATAGCGAAATTGGAGCAAATAAGCGTAGAATTTCCTCCGATTAAATTAAGGTAAGATTTTCTCATTTTATGGTATAATTGTATTGATGATGTCGAAATGGAAATATTAAAATTAGGTTCGATGAAATTGGAAGTAAGAAATTGCATGAATCCGTTGATATTAGGAGTTGTGGTTGTTATATGGAATTGTTGAGTTGGGAGGATTAAAAGTATGGTTCATGTTCTTATGTTGTTGTTCGTGTTGTTGTCATGTTGTCGTTGATGTGGATTCTAAATTTGGAAGAAAGGAGTGTATAATGTATCGTATACAAAACGTATGTTGGTTTGTTTAGTGTATAATCTTAAATGTTAATGATTTGGACTGGAAAGGGATTAAGAAAGGTTGTTGAGTTGTTTATGGGTTGGATTGTAAGGATTCTATATGAATATTGCTATTGTTGTCACTGTTGGTATTGTTGTGATAACAGGAGGTTAATTGGAAGTTCGGGTTAGGCAAGTTATATAGGGGAAATGCTGCCTGATTTCCGTTAAGTTCTTAACTAATAAAAATCCAAATCAAGAAAGTATGAATTGAAGAATGGTTCCTATAGGTAATTGGTTACAGATTGATAAGCTAGAAAGTATAGTTTACTAACGATAGCGTTACTTTCATATTAAATAGGCTAAAGGGGCGACGAAGCGAACGTGATTACGATTAACCTTCAACAGGTATGTAAAGTTAACCCTTCTTTCTTTTTGGCATGATCTTTGTGAGACAAACAGACGACGTATATATATGACTCCAAAGAAGCTCCTATTCTTAGAGCCACTAGGATGGCTAATGTTCTTGATTCCCAGAACTTATTTTATTATGTCTTGGCACGTGTCTATGATTTCTGAAGTTCTATTTGATATAATCCATTATGACATTCGAAGGATACTTGATATGATTATTGTCTTGATTTTCAAATGATAGTTCATCTTGATTATTCCATCGAGTCTCAGTTATGATTTAGTTTGCATATGGTTGCTCACTACTCTGCTCATGCATGCCTCAATATATCTTTCACTGAGTCCCGGGCCAGGATACGTTTTCGTTCACAGTTTCACTGCATTGTTCACCGAGTCCCTCACTAGAGGGCAGGGTACGGTATATATATATATATATATATATATATATATATATATATATATATATATATATATATATATATAGGATGGTGTTATGATGTGATGGTGTTATGATGTGTTTATGGCGCCATGGATGGTATGTGGCGACCTTATTCACCGAGTCCCATAATGGGCCGGGAATGATATATGATATTGACATGCATGATTTATGTTTCAAAAGGCAAGTGTTTTGGTACTCTGGATGTTATACTTGTCTCCTGTACTCCCTATTTCAGTATGATTCTCTTTATTGTATTTCATGCTTTATATACCCAGTACATATTCCGTACTGACCCCCTTTCTTCGGGGGGGCTGCGTTTCATGCCTGCAGGTACAGATAGTCCGTTGGTGACCCTTCAGCATAGGACTTCTACTTAGCTGTCTTTGAAAGCTCCGTTGTTCCGGATCCTAGACTTTTGATACAGATCTTATGATGTATACGTATATGTTTATCCAGGGGTACGGCGTGGCCCTGTCTCGTCATATTTCACTGTTAGTACTCTTAGAGATCTGTAGACATATGTGTGGGTTGTGTATAAGTTCTGTTCAGCTGTGTCTATACGATGTGCTATGATATGATGTTCGTCTATAGTGGCAGCCTTGTCAGCTTGCATATGATATTGATAGTAGTGGCAGCCTTGTCGTCTTGCGTATCATTTTATGATTTGATTAGTTGTGACTCCTCAGGAGATAGTTTATCTGGATATGTATATACGTGACGACGTTATGAACCTTGGAGTTCTTTTGCAAGTTCCCATATTGTTCTTAGATTCAGTTTGACTATATCCAACAGGTACGTATACGAGTGCCCAGGTCGAGCACTTGTCATGGCCCACGGGGTTGGGTCGTGACAAAAGTGGTATCAGAGCAGTTCATCCTCGGAGTGTCTACAGACCGTGTCTAGTACAGTCTTGTTTATCGGTGTGTTGTGCACCACATCTATAAACATGAAGCTACAGGACATTTAGGATTTCACCTTTCTTTCATATCTGAGATCGTGCGATAGAGCCCAGCCATAGGAAATGAAATTCCTTATATTAACCCTTGATTTCAGCTGAAGAACAGCATCGACAGAAGAAAGTGATTGATAATACTGGAAGTTACAAAGTACACAGGTAAGCAACTGCGCGATAGATGTATGTCGGATAAGGTAAGAATATTGAATTATGATTGAAATGTAAAGTTGAAGAACGAAAGGGAAGGTAGATAGGAAGATATAACAGGACAGATCGTTAAAGGATTTGGTACGTCTCGAGGTTTGATATGTGAGGTAAGTTTCGACATCTTTATACTTTACTTGAAATTGGGAGCCCTGTGTGGACATGATATGATATGATATATACGTATATATGTTGGCCCTGTGAGGCATTGTTGGTATTTCCTGCGTGCAGGTTTTGGGATAGTAAGAAGTACAGAGGGAACTCTACCCAAATTTTCCCAGAAATAGGAAAAAGGAGAATGAGATATAGGTTCATAATATGTCTTGAAAGTCGATACCGATAGGGTAAATTTATTATGTTGGATTAAAGCTTTAAGAGATACCCTCCATGTCATCCGTAAGAGACATCACTCTTATTTGGAAAACTTGATTTCGAAGAAGCATATATGAGCAGCAAAAGTTTGGAATTCATTTGAACGGACCAGAATACTTTCCAGTCACATTTTACCTTAGAAAGAGCTCATGTTGAAGAGCAAAAACGTCCAGCAATTAAGTTTCACTTTTATTTGAAGAGTACAAAGCATACAGCAAGTAGTTTGTGAACTAAATAGTTCGTTCATGACCCAAGAACAAATCTGAAGGTAAACTATGTGAATCAAGCATTAGAAGTCCCGTGGTGCTTGTTATATTCTAGTTCTTCTTTTTGTGGTGGTTTGGAGGATGCTTCATGGTGATATTTTTATTAGTTTTAATTAACTAATTGAAGATGGAATTTGTGGAAAGAAAAACTCAAACTTGTGGGCTGTCTAGGATCATGTGTTTCATATGTTGTTGATGAAATGCTAGAATAATTCGGAAGGGCTTGTGATACTAAGGGATGATTTAGAAAAAGGTGGCAAATCTTAACAAAACATTTTGTTGAGGTATCGAGTGAACTGATAAGTAGGGATAAATTACGACGAGTTTACAGTTAAAAGGAGTGATATTATGATTGAGATAAAAGTACGGAGGAGGAAGAATTATGACAAATTATGAAGGTATTGATAAGACAGCTTGTGAGATATTAAGGATAAGATTGACAGAAAGGGTGAAGCGTTAAATACGCCTACTCCACAGAGTGCAATTAAAACATAGTAAGAATCGTGAATAAGATTAGGAAGTGTTACGTTATAGGATGGATTACGAACAGGATGTAATGTGAATACCATAAGGATTGTTATAGAATTGAGTAAATCCTAGCAAGGAAGTAACTAAAAGATATGACGTGATCTATGTGATTAAAGTATTAAGGCGAGCTATAGAGTGAATAAGAAAGACTTATAAAGTTCTTCTACAAGGAAAAGTTCAGAATAAAGATTACGTGATAACGAAAATGAAAGTGAGCACAAGAGAAGAAGGAGTTAATTGAAAGAAGGAAATAGGAAGAAAGCGAGTGAGATAACAGTGTAGTAACAGGTTATGACATAGCCGAGAACACGAGTAATACAAATGGCATAACTTGTGAAAGACCAAACTACAGGAAAACGAGCAATGAGGTAGAGTGAGTGCTAGAAAATGACTAGTATGACAAGAACAAACAGGGATGAACATAATACGTTTGGAGAATAAGAAAAGGGATTATGTAGAAGTAATGTTTTCTGAATGATACAGGAGTAGCATGAGATTCCTCGTACACAAAATAAAAGATGGACATAGACTGGAGAAACGAAAGGAATACTAAAGGAAGCACTCAAGACAGACGTAATTGATTGAGTATGAGTATAGGATAAAAGGGAAATATATAGCTACAAACTTAAAGTGTAGTACGACGAGAAGGTGGTAAGACAAGACCACTATTAAAACGAATTTGATATGATTTTGAGTAAGTTAGAAGTTAGCGTTGGGTATACAACAAGGGTGAAAGAGCATGAGGCATAAAGGAGTACTGCGTGTATGTGACTTCACCTCGGAAATAGTGAAATCCTTAAAGGACAAGGATTGTGGATTTGCGAAACAACTGACGTATTGTGAATTTATTATAAGAAACAGATGATATCCGTTGGGATAAAGATAGTGTTATAGGAAAGCTTGGGACACTTATCATTAGAATATAAGTGTTACCTAATTGAGAATTTGAAACGACTATAAGCACTAGCTAATTACTGACCGGAATAAATGGAATGTGGCTTTGGATAAATTGCTACAGTGATTACATTACTCGAGTACCAGCCATCAGATAAGATTTTGTACTATATATCAAGAGTTCTCATCGCTTTGTGATTTGGTCGAGGTTTCGTACGTGGGGAATCAAAGTTATAAATGATAAAGAAAAGGCATGGATATGGTATAAGTACAACCCCAAAGGGGGGAAGCGGATGAAAGCAAAGTAAGTACAAATGGAAACAATTGACACTATAATATATCCAATATGGATACTCAAACTTCAAGTGAGATCCCATGTGGAAACAAGTTGGTAAGATCTGAAAGCCAGCGATAAACGAATAGTAGTCATGATGGTATTTGAGAAAATACTGGGGATCATTTGTAAAGATTTTGTATTATATGACATTAGAAAGTGGATGCCTATAAAAAGGAAGAATACGACAAGAAAATGGTAACGAGTAACTTAAGAGATATTATAAAGGATAGAAATGCTATACTGGGCTGGAGGTTGAGACGTTGGCAATGGGGTTGCTTGCTAATGATATTGTGACTTACAAGTAGCAAAGAAGAAGGGATAGGGAACCTCCTATAGTAGAACATGAGGAAATTGAATGGTAAGTAAAGGAAGGAAAAGGAGTACGACAAGATAGACAGCAAGTGAGTTTTAGTACAAATAAGACATGTAAAGCAGAATGAACCAAGAGAAGGAAAGGAGTACGACAAGATAGACAGCAAGTGAGTTTTAGTACAAATAAGATATGTAAAGCAGAATGAACCAAGAGAAGGAAAGACTATGACTAAGATTGGATGTACTTTGTACAAGTTATACAAGAATAGTTGTGCGATCTACGCATATTTGTATGTTAAGAATGAGACCAAGTGAGTACTTGATAAGAAAACTAAGGATTCAGTAATAAAAATGTGGTTACGATATTTTGGATACATTAGAGAAAGGTGTAAGATGGTTTAAACCAAAGTATCGAGATGGAATTAGTACTGAGGGCAAAAGCCATAGTTGAGCCTTGATATCAATTGAAAGATATAAGAGGAGAATGTAGGGTCTGCATAAAGACTAGTGAGGCAAAGCTAAGGCATTTCTCGGGCTTATTTGAGCACCTACACATACTCTTGTAAAGATTGCAGTATGATGCGTGATAGGAGAACTAAGAGAAAATCTAAGTAAAGGGGCAATAAAAGAGTTTGAAGTAAAGATAAAGAAACGACACGATATAATATGCCTAAAATGTTACAAGTTGGATTTAGGGAAGTTGTGAAACGGTTTAACCGAGACGGTCAGAACAAATGGGTTACTGGGTGACAGTGAATTTATATGTCAAATCAAGAGAAATTCTTTCAGAATTATACCAGTTAATAATAGACAGATCGCAGAGCGCTATTTGATAGCCAACCCTAAGATCGAGATCAAGAGCTGAAAGCAAAGTGACAGTTAAGAACCTTTAAAGGAAAGTCGAAAAGTGACACTGATGCCGAAGATTCCAGAATACAGACTGTAACAGCAGAGTAAAGCAAGGTTATTGAAGTGAAATAATATTATACCCTGTGAAATGTCATTTTATTCGTAGAAGCTGTGAAGGGTCTACAAGCTACCGGAGGTATGAAATACTCCAAGAATTGTAAAATCTAATAAATCGATAAGGGACGTCTGCACGTTACAAGATCTTAGTTAAAGATTAGAAGGTAAAGTGAAGTGAACGATGTATCATCTTAAGGGGGTAACTATAGAAAAGGAAAGAGTCGAGTTATGACTAAGTGCACCATGAATACAAGTCCAAATCAATCAGTGACTGTACAACTAAATAGTGCGCAGACAAGAGAAAGAGTAACACTTCAGTAGAAGGGCTCGCAATATAACTGACAACCGACTGCGAAATAAAGAGGAGAATAAAGACAATGACGTGGAATTATTACCTCGAGAAGCAACAGAAAGAGAAAATATTACAGGAATGGTTACGTAGAGGTCTGAAATGCATTATAACAGGTTGAAGGAAATCGACCAATGAAAGACGCATGTGAAGAGTATAATTCAGTAAAAGAACGTTTAAAGAAGTATTGGGAGTACAGGATTAGTTTAACATTCGAGGACGAACGTTCCAAAGGGGGGAAGGATGTTATATCCCGTATTTTTATACGTCTAATTATTCGTAAGCTAATCGACATAAGTTAAGGACGGGATTATTTTGGGATATAAAATAAGTGTCTTTAATTCCCAATTTTAATTAGTGCACAATTTGTTTATAAATTTCAATTAGTATAGAAATATTATTGGAGATTAGGGACTAATTAACTATGATTAGATTATTAAGTGGGGGTTAGGAACTAATTAAGATTAATTAAGTAATTAAGTGGGCCCCGCTGACATGTGTCAACATGGTGAGACACATGTCATTGTAGTGGACATGTGTCCTATGGCTAGAAAGCATATAAATGTTCACAAATTGTGAACTATGTTGGTCGTACACTTCATGGATGTGCAATTCAAATGAAATAAAAAAAGAAAGAGAGCATAGCCATGGCTGCTGCTCACGACCAGCCATGGTAAAAAAAAAAATTGTTTTTGTTTGTTTTGATTTAATCCCAAGGTGATTTACAAGTCCAATGAGGTGATAGCAACATTGGTATTGAATTGAGGAAAAAGAAATAGCAAAATTGGAGCAAATAAGCGTAGAATTTCCTCCGATTAAATTAAGGTAAGATTTTCTCATTTTATGGTATAATTGTATTGATGATGTTGAAATGGAAATATTAAAATTAGGTTCGATGAAATTGGAAGTAAGAAATTGCATGAATCCGCTAATATTAGGAGTTGTGGTTGTTATATGGAATTGTTGAGTTGAGAAGATTAAAAGTATGGTTCATGTTCGTATGTTGTTGTTCGTGCTGTTGTCGTGTTGTCGTTGATGTGGATTCTAAATTTGGAAGAAAGGAGTGTATAACGTATCGTATACAAAACATATGTTGGTTTGTTTAGTGTATAATCTTAAATGTTAATGATTTGGACTGGAAAGGGATTAAGAAAGGTTGTTGAGTTGTTTATGGGTTGGATTGTAAGGATTCTATATGAATATTGCTATTGATGTCACTGTTGGTATTGCTATGATAACAGGAGGTTAATTGGAAGTTCAGGTTAGGCAAGTTATATAGGGGAAATGCTGCCCGATTTCCGTTAAGTTCTTAACTAATAAAAATCCTAATCAAGAAAGTATGAATTGAAGAATGGTTCCTATAGGTAATTGGTTGCAGATTGATAAGCTAGAAAGTATAGTTTACTAACGATAGTGTTACTTTCATATTAAATAGGCTAAAGGGGTGACGAAGCGAACGTGATTACGATTAACCTTCAACAGGTATGTCAAGTTAACCCTTCTTTCTTTTTGGCATGATCTTTATGAGACAAATAAACGACGTATATATATGACTCCAAAGAAGCTCCTGTTCTTAGAGCCACTAGGATGGCTAATGTTCTTGATTTCCAAAAGCTATTTCATTATTTCTTGAAATGTGTATATGATTCCAGAAGTTCTATTTGGATATAATCCATAGTGATATTCGAAAGGTACTTGATATGACTATTGTCTTGATTTTCAAATGATAGTTCATTTTGATTATTCTATTGAGTCTTAAATATGATTTAATTTGCATATGGTTGCTCACTACTCTACTCGTGCATGCCTCAATATATCTTTCACTGAGTCCCAGGCCAGGATACGTTTTCGTGCACAGTTTCACTGCATTGTTCACCGAGTCCCTCACTAGAGGGCCGGGTACGATATATATATATATATATATATATATATATATATATATATATATATATATATATATATATATATATATATGATGGTGTTATGATGTGATGGTGTTATGATGTGTTTATGGCGCCAAGGATGCTATGTGGCGACCTTATTCACCGAGTCCCATAATGGGCCGGGTATGATATATGATATTGACATGCATGATTTATGTTGCAAAAGGCAAGTGTTTTGGTACTCTGGATGTTATACTTGTTTCCTGTACTCCTTATTTCAGTATGATTCACTTTACTGTATTTCATGCTTTATATACTCAGTACATATTCCGTACTGACCCCCTTTCTTCGGGGGGGCTGCGTTTCATGCCCGCAGGTACAGATAGTCGGTTGGTGACCCTTCAGCATAGGACTTCTACTCAGCTGTCTTGGAAAGCTCCGTTGTTCCGGAGCCTAGACTTTTGATACAGATCTTATGATGTATACGTATATTTTTATCCAAGGGTACGGTGGGGCCCTGTCCCGTCATATTTCACAGTTAGTACTCTTAGAGGTCTGTAGACATATGTGTGGGTTGTGTATAAGTTCTGTTCAGCTGTGTCTATACGATGTGCTATGATATGATGTTCGTCTGTAGTGGCAGCCTTGTCGGCTTGCATATGATATTGATAGGTAGTGGCAGCCTTGTCGGCTTGCGTATCATTTTATGATTTGATTAGTTGTGACTCCTCAGGAGATAGTTTATCTGGATATGTATATACGTGACGACGTTATGAACCTTGGAGTTCTTTTGTAAGTTCCCATATTGTTCTTAGATTCAGTTTGACTATATCCAACAGGTACGTATACGAGTGTTCAGGTCGGGCACTAGTCATGGCCCACGGGGTTGGGTCGTGACACAACCATTTCAAGAAATTAATGATAGCATCGTAAGCTCGCAAGCTATAACATTCGAGGACAAATGTTTCTAAGGGGGGAAGGATGTTACACCTCGCACTTTCAGAGCATAAGCACGCCACTTATTTTACCGT
Source organism: Lycium barbarum (assembly GCF_019175385.1). NCBI lineage: Eukaryota > Viridiplantae > Streptophyta > Magnoliopsida > Solanales > Solanaceae > Lycium > Lycium barbarum. The sequence goes on from NC_083346.1 coordinate 74,114,164, forward strand.
ATTAATAGAGTATCAGAGACGTCCCATGAAGTTTTGGAAGGTACAAGCCATGCGAAGTATGTAACAATGAAGTAAATGATGAATTACGATCTCTTAAGTCGTAATCGGGAAGGAAAACTTTGGATCCAAAGGACATGACCCTTAGCAAGTAAAATTAATGATAAATATCATGTATGGAGAGTTTCGGGAGATTTTGGGACCAAGCAAATTGAAGAAAATAAGTTTCTCGAAAATTTGAAAAAAGTTGGCAGAATTTGGGACAGAAATTTTTGGTCAACTTTAGTGGGCTATATATTCTAGTATATCAGGAGTTTTAAAGTGAAACAAAAGCCTAAATTGATGTTCAGGAAGTCTACTTTCCAACGGAACAAACCGTTCGTCAAAACGACATCGGAATAGGGAGTTATGGGCATTTCAAGATAATCCTCCAAGCTGCAAAATGGCTCCCCGCGGGCCCACTTGAAAAGTCAGTGGAACCGACTCTCAAGGGGTATAAATTCCCTATTATTCCACTTCTTTCATCATTTACACTCCTTTTAAGTTCTAGACACATCCATACACTTCTCTTAAACCCCCTATAACCCCGTTCAATCAAGAATTCAACAAGATTACACCAAACTAGTTCATGAAAAGTGATTGATCTTTTTTCTACTTGATGTTGTGGTGATTTTAGTCTTGAATAAAGTTGGTATGGCTAAATTTCTTCAAGTATAAGGTATGTTCTTCATCCTATCTCTTATGTTGAGTTGATTTGAAGGTTTAACAAGTCTTAAAAGTGAAAATAGTTATGGATGAAAGATCATAAAGTGTTATGTTGTAGTTGTTGAGTTGTGGACTGTTTTGATCATGTGGTAGCCATAGTGGTGGGATAATTTCCATGTATATGGATGGTATAAAATGTTTTTGGTGTGTTTATGGGATTATGCTCCTTGATTGGGAAGAAAGGAAGTGTATATTATTACTGGATGTTGATAAACATCATGTGGGATGTTTTATGGAATATTTTGGTATTGATGATGATGCTGTTGGTGTTATTGTTGTTGTTATTATGTTGGTTGTTGGTATTGTGATCGATTATGTTGGTTGTTGGTATTGTGATCGATAAACAGGAGAGATGCTGCCCGAATTTTGATCGATTATAAAGGGGTTTAATTTAAAGAGTTAAGATAAGTATATGACGTAATCCTAACAGTAGTATGAATTATCTTGAATGTAGATTTATGAGCTTGGAAGGATAAGCGTTGAGCAGTAGGAGACCAAAAAGGTATGTTAAGGCTTGTCCCTTTCTTTCTAAAAGCATAATTCTTTTCTTATGAACCCATACATGTTTTCCATAATATCCTTATCCCCAAAAAGCTAGAAGTCTATGATTCTCAAAGTTCTTATGATGCTTAAGATAGATGTTTTCCATAATGAAAATGATGATGATGATGATTCCATTTTGGAGATTCCAAAGCTTATGGATTTGATGCTATTATGAGATTATTGAGCTTATTTCAAAAAAATTCCTTAATTTTATTCATTGTTGTTGATCTCACCTTATGATAGTTGTAACTTCAAGGTGTGATATAGCGATGATGATTGTTCCATAAAACAATCGGAGGCTACCGACCTTACATCACTGCAATAGAGTTGTGGCTTTTAATTGGGATCTCATGCATGCTTTATATATGTGTAATTATTTTCTTTCACACCTCGCCTGAACGGCCGACAAAGATACTATATATATATATATATATACACCGTGCCTACATGGTCGGGCAGACACCACTAGTGGACGGCGTGAGATGATTACCCTGGACGCGGGAGAACGATGATAACACTGTGCCTATATGGCCGGGCAGCATAACACCGTACCTATATGGTCAGGAAGTTTATATATATATATATATATATATATATATATATATATATATGCACTTATAATGTTGTTTAAAAAAGTTAAAGTTAGCATGCATGGTATCCGCCTTATGAGGCAATTAGATGTACAAGTTATCCTCATCTCATGTTATGTTGTTGTTCATGCCTTACATATTCAGTACATTATTCGTACTGATGTCCTTTCTTGTGGAGGCTGCGTTCATTGGCCCTGGTAGACAGGTAGATGGATCTGACCCATAGGAGCTTCATCAACGGAATCTCAGGAGCGCTCCATTTGCTTCGGCGCTGCAGTCTATTGGTGTTGGTCCTTATGGTCACTTGTATTCTACGAAAAGGCTCGTAGACATGTGTGTACAGTTAGATTTTTCATAACCCCACCGGTTCATATAGTTGTATAACATTTTAGTAGCCTTGTCGGCTGGCGATGATGGGCATACTTGTTGAATATTATATAGAGATGTGTCGTTATGTTGTGATATATGTGCTTACGGATTATGACATCCATGAGCTATCTTTATGGTCCACCCAGAAATGATTATGAGACGTATGTTTAAAGGTGCTCGGTGTGTTAGCTCCAGGTGCCCGTCATGGCCTCTGGTTGGGTCGTGACAAAATCTCATATCCCTGGCAAGGTATGAGTGTTCTGCATGTAGGACACAAGTATCAGACCATGTTATCGGTTATATTTACTACTCTCCCTACTCACTATACTTTACACGTGTTATATATGTATATGTACTCATGTTCATGATCATGTTTCAGTTCAATCTCTATTATTTTATTTCCATGTCCCATGTTATTTCGTTTAGTTGCTTTGCATACCAGTACATTCAATATACTAATGTCCCCTTTTATTGCCCGGGGGCCTGCATTTTACGATGCAGGGACAGATTTACAGGATGACGCATCTGCATAGTAGGACTCTACACGTATCAACTTATTGGTGAGCCCCATCTCATTCGGGGTTTTAGTCAGTTATCTTTATTTTATTAATTATGCATTTAAAGGTATGCTGGGGGCCTTGTCCCAGTGAGTACGTTTTCCAATCAAGACTAATGATTAGAGGTTTCATACACTAGTCAGTCAGTTATGTCAGATACTCAGAGTCGTGTAGTCCTCTTTGGCTCAATTTATGATATTTTCTTATTCATGATTTAAACAAGTATTTCATTAAATTATTATGACATCTCATGTTTTATAAAAGCTCATCACCTTTCATGTTATATTCCGCTCATGTTATGCCTCATGATGATTCAGCAAGTCATGTGGATCGCTCGGTCACACGCAGTAAGGCACTGAGTGTCGTGTTTCGCCCAGAGCATGATTCAGGGTGTGACAAAGCCTGGTATCAGAGCCCTAGGTTCAAGTGTCTTAGGGAGTCTATGAAACTGTGTCCACGAAACCGTGTCCATTGAGGTCACTTTTATGTGTGTGGCCGACACATATAAATAGTTGACAACCAAGACATTTAAGATTGTGTCACTTCTTTCAACTCTAGATCGTGCAATAGAGCTATGTTCTTAGAAATCACTCGGACTCGTGTGTTGTTTCCCATTCTACCGAATACGCCTCGCCTCAATGGATGAGGAAGATGTAACTCTAATGATTATCGATGTGTTGCTTTAAGATGGAGTTGTCAGGAATTATTTTAACTTGTGCCATGAAGCTTAGAGCAGTAAGTAACATTCTTTTTCCATCGAATTCTGAATGTATCGAATGCATAAACGGCAAGAAGGAAATTCGAGACCCCAGACTTGCCAAATAGTACATGGTGTGTTTATCAGGTGATAGTACCATTTCAAAGGCAAGTTTCGGTATGGCAGTACACATAGGTTACATACCCAATAGAATAAGTTTATTTGGACTCTTTGACCATGGAGCTATAGTATAACGATGATGGTTCAGATTTAAGACCCCACGAGGTAGCATGTTATGAAGTTAACCGCAGCAGGCATAAATTGTCCATGGTAGTTTTTGAGCAGGAAATAGCCTAAGAGCCAACCACCTGTAATACTAGAAAGTCTCGAATTTTTCAAGGATATATAGTTTTGCCATATGATGTATGCACATGACTAAGAAGGGACTGAGTGCGACAAGAAAACCACGAGTAGATGATATTGAATTTTTTAGGGATAATCTTAAATTATTTAAGCTTATTCAGATCAAACCTAGAGAGTATGAAGTTAGTAAGTTACCATAAGAAGCGTATATTACTATGGGATAAAAGATATGACAATTCCCTCTTAGGTTATGTGATTAAGTATTTATCCCCGATGAGTATAGTATGATATAATTTTGAAAGGGTATAGGGAGTTTGGGGTTAGTTGTTCCAATTTCTTGTTTGAGACAGATCAAATTTCCCTAAGTGTGATCTATGTCTATAGTTCAAAAAGATAGTATACAACCCGAGAATAGAGTCAGATGAGGACGAAAAGTTAGAATAACCTTATGCTTCCCTTTAGTACTCAGAGAAGAATTAGAGAATATGATTGTCACGACCCGACTAGGGGCCATGACAGGTACCCGGGGCTAACAACGGAGCACCGCTTATTCTGCTACTTATCATACTCGTTAAGCGTTCATTCATCAAATTCATACTCAAATCATAAAAAAATCATTATTCATTCATTTGGCGACATAATTACTTTTATACCCATAAGCCCTTCGGCTATTAAAATAATACACACATATATATATACGCTTATCAACATCGTGGGAACATACTACCCACACATACGTATCTACGAGCCTCTAATAAAGTACTAGACGTATTTGACGGGACAGGACCCCGTCGTGCCCAAAACATATATGTACATTAAATAGTAAATCAATGGCACCTCCGGAATAGTGGAGTGCTTTCAAAACTCTGCTTATCGGCTTCTATAAATCTGGGTCGCCTCCCTGTCTACCTGTGGGCATGAACACAGCGTCCAAAGAAAACGGACGTCAGTACGAATATTGTACTGAGTATGTAAGGCATGAATGAAATGAACATATTAGAGAAATCATAGGATATAAGATGTAGACAAAACCTGCGTAACTTTAAAGGGTGGATACCTTTCATGCCTATATCATATATAATCACAGTACATGTATCTTAATAGCTCATACATCATCGTATCATACATGTATCATAATACCGTTTCTGCTAATACACATTATTCGTTATGCGCATTCGGCCACGTAGTGGCTCAACAATATCACATACATATTTTTCAAGGCTTTTCCTACATATATCATATACATATCCATACCATTTACATATTCATATCATATACATATTTATATCATCTACATACCTGGCCAACCAAGGCTTCAGGGTTACACATACCTGGCCCAACTAAGGCTTCAGGGTTATATCTACCTAACCCTACCAAGGCTTCAGGGTTATATCTACCTAACCCTACCAAGGCTTCAGGGTTATATCTACCTAGCCCTACCAAGGCTTCAGGGTTATATCTACCTGGCCCTACCAAGGCTTCAGGGTTATATCTACCTGGCCCTACCAAGGCTTCAGGGTTATATCTACCTGGCCCTACCAAGGCTTCAGGTTTATATCTGCCTGGCCCTACCAAGGCTTCAGTGTTATTCGTACCCAACTGTAGAGGTGCGGGCGCGTTACATAAATACATATATATATATATATATATATATATATATATATATATATATATATATATATATATATATATATATATATATATATATATATATATATATATATATATATACATTCCACCCGGCCATATGAGCTTGAGGTTTCATAATAGCCATACATAGGCACATATATACATAAAAGCCCACAATATCTTTAGCGTCATCACTATTATCATCGTCATCATTATCATCACATATATCTCATAACTTATCATAACTTTCATAGAGCATACATTTGAATTTACAGACAATCTATGAAAACTATATCATATCCGTAGCATGAACTTCGTATAAATATCGTACGATAGACTTTATAATCTCTAGACTTAGGCTCATCATTACCATTATCATTTCTATAGCATATCTCTTACCTTTATCTCATATGAAGTCCTCTATGAACATAGACTCGTAACTCTTCAGAACATTGGTTGTAGGACATGCATTAGAGCTTATAGACAATCTATAACAATGTCGGGGTGACGTAAGGTTGAGAATGTCACACCCCAATCTTGATACGGCATGATGGGCACCCGTCCCCATTCTCAGAGCCGAGCAAACCCCGTTGGTTCTCGTTATGTTCATAATCTCACTAGACTCTTAAATCACAAAATGAAATGCATAATGAAAGATTTTCAAAAACATTCCTTTCGTCTTTCTCAACAAAGTAAAATCTGTAATCATATGAAATTTGTAACATAATGCATAATGATACATCGGCTTGCAGAGCCGCTTGCAAGAACGACATACTATATACGTGACTCAGTCTGCAAAGTCTCTAACATCAATCAAGAAGCCATAACATAGGTACTCTAACTCGGCAACACTCTGGAAGGAAATGGAGCTCGCCAATCCAGCTGGAACATCTCCTAGCACTGTCCTCTACCTATTTGTATACACCTGCATGGCATGAAACGCAACGTCCACAAGAAGGGACGTCAGTACGAGCATTGTACTGAGTATGTAAGGCATGAATAGTAACATAGTAAGGGATGTAAATTTAAGAGTAATAACAGAATGGAAATATATATAGCATATCGTAAGATAAAAGAGTAACCTGTACATATGAGTGGCGGATTCCATGCATGCTAGCTTTCTTTTGAAAATCATTTCTTTTTCATATATATAGAAAATATGCTGAGGCGTCCGCAGCCGATCCATTTAACCCCATATGTCCCGCGTCCGGGATGATAGGTTACACCAACTGATCAGGTGGCAATGCGTCTATAGCGCGACATGTGTCCCTTTTTCCCCATCTTCCCCATATACATGTACATGTATCGTATACATATATCATATAAGCAGCATGCAGGAGAGCCCAAAGAAAGTTATGTCTCTATCGGAGTGACGTAAGGTCGGTAACCGGCATAAGCCCTCCAAAAGGACGATTAAAGGAAACATTTTCGGATGATCTGACTTGGAGAGGCAAAAACGACATTATAAGTTTAGAATTTGGAAAAACACTAAGAATTAAAGTTGTAGATAATTGAATTAGCTTTCCAACCACAGGTCGTGGGACCTCACACGATATCGGGATAAAGAGTTATAACCTTTTTAATGAGCGAAGGCGCAGTCAGAGAAAATAAGCCAGCGCGATCGCACCCAAAGGGGGCGCGAACGCGCTGAAGGAAAAATAAGTCGGTCCAGGCAGAACCTGGACCGCTATTTAAAGGGGGAGACCCCCTCATTTTCGTCCCAAACACACCAAGAGCCCCTCAAATATTCCAGAAAATTCCCCAACTTTCCACCTCCAAATTTTGAGCCCAAATCAGGTATAATTCCCAAATTCCGGTCCAGACGGCGTATAGTTGCAACTACAAAATTGTGTATTAACGAGCTGTGGCTTAAGTTCAAGGTAGAGGAGTGAATATATAGCATTCTTATCGAAAGAAAGGTATGAATCTCTTGCTATTAACGTTAATCTTAATTTATTTACGGAGAAGGAGTTGTTAAATTGTTTTAAATTAATTCTGTTGGTGAAAATATGGGACGAACACCATATGGGCTGTTCTATGGAATAATTTGATATGGGAAATGATGTTATTGATGTTGGTATTGTTATTGTTGTGTTGGTTGTTGAATTGAGAATTCAGGTTGGACATATAAACAGGGGAGGTGCTTCCCGATTTTCGGCAGAATATAGAATAGTATAATTTGAAACTCGGTACAAGTGTGCGAGGAAGAGGCTAACGTTAGCGTGAATCCTCTTAAATGTAGACTTACGAGCTTGGACGAATAAGCTTAGCTAATAAGAGGTGGAACATGTATGTTAAGGCTCGTCCCTTTCTTTCAAAGGCATGATTCCTATGATTATAATTCCATAAATGTTTTCATAGCCTCCTTACTTCCAAAAGTTAGATGTTTACGATTCCAAGGCATGATTTCTTTTCCTGATGACCCGTAAATGTTTTTCAAAGTGTCCGTATTTTTTCAAAACAAAGGTTTATGATTTTGTAAACTCTTATGACAACAATGAGGGACATGTTTTTATCATGATGACAATGACGCCAAAGGTGAGAATAGTTTTCTATAATGACTATGATGAGAATGATTTCATATTTGAAGGTTCCAAGTTAGGATTTCAATGACGATATGGGATTATTGAGCTATCTTTTGACTCCCTTAATTTTATTCATCGTTGTTAGCCTCACCTTATAATAATTGTTCCTTCAAGGTGAGACAAAACGACCATGATTATTCCAAAATATAATCGGAGGTTACCGACCTTACGTCACTCCGATAGAGACATAACTTTCTTTCGATAAGAATGCTATATATTCACTCCTCTACCTTGAACTTAAGCCACAGCGCGTTAATACACAATTTTGTAGTTGCAACTATACGCCGTCTGGACCGGAATTTGGGAATTATACCTGGTTTGGGCTCAAAATTTGGTGGTGGAAAGTTGGGGAATTTTCTGGAATATTTGAGGGGCCCTTAGTGTGTTTGGGAAGAAAATGAGGGGGTATCCCCCTTTAAATAGCGGTCCAGGTTCTGCCTGGACCGACTTATTTTTCCTTCAGCGCGTTCGCGCCCCCTTTGGCCGCGTTCGCGCTGGCTTATTTTCTCTGACTGCGCCTTCGCTCAGTAAAAAGGTCATAACTCTTTATCCCGATATCGTGTGAGGTCCCACGACCTATGGTTGGAACGCTAATTCAATTATCTACAACTTTAATTCTTTGTGTTTTCCAAATTCCAAACTTATAATGTCGTTGTTGCCCCTGCAAGTCAGATCATCCGAAAATGTTTCCTTTAATCGTCCTTTTGGAGGGCTTATGCCCATATTTGGCTTATGGATCCTTCTTAGGACTTGCTCAACTTTCCATGTACTACTCGTATGTCTCTTCATATGTCCTTTATAAAACTCTGACCTGTGGGCCCCACTTAGCTTGCAGCGACGAGGGCCTTTCGTCAAGTAGCATATGAACTAATTCACCCCATATGGTCTCCCAATGCCATACATAGGTTATTATTACATTCTTATAATATAACCTTCATCCCGAATCTGGGCCTCAAATTTTTGTTCAGCGCGTTCGCGCAGACCATTTTGGTGGTCTGCCAGCCCAACTTTCCTTCAAAGCCTCGGAAGCTTAATCTCCTTAATTCACTGGTTTTCAAATCCTCCCATAACCTATTACGCGAACTCGGACTCTTATAATCGTAACTCGGCCCAGATCAAGAACATACATGTTTGCGAAGATGAGTCAGGTATGACAAAGGGGATGTACCAAGTCCAAAAGGGTCCATATCAGGAGGGACCTCCTATACAGGTGGAAGATGCTAACTATATGAACAACTCTCAAAGGGGTTATCAAAGGCAGAATTACCAAAGGGGTTACCAGAATCAAAATCAATGGAGACCTCAGCAGGGTCATGGTACCTACAACAACAGCAACCCAGGGAACTACAATAATAATTATAGTGGTGCGAACCAAGGGAGCTCTAACAACAATAATTTTGAGAATAAGAGTTCCAATCCTTACATTCCACCGAAAGGGCAGTTAACAGAGCAAGGTAGTTCGAGGGTTGAGGAAATGCTTGAGAAGGTTCTGGCAAATCAAACCAAGTCTGAAAGGACGTTTTCTAGGCTAACAGAGATAGTGAGATCCCATACAGCAGCTATTCAGAAGCTCGAGTCACAGATTCGTGATATTTCTATAGAGCAGCACCCTCTTAAAAAGGAAGGACTTCCTAGTGACACTATTCCAGATCCGAAGAATGGGGGAGGCAGTGTAGACCGTGTGTTTGCCAATAGTACTCGGAGTGGTAAAATACTCCAAGGTGTTGAAAAGAAGGTTGTTGAGCTCAAGCCGATTGATGAAGAGGAAGAGGTGCAGTCTGAACCACAAATTATTGTTGCTGAGAATCCTAATGACGAGAAAGTTGCTAATATTCTAGAAATTTCGAAGGAGGTTGATGACAAGAGCAAGCAAACTGTGAAAGGGGCTCTCTGCCCTTTGACTCAGCTTTTCAAATCTAAACCTCCCTTTCCTCAGAGGTTGATAAAGAAGAAGGAAGATGCTACGTTCGAAAAGTTTTATGATCAGCGGAAGTAGTAATCTCTGAATTTTCCTTTCTTGGAAGTTGTCAAAGAAATACCCGATTTTGCTAATTACTTGAAGGACCTGTTGACCAAGAAGAAGACGGTGCAACATAAAATTGTGAGTTTGACTCACACTGTGAGTTCCATCATTTCCCCAAATATTGTCTAGAAAAAAAAGATCCTGGGGCGTTCGCCATTTGCTCTATGGGGTACCATGATTTTGCTCGTGCTCAGTGTGATAATGGGGCGAGAATAAATTTCATGCCATTTGCTATCTACAAGCAATCAGGTTTGGTGATGCCAAAGTCGACTACTGTGAGGTTACAGATGGCTGATAGATCTATTAATAAGCCTATTGGCGTGGTTGATGATGTCATTGTGCAGGTTGGTAAATTTATGTTGCCCGCTGATTTTGTGATTCTTGACTGTGTTATTGATCGAGACATTCCCATTATTCTAGGGAGACCTTTCCTTGCTACGAGAAGAGCTCTAATGGATTCGGAGAAGAATGAAATCAAATTCCGAGTCAATAATGAGGATGTTACTTTTCAGGCAAGTAAGGGGATGAAGTTACCAAGTGCCTATGAGAGCATTTCGGTGTTTGATTCTTTTGATGTTTTTGATAAAGCGGTGGAGTTCAAGATGGAAGAAGAAAGTTTGGGAGAAGCTATGGCTGGTATTCTTGTAAATTTTGATGCTAAAGACATGAAGGGTTATGTGGAGACAATTAATTCGCTTGTTGGGTTGGGTTCATATTCCTACCACCCAAAAAAGCTAAATCTTGATTTGGCAAATAGAACAACTCCTCCAACAAATCCTTCAATCATTGAACCACCGAAGCTTGAGCTTAAGCAGCTTCCATCACATTTGAAGTACCAATTCCTTGGTCCAAATAATACATTCCCAGTGATTGTTTCAGCATTACTGACTGAGGAACAGATCGAGAGACTTTTAGAGGTATTGTGTGAATATAGGCGTGATATTGGTTGGACCATAGCAGACATTCGGGGAATTTTTTCTGGGATCTGTGAACATAAAATCCAGTTGGAGGAGGATAGCAAGCCGAGTGTGGAGCATCAAAGGAGAATGAATGAGAACATGCAAGAAGTCGTCAGAAAGAAATCATCAAATGGTTAGATGCTGGAGTGGTTTACCCGATTGCTGACAGTAAATAGGTGAGCCCAGTCCAATGTGTTCCAAAAAAGGGCGGCATCACAGTGGTGCCCAATGCAAAGACTGAGCTGATTCCGAAGAGCACTGTAACTAGATGGAGAGTTTGCATGAACTATCGCAAGCTTAACACTGCCACTTGCAAGGATCACTTCCTTATGTCTTTTATTAATCAAATGCTTGATCGGCTAGCGGGGCGATCTTATTATTGCTTCCTTGACGGGTATTCGGGCTACAATCAGATCAACATCGCCCTGGAGGATCAAGAGAAGATGACTTTTACTTATCTGTATAGGACATTTGCTTTCAGCAGAATGCTCTTTGGTCTTTGCAATGCACCGGCTACCTTTCAGCGGTGTATGATGTCGATATTCTCTGATATGGTGAAAGACATTCTCGAGGTCTTTATGGATGACTTCTCGGTTGTTGGTGATTCTTTTGATGACTGTCTTGGCCATCTGGGTCAAGTGCTTAAATGTTGTGAGGAGACTAATCTGGTGATGAATTGGGAGAAGTGCCACCATGGTGAAGGAAGGGATCATCCTCGAGCATAAAATCTCTTAAAAGGGGATTAAGGTCGATCAAGCAAAGATTAATGTGATTTCTAAGCTTCCTCCGCCTATCTCAGTTAAGGGTGTCCGTAGCCTTTTGGGACATGCTGGTTTCTATAGGCGTTTTATTGAGAATTTCTCAAAAATTGCTAAACTGATGTGTAAGCTTCTTGAAAAAGAGGCTAAATTCGAATTTGACGAGAAGTGCCGAAAGGCATTCGATAAATTGAAGGAGCGGTTGACCACAACCCTTATTATTGTGTCTCCTGACTGGTCTCTACCTTCGAATTGATGTGTGATGCAATTGGCTTTGCTATCGATGTTGTGCTTGGCCAAAGACATAACAAAATCATGCACCCAATCTATTATGCAAGCAAAACATTAAATACTGCTCAGATGAATTACACAGTGACAAAGCAAGAGCTGCTCGCAATAGTTTTTGCTTTTGAGAAGTTTCGGGCCTATCGGTTGGGGTCCAAAATCGTGGTATACACTGATCATGCCGCATTGAGATACCTGTGAGATACCTGATGGCGATGAAGGAAGATAAGTCGCGATTGATCCGATGGGTGTTGTTGTTGCAAGAGTTTTACTTCGAGGTGAAAGACCACAAGGGAACTGAGAATCAGGTTGTTGACCATCTCTCTCGGCTTGAAGAAGATGGGAGACCTTTGGATGAGCTAGTTATCGATGATGCGTTTCCAGATGAGAGGGTGTTGGCTGTGTCAATGGAGGTGGCACCATGGTATGCAGACATTGCTAACTATTTGGTGACAGGTATAATTCCAGAGGAGATCAAGGCATACCAAAAGAAGAAGTTCTTGCGGGATTCTCATCAATACTATTAGGACGAGCCATACTTGTTCAGAACATGCACTGATAATATCATTCGACGTTGTGTTCCCGAAAGTGAAGTGATGGAGATTCTAAAGGCATGCCATGACTCTCCAGTTGGGGCTCATCATAGTGGTAACCGGACTACTGTTAAAGTTCTTGAATGCGGTTACTACTGGCCGACTATCTTCGTGATGCAAATCTATTAGTGCAGTCTTGTGATCAGTGTCAGAGGCAAGGAAGTTTAGGCCAAAGGCAAGAGATGCCTATGAACTTTGTGATGGAAGTGGAGGTGTTCGATGTCTGGGGGATTGATTTGGGACCCTTTGTGAGCACTGGTGGCATGAGTATATCTTGGTTGCTGTGGACTATGTGTCGAAATGGGTAGAAGCGGTAGCTTTACCTAATAATGAGGCCAAGAGTGGCATAAGGCTCCTAAAGAAAAACATATTTACTCGATTTGGCACCCCGAGGGCTCTAATCAGTGATGGTGGTTCCCACTTTTGCAATAGAGCCTTCGTGGGATTGATGGAGAAGTATGGCGTCAAACATAGGGTGGCAACACCCTATCATCCTCAAACAAGTGGGCATGTAGAAGTCTTCAAACGGGAGATCTAGAGCATTCTAGCTAAAACGATGAATACCAACAGACCTGATTGGGCCAGCAAGCTTGATGATGCTCTATGGGCTTACCAGACTGCTTTTAAGACTCCGATTGGGACTTTCGGCAAAGCTTGTCACCTGTCGGTTGAACTTGAACATAAGGTTGTATGGTCCTTGAATAAATTGAACATGGATTGGGAAGAGACGACCAAACTCATGATGGTTCAACTCAATGAGATAGATGAATTCCGGTACCAGGCGTATGAAAGTGCAACACTTTATAAAGAGAGGATGAAGCAGTATCATGATAAGAAAATCCTGAAGCGAGAATTCTACAAGGGTGATCCTATCTTGTTGTTTAACCCTTGGTTGAAGCTGCTACCGGGCAAGCTAAAATCAAGGTGGTCTGGTCCGTTTGAGGTAGTAGGTGTTTCACCCCATGGGGCGATTGAACTGAAGTCCGAAGATGGAACTCGGCATTTAAGGTAGATGGGCAAAGGGTGAAGCACTATCATGGAATGGTTGATGGGGATAGAATTGTTGACTGATACCGGTTGAAGCACCTTGGAACGAATGCTGACCCGGTGAATGCCGACCAGGAGTAAATTGGTACCACCGTAGTGCCGCAATGTTAAATCAAGTGCTCTTTGGGAGGCAACCCAAGTGTAATATTTATTTTCTTTTGTTCTTGTAAAAAGAAAAAACATATAGGGTAACGTTTGTTTTGGTGCAGGACTATATTGCAGAAAACATTGATGAATAACAAGTAAGTTAAGCATCAGATAGATTGTTTTGCAACATTGCGAAAGACGCCTTGGATTTATGGACCGTATTTCACAATACGGGGCGTAAAACAACGCCTATTTAACAATGTCACGAAAAAGTAGCACTGTATTGTAACATGAAAAATTACGACCATGGTATACGGACCGTAAACCTAGTCGTAATCCATCATGACACAACACAGTGCAGTGTCTCAACAAACATCATTAAATACGGGCTGTATTTCACTTTACAGACCGTATTTAGTGATTGAAAAAAAATTATGGGCAGTTACTTAAATAACGGGCAGAGAGAGAGAATAACATAAGTACCGCCTCTTTTCATATTCCCACCACTTCAAAAATAACTCCTACTATTCAATACCAAAACCCACTACCTTCCACTTACAAACCCATCATCGTCCACTCCCCATCTCCATAAATACACTATTATACACTCTCAAATTCATCCATCTTCACAAAATTCTAAACCCTAATATCTCTGCCTTAGGTTTAATTGCTCATTGTTGATTTTTCTCTCAAGTTCTTCAAGGTTGTCATCTATTATTCATCATTACAGGTATGATTGACACTCTCCACTCTTAATTTACTCAGTCTGGGTATGAAATAGTTTTGGGTGTTGATTAAACTAGGGTTTTGTGAATTTTGTTCTTGGTTAATGATCTTGTATTGGGGTAATGTTGTTCTAAGATTGTAATTCTCATGGGAAGTTTGTTACTAAGACCCAAATGGGTTGGAGGGCATTCCAAACCTTGAATTTCAAACTCCAAGTTTTATTATGCGCACCAAAATTTGGTATGAAATTGGGTTAATTATGAGTAACCCAACCCCATAAACAATGTGAAACAATGATAATTGATGCAATTGTTGTTTTCTTGAACACCCAAAACAAAGTTTTTTTTTTTTTGTGACTGTATGAAGCATAATACGAACTCAGGATACGGACCGTATTTCACTTTACGATCAGTATTTTAACTTTACGGTCACAGACATAACATAGTTTTTTTTTGTTCAGTTCTTTGTTTTTACTTTTGTTTAGTTGTTTCATAGTAACTAAAAGGATGTATCTTTTGCAGGAATAGGTCAAAAAATAAATGTTACAAACAAAGTGGGGCCCCGACACAAGGGCACAGGAAAGAAAGTGGGCTCGGAATTTAAATTGATAGATGAACCCTCCAATTCTGAAGGAGAAAATTCAGGGTCTGAGTCCACAGAGGTTATACGTCCACCGAAGGTCAGAGGGGCCCCCACACAAGTCACATTTACGCCCCCAACCATGACACCGTCCATGTCCAAGTCTGAAGCCTCTCAGTCCGAAGAGGGGGATTCTAATGCGGAAGCAGCAAGCAAGGGTGCGACCCAACAAACTGAGCAAGAGAGTAGCTACAAGGAGCCAAGTTATATCCAAGCTCAGGATTCTGATATATCACCAGAGGGTCGGAAATTATCCATCCGGACCAAACGTTTGGAGGTTGATTAAACTAGGGTTTTGTGAATTTTGTTCTTGGTTAATGATCTTGTATTGGGGTAATGTTGTTCTAAGATTGTAATTCTCATGGGAAGTTTGTTACTAAGACCCAAATGGGTTGGAGGGCATTCCAAACCTTGAATTTCAAACTCCAAGTTTTATTATGCGCACCAAAATTTGGTATGAAATTGGGTTAATTATGAGTAACCCAACCCCATAAACAATGTGAAACAATGATAATTGATGCAATTGTTGTTTTCTTGAACACCCAAAACAAAGTTTTTTTTTTGTGACTGTATGAAGCATAATACGAACTCAGGATACGGACCGTATTTCACTTTACGATCAGTATTTTAACTTTACGGTCACAGACATAACATAGTTTTTTTTTGTTCAGTTCTTTGTTTTTACTTTTGTTTAGTTGTTTCATAGTAACTAAAAGGATGTATCTTTTGCAGGAATAGGTCAAAAAATAAATGTTACAAACAAAGTGGGGCCCCGACGCAAGGGCACAGGAAAGCAAGTGGGCTCGGAATTTAAATTGATAGATGAACCCTCCAATTCTGAAGGAGAAAATTTAGGGTCTGAGTCCACAGAGGTTATACGTCCACCGAAGGTCAGAGGGGCCCCCACACAAGTCACATTTACGCCCCCAACCATGACACCGTCCATGTCCAAGTCTGAAGCCTCTCAGTCTGAAGAGGGGGATTATAATGCGGAAGCAGCAAGCAAGGGTGCGACCCAACAAACTGAGCAAGAGAGTAGCTACAAGGAGCCAAGTTATAGCCAAGCTCAGGATTCTGATATATCACCAGAGGGTCGGAAATTATCCATCCGGACCAAACGTTTGGAGGAAGAAAATCTCAGGTTCTCATTCACAGGTTCAAAGAAGTTATATGACCAGTGGATGGCCAGGACAAAAAGTAGGGGCAGGCCGCAGAGGAATATATTTGAGGAGCAGCGGTTGATTTTCGAGGGTATTTCGGCATATCCACGGATTGTCGAGACCGTCAGGATATATCAGTTGGACGTCTTCACTCACGAGCCAGGAGAGTATTGTCCGCACGTGGTGAGGGAATTTTATGCTGCATATAGGGCTGTGTTGAATGATCTAAAAAGGCTGAATTGCGCTTGGCATGAAATTCCTATGTTGGAGACTGTCACCGTCCGAAACTCCAAGGTTGATATTTCATCTAAGGCCATCAACAGGGTTTTATTTGGCAATGATTATATTGTGCCTACCGACTTGAGCATATTCCTAGATAAGAGAACAAGGAAATACAAGAAGTCTGTGAGGCAATGGACTGCAGCTACAATCACATCTCATCCAGGCAAGCAGAAATGGACAGATGATGGGAGACTAAAGATTACTAAAAGTTGCCAGACGATGGAAGCCAAGTTTTGGTGGACATTGCTTAGGTACCGAATCACTCTAACTTTGGCTGACAACAACCTTTCGACCAGTCAGGCAGTCACTATTGCCTCTTTTATATCAATGTATCTGATGGCTATTAGGGAGCTAATTGCTGAGGAGCTGCATGTGAGGGCACACAAGCCCAAGCAATCCATGGTATTCCCGTGTCTTGTCATGGAGTTGTGTAAAAGGGAGATGATATTTGAGCTTCCAAAATGGGACAACACTGTCAAAGCTGTCCATGTGGGAGACTGGAGAAAGAATAAGGTTATGGAAGAGGATGATAATGAGGCAGATCAATTCGGTGATGATGACGACACTCAATTCGAGTTGAGTCCGAGCCATGCTTTTGGGACTGATCCAGTCGAGCCTACTATTGATGCTACTGCTACTTATCCTGTTGTTACCACTACGTGTGTCCCATAGAGTGTTTCAGCGAGTAACGATGCTGCGGCTGAGACTGTAGATACACCGGCTTCGGCAGCCTAGACAGCCGGTGGTACAGCTGCCACACATAGTCCTCCTTTAGGGTCTGCCACTGCAGCTGCATCAGCTGAGCCTGAAGATCCAGATTTAGAGTTGCTTAATTTCAGCCATAATAACTATAGTCAGATTGTATACAAGGCAGTGAAGGCTGAAAGACAAATAGGGAGAATCATGCAACAGTACAAACCAAAGATGGTTAAGATAGTGGAGACATTGAATACGGAGGCTACTACAGAGATCTGTGAAGAGTTGCAGCAGAAGCACGAGGTATATCAGGCTAGACTAGATGGATTTGTGTCTAAATTGATGACTTTAGAGCAAACCGCATCCGGTGGGGGGTCTGCTTCTTTGAGGAGTGAGTTGGAGAGTCTGAAGAAGGAACTTGAGAAGCTTAAAGCGCAAGCTATAGTAGCCGCACCAGTTCTAGAACCAAGTGCCACTTTTCCAAGTATAATTCTGGTGTTGGATATGATGGAGTCTAAGGAAGAGGCGGAGAATGCTGCGTCCCTTTTGCGAGACAAAGGCAAGAGGGTTCGTGAGACATCTGAGGATCCCAAGGAGCTGGCCAAGAAATTGAAGAAGACAGAGGAAAAGGATATGCAGCAGGCTATCCATAATTCATTAGTGGAGCCACAGAGACGATCAGGCCAGTCCAGTAGTAATCCGCCTGGTGAGGCAGGCCAGTTTTGAGATGTGTACAGCGCATAGGGCATCCAGGTACAACTCCCTTCCTTTGACCTTATAAATGACGCACTGAGGACAGTGCTTGATTTTTCTGTTAGGGGTGGAATTATAAATATGTGTTTAGGACCCCCCCCCCCCTCGGCTTTTCATTGCCAGAGTTCTTTTCTTGAGGGGTTTTTGTTATCGAAACTGGCATGTTGGTTATTTAGGTAGAATAGAGTAGTTCTGGCTTATATGGTAGTACTTTAGCAACTTACGCCATGTTAATTTTTTATTTGGAAAGATGTTTTATGTAAAGGAAAAAAAATGGAACCCCTCAATTTTTTGATAAATACTTAGGAATAATTATGAATTGACGTGATTGGTTCTTTTCATGACATGATAATTATGAGAGTATTAAGTACAATAAATAATTGTTTGGGATGTTGTGTTAAGCTGAATTCTGTTGCCATTGTGTGTTGTGAGTTTTAGTTTCGTTCACTTATTGTGTTTGCAATCTGTAACTTGCCCGAGTAGTCGTGTTTGCATTCTAAGGATGTATTGGTTGTGAAATGATCCTAAGTCATCTTTGTGTAATTGGAAACCCTTTCTAAATGCTTTTGTCCCTACATAAATGAACAATAATCCCTAGTTGATATGACCCCACCTAGCTCAAGGCCATTCACTAGGAGTCAAGCAAGGGAGCTCCAAGAGATGCAAGCCATGTTCATGAATAAAGGAGCCTTGGAAGAGCTTGGAGAGAAGATTTCCAAAGCTTACAATGTTTGGGAAATAGCTTGGGAAGGCCTAGAAGACCAAGAGATGACCTCCTCTCAAAGTGGCTAGATGTTAAAGAGGGACATTTTTGCAAATTGTGGGCGTTCGATGCAAATCTTGGCCAAGAATGCAATTCTAGGCCAAAGATTCAAATTGGAGGCCACATTTGCAAGTTATGACCGTTGGATGAATGAAGACCCATGTTTGGGGTTAATTTTGCAAAGTGCCACTTTTAGGCCTTTGGTGTAAAGCCCTAGACTATAAAAAGAAGACTTTTCTTATTTTCATTCTTTAGCTTGAAACCACTTCTAAGCCGAAACCCTAAAACTAGCTGAAACCTTAAAACTTTCCAACCTTTTCACGGCAACAATGGCCTCTCCGGCCACTGGACAGCCGCCTATTATGGCTGTCCAGGCTAACACAACAGCCATTACACAACCTACTCACCTCTTACCAAACCAAACCTAAGCAACAGCCCTTAACCCTAATACTTCTACTACTACGTATAGCCCTACACTACCCATGAAGAATATCACATATTTGCATGGAGAGCCCATGGTAGTATGGGATGAAGACGAGATTGAGCAGATGATTATTAAGGAAAAACTACAATATGATGTCGTTGGGAAATTCTCATATGGATGGCCTGACGTAAAAGACTTGAGAACATTAATCCCAAAGCAATGTGGTTTGAAAGGAGAGTCTATTATTGGCTTGTTGAGTAATAGGTATGTACTAATACGTGCTTCTTCTTTGGAAGATTACGTAACCTTACTGTCCAAACCTGTACATTACATTATGCATAAGAACTGGTCCTATCCCATGCGTACATTTAAATGGGATCCATGGTTTGATCCAGAGGAGGAAACGAAGATTGCAATTGCATGGATATCATTCCCATCATTACCTCCTAACTATTTTGTGAAAGAAGCAGTTTTTTCACTTGCATCTGCTGTTGGAAAGCCCCTACAAGTTGATATGGCCACAGCCAATAAAACCAGGCCAAGTTGTGCGAGAGTGAAGGTCAAAGTAGACTTGCTTGGAGAACTCCCAAAGAGAATCAATATAAGAATGAAGAAGAAGAGTACCGGGGAGATTGTGGATAAATGGATAAAGATCAATTATGATTATGTTCCCAAGTACTGCAAAAACTGCAAACTTCAAGGACATAATGAGCAAGATTGCTATGTCATTCATCCAGAGTTGTATCCCAAGGAGGAAGAACCAAGTTCAGACAAAGAACAGGAGGAAATCAGCAAGGCAGATCAAAAGCAGAATAAGGAACAAAAGAATGCAAAAAATAGCAGGTCTGAGATTAAGGAGTTCAAAGGGACTAATGCTAACATAAGGAAAGGGAAGGAAGTAGCAGATGAGGTACAGCCTGTAGAGGTAAATGACAATGATGGATTCAACGAGAAGAAAGGACAACAAAGGAATAACAAGCACTTTCATAGAGGTAAATATGATGAAAATGCTTGGAGACTGAAGGAGAATCAAACTCTGCAAAATAATCAATATGCAGCACTGCAGAACACAGATGAGGATATAATAGATGTGTTTGATGTGCAGAAATCCTCAGATGCAAAGGTGTCTGATGTTATAAATCAGATAGTTACAGTGCAGCAAATTGTAGACAATACTGAGAAGGTCAAGGAAAAGCAGATGGAAGAAGCAAAGGAAAAGCAGATAGATGAATCAAACAAGGTGGAGAGGATATCAGCAAAGGCATGGATTGAGAAGAACTTTGGTAAACAACTCAATGATAAAGGGGAGATTTTATCCCAGCAGGTGTCTAAGGTGATTTCAGATACATTTAGTCAAGGGAAGGAACATGATTCAGAAAAAACTAGTGACATCTTAATCCACAAAAACTTAGAAGAGGAAAACAAGTTAGGTGATGTGCTACAGGAGGATGCTGAGCATGATGAGATTCCTATATCAGAGGAGGAAGTGGAGGATAATGAAGGTAAAGAAGGAAAAGAAGGTACAAGGCCACCAGAGAGTAACAATTCTGTCATCTTGCCAATGGAACAAGTAGAGAATGCACAGCATGGAAAGCAAAATGAAATACAGGCCCAAGCTGATCTCAATAGCCAAGATGAGGAAGATTTAAATCAGAACATTGATGATATAGCACAGGAGGCAGATTTATCCCCTAGAAGTGTGCAGAAATTGAACAGGCAACAAATAAACAAAAACCTGTTAGAAGTAGCAGTATTCCAGTGGCAGGAGTGTCAACAAGGAGGAGTAAGAACAAAACTAATAATTTTCAACGATAGGCAAAGCTTTATTTTGGAATATTAGGTCAGTTAACACTCAGAAATCTTTTGAGAGGTTAATTGAACTAAAGAGGAGACATCATTATTCTATCATAGGCCTAATGGAACCTTTTCAAGATCCTCGTGCTATTGAAGAGTATAGAAGGAAGTTAGGCTTTCAGTATTGCAAGGTGAACTGCTCGGGAAAAATCTGGATTTTCTGGACAGATGAATGGCTTGGTGTAGTTATATCTGAATCAGAACAACAAGTTACTTTGCAACTAAATCACTCATCCTTGAATCAATCAGTGCTGGTGTCAGTAGTCTATGCTAAATGTGATAGACAAGAGAGGGAGGAGTTGTGGGAAGCTATGATGGACTTAACAAATCAGCAAGACCTTCCTTGGATTATAGGAGGGGATTTTAATGTCATAGTGTCTGATGAGGAGAAGAAAGGCAGCCTCCAGTCTCATCTAATGAGACTTTGGATTTTTCTACCTGTATACAAAGTTGTGGTTTAATTGATGTAGGATTCACTGGAAGTAAATTCACCTGCTGGAATGGGAGGACTGAAGAAGATTGCATATTCAAAAGGTTAGATAGAATACTGGTGAATCAGCAAGTGTTAGATATCATGCCATCCACAGCAGTGACTCATATGATTAGACATGGTTCTGATCATGCACCACTGCATCTTGAGTGTAACAGCAATGCACATCATATGTCAAATCTTTTAAGTTTCTTAACTTCTGGACAAAGCATCATACATTTATGGAGGTGGTAAAGGAGAATTAGACTGCAGATTTCTGTGGAAATCCAATTTATGTATTTCATCACAAGGTGAAGAAACTTAAAAAAGCACTAGTTCAATGGAGCAGGAACACATATGGGAATATATTTCAGCAGATTGCCACTATTAAAGATACTATAAAAGTGAAGGAGTTGCAGTTTGAAAATAATGCTTCAAGGGAGAATAGAATGTTGTTACATCAAGCACAGGCTGAACTAACTAGATTTTTACACCTAGAGGGGGAGTATTGGAAGCAGAAAGCTGGTATAAAATGGTTCAATGATGGAGATAGAAATACAAAATTCTTCCATTCATATGTGAGGGGTAGGAGGAATAAATTAACTTTGAAAAGAATACAAGATCCTTCTGGTACATGGTTGGAAAATGAAGTAGATATTGGCTCTGAGGCAATCAGGTTCTTTCAGTCACAATTTAGTGAAGAAAATTCAGAAGGGGATTATGCATTGTTGAAAAATATTCCTAAGCTGATAACTGAAGAACGGCAAAAGAATATGGAGGAGTTGCCATCTGAAAGTAAAGTAAAGGAGGTTGTGTTCTCACTCAATGGGGACAGTGCTAGTGGGCCTGATGGATTCACGGGACAGTTTTATCAGAAGTGTTGGGAGGTTATCAAGCTGGATGTGATTCAAATGGTTAGAGCTTTCTTTTGTGGATCTGAGATACCACATTTCATCACACATACTAATTTGATTTTGTTGCCAAAGAAGGAGGTGATTAATACTTTCAGTGATATGAGACCTATCAGTCTCAGCTCCTTCTCCAATAAGATACTGTCAAAAATACTGCATAATAGATTGGCAAAGGTTCTTCCTAATATTACTTCTCACAATCAGACAGGATTTATGAAAGGGAGGAGCATTGCAGAAAACATATTACTGGCACAGGAGATCATCAGAGATATTAATTTGAGAGCTAAACATACTAATGTGGTGATCAAATTAGATATGGAAAAGGCATATGATAGACTTTCCTGGATTTTTTTGACTAAAGTATTAAGACAGTTTGGGTTTGGAGAGGTTCTCATTGAGTTAATATGGAGATTGCTTTCAAACAACTGGTATTCAGTATTAATCAATGGTCAAAGTAATGGTTTTTTTAGATCAAGTAGGGGGGTAAAGCAAGGTGATCCACTTTCTCCTACATTGTTCATTATAGCAGCAGAGGTCTTAACAAGGAGTCTGAACAAGTTAGATGAGAAGCCAAGTTTCATAGGCTATGGAATGCCAAAGTGGAGTCCTCAAATCAATCATTTATCTTATGCTGATGATACAATCTTATTCTGTTCTGGGGATGGATATTCTTTAAAGAAAATGATGAGAAGATTGAGGAATTATGAGAAGGCTTCAGGACAGCTGGTCAATACTGATAAAAGTTGTTACTATATCCATCACAAGGTTTCTGCCAGAGTTAATAGCAGGATTAAAAGACATACTAAGATGAGAAATGGATCCTTTCCTTTCACATATTTAGGCTGTCCAGTGTTTTATGGAAGAAGGAAACTGATATATTATGAGGATTTGATCAAAAAAGTGATGAAAAGGATTCTGCCTTGGCAAAAAAGACTGTTATCTTTTGGAGGTAGATATGTGCTGGTCAATCATGTGTTGCAAACCATGCCAGTATATTTATTGTCAGCCATGAATCCTCCTTCTAGGGTGATAAGGCAGCTGCATAAGATTTTTGCAAAATTCTTTTGGAGCAATACAATGGGGGTGAAAAGCAAACATTGGGTAGCATGGGATAAATTATGTCTACCAAAGGATGAAGGAAGGATTGGTCTTAGATCACTAACTGATATATCTAATGCATTATTTGCTAAGTTATGGTGGAATTTCAGATGTGTAAGAAGCTTATGGGGTAGCTACATGTTGAACAAATACTGCAAGAAATGGCATCCTACTATGGCAGTAGATAGAGGAGGATCTCACACTTGGAAGAAGATGGTGAATATAAGAGAGGCAGTTGAGCCACAGATCTTTTGGTATCTGAGAAATGGAACTTCAAGTTTCTGGTATGAGAACTGGACAAGACTTGGGGCATTATATTATATCATTCCTGATGCTGCTAGAGAAGAAGAAATAGAGGTTAGACGGTTTGTGAAGAATGGGGAATGGAACATGGAACTGTTAACAGTCACTCTAGATCAGGAATTGGCTCAACATATCAAGGAAAATATCAAAGTACCGGTTGAAGATGAAGATGATGAACCATGTTGGATGTTGGAAACAAATGGAAGATTCTCAGTTAAATCTGCATGGGAGTTTCTCAGACACAGAGAGAGCAAACAAACAAGTTATAAGTTCATGTGGGAGAAAGGTTTGCCAATCAAGATAAGTTTTTTCATGTGGAGAGTGTGGAAAGGGAGAATCTCTATAGATGATATATTGAAAAGGATGATGATCAATATACCATCAAGATGCTGGTGCTGTGAAGAGCATAAGGAGGAAACTGTGGGTCATTTATTTCTAACATCTTCCATAGCTATCAAGTTATGGAAGTTCTTTGCTTCTTGTGCAGGTATTCCCACAGATGGAGTTGGTCTACATCAAATGATCATGGCATGGTGGTCTACTGAGACAAAGCCAAAATTTCAGCCTATGTATAGAGCAACGCCAGCAGTGATCATGTGGTCATTATGGAAGAGAAGAAACTCCATTAAACATGGAGGATAAGTTACTTTCTACAGACTGAAACAAGTACAACATATACTACATCAACTGACAAGGAAGAGATTCCCATGGCTGCAGAATCTATCTGGTGATTGGGAAAATATGCATCAGCACCTTAGTAGATATAAACCAAAAGTTTGTTATGCTAAGGTGGTCTGGAGAATGCCACCTTCAGGGAGACTAAAATGCAATACAGATGGGGCAAGTAGAGGCAATCCTGGGTTCAGTTCATATGGATTCTGCATCAGAGATAATAATGGGGATTTGGTTTATGCAGAAGCACAACAAATGGGAATAGCAACAAATATGGAAGCTGAAGCTGAGGCAATAAAGCATGCACTGAAGTTCTGTAAAGATCACAACATTCAATAGGTGAAACTGGAGACTGACTCACTTGTCCTTCTAAACATACAAGATACATGGATCATTCCATGGGAACTGCGAAATCAGATTGAAGAGATCAAACAGGACATGAGAGCAATACAGGTACAGATTAATCATATTTTCAGAGAAGGCAACATGTTGGCAGATTTTCTGGCAAATCATGCTTTGGATCATGCAGAGATCAAAGTACATGACTTTCTACTCATGCCACCAGAAGGAAGAAGAATTCTCAATATGGACAAATCACAACTGCCTCAACTGAGGATTAGAACAAGGAGGATTCAGCAGCTTGATCATCAGCAATGATATTACACGTATGGATCATAATATGGTGTGTGCAGAGTTTTGGACTATCATCAAAGCTGACTCAATATGATCACAAAGTGCATACTAGCTTAGGCACACAGGATAGATATAGAGGACAGTCTCTTATGTTTTTAATTTTAGCTAGTTCATATTATAGGCATGATGTAATAGACTATTTTTTACATTATACATTTATTAATAAAAATTTCTAACAGGCCTGGCCTGCTAGAACACAATTTATTTTTAAAAAAAAAATCTTTAGCTTGAATTTTGAAGAACTTGAGAGTAATAGTTTGTTAGGTTATTAATCATAATATAGTTTGTTTGGTTGCATAATTCTAAGTGTGATTCTTAGTTGCAAAGTGAATTTTTTATTTCCATTGGAATCATATAAGGTTGCTCATTTGTGGTCTTCCAAATTTGGTAATTCTTGAATTCCAAATTGCTAAGGTTCATTGGTGGAAATCCCATTAGGAGGGTTTAGGTTTCATATACCTAAATTTTCCTATAGATTTCTTATCAATTGGGTCTAGTAGTTATCCATCTATCTTTCTTCCATTCCTAATCTTCCCCATTCCTATTTTCCATTTTCTTGTTCTTTAAGTTTTTAGAGTTTCCTAGGTAGAATCTTATCACTAGTTACCCATTTTGAGCCTATGTGACCTATTTTCATTGACTAGCCATTAACGAGCCTTTACCCTTTCTTTGAATAATCCCATTTTTTGCACCAAAGTCCCTTCTTGACATTATGAATGTGAAAAACGAATAAGTTGGGGGGGGGGGGGTGTTGGGTGAATTATGTGGAGAATGAGGCTGAAAGCCTAAGTCGAGGGTCGAAATGAAGTTATATGGTATAGGTTTTGTGTTGATAAGCATAGTATTGGGAAAAAAATCTGGAAAATATGAAAAGAAAAAAAAATATTAGTGTTTAGTCCAATAAAGTCACACCGACCCTACAGGATAAAGTAAAGAAGCGAAGTCAGAAGGGTGAATAAAATAAAAGAAAAAGTGTAGTGTTCAAGGAGGGCGAGCCACTATTGACCAAATATGTATCCTGCCCGTCCGGAAGCCTACATTACAACCGTACAAAGCCCTAGAGTATCATAACTAAGATGTCCAAAGATGAGAATATTGAAAACGAGGGCAAGCCTATGGTATGTGTAAGTGCAATATGTGAATTTCTTTGTGAGAGTGAGTGACTTCTCTTCTCCCTTGTCTTAGTCCCTATTGTGTTAAACATATGTGTGAGGGACATTCTTTGGTCTATGTGAGGGCATTCGGATGAAATTATGACCATTCCCTAAAAAGCAACGTTTGTGTGTATATTGATACTTCTGATAATGTTATAACATGGATTGAAACTTCACTGTGAGTTGTAGTGTCCTGAGTATGAGTGGTGTTCTGATTTTGAAAGTTGAGGTGGTTACTTGTGACAAACATGCATGCCCGTAATTCTAAGTTAAAACCATTGTAGACATTAGTACTCTATTATATTTAGATGTTTGATTGAGTCATTGTGTTGTATGACTTGCTTGAGGACAAGCAAAGACTTTTACTTAGGGGTGTTGATGTGCCGGAAAATTATGGCACATCTAAGGCCTTTTTACGAGAAGTTTTACTTGTTTTTAAGGAAGTTAGTGGCAATTTAATGTGTTTTTAGTGTTTTTCAAGTAATGGAGCAATTTTGGGATGAAAACTGTTAAAGTACAGAATTTGGCCTTGATGAAAAAATATTGGCCGTATTCTCAAATACGGGCCGTATTCATTAGGTGTAATTAAAGTTAAGCTGAAACAGAAAGTCATGCTAAGAAGATGTTAAAATACGAACAACTTTTACGGACCGTATTCCACTTTATGGTCCGTTTTTCAAAGCGGATTCAACATTAAGATACTTGGCAGAAAGTTGAGATTTTACAAGTTGAAATATGACCAAGCAGAATATGGACCGTAAATTAAAATACGGTCCGTAATCTAAGATGTTGCAGTTGCCCAGATTTTGAAGGAAGACCAAGGCGTAAACCTAGTTTACGGTCCGTAATGTGAAATACAGACCGTATTTTATATATTTTTTGACTCTTGGCTTAGAACATTAAATACTCTCTTGGTTTTGGAGATTCAAAACATCAGTTCAAGTATTACCAATTCTTGTTTTCATCAGAAGTAAGCAATTATGAATTCTTCAATTTCTTATTTCTTGTTCTTTGTCATGAGTAGCTAAACACCCTTACTAGGGTTGTGAACCCAATGATGGGCGCTTTGTGATTGGGAATTGAGCTTGATATATGCATAATGGATTGTTAGGTTTATTTATTCTTCATTCTTCATTCATAATTAATGGTTGCAAACATCGATTAAAGTCATAAACCTTGTTTGTTTGGGAAAATAATTAAGGTTTGGTAAGAATAAATAATAATAACTCAAAGCTTTAAACTTTGTTTAATAAATTCACTTAGGAATAAGAAGAATTTACTTGGCATAATTAACCGTTCTTCATATCAACTTTCTTATATTTGGGAAAATCATAGAAAGAGATAATCTTTATTTATTGGGAAATAATAAAGATTCACATAGAGGTTAAGTGCATTCATATAACAATCCATTAGAAGTATATCAAGATCAATACCCATGATCATACACTTTATCTGAAGGGGACACAACCTTGGTTTCTTTTACCATACATTTCAATCCAAAGCAATTAGTCATAAACAGCCAACTTTTACCAAAATAATTGGACATTAGACCTAAATTAAGCATTCTACGATTTTAGTAACCTTTTCACACCATATTCCTTGTGCGATTCGACCCCAACCTTGTTGGATTATTATATTTGACATCGTCCGCTTTACGCTAATAAAATGTGTAATTTGAGCGTATCACACGGTAAAGTCATTACTTATGCTTCAAGACAGTTACGGAAACATGAGCAGAATTATCCAACCCATGATCTAAAGTTAGCTACGGTAATTCATGCATTGAAAATGTGGATACATTATTTGTATGGCGTTCATGTTGATATTTATACAGACCATAAAAGCCTCCAGTATATTTTGAAGCTGAAGGAGTTAAATTTGCAGCAAAGGCAATGGTTGGAACTATTGAAAGATTATGACGTTAGCTTCGTATATCATCCGGGGAAAGCGAACGTCGTAGCCGATGCTCTTAGCCATAGATCCATGGGTAGATTATGTGATGTCCAACCGGAGAAGAGGGAGCTAGCTCGTGAGCTTCAGCAGTTAGCTAGTTTGGGAGTTCGACTAATGGACTTGGGCAATACGGGAGTTACTATCTAGAATTCAACCGTTTCGTCTTTAGTAGTAGAGGTGAAGGAGCTCCAATATGAGGATCCCATATTAATTCATTATAGAGATACACTTCCCCAGAAGAAAAATTCACCATTTGAGATTTTTGCAGATGGGGTTCTCAGATATCGAGGCAAATTATGTGTTCCTGATGTTGCAGGGTTACGTCACCAGATTTTGGAAGAGGCCAATTGTTCCTGTTATTCTGTTCATCCGGGATGAAGATGTATCATGATATTAAGTTAATTTATTGGTGGGATGGAATGAAGAAAGACTTAGCGGAGTTCGTAGCTCAATGTCCTAATTGTCAGCAGGTAAAGATTGAGCATCAGAAGCCTAGTGGATTGTTACAAGCTATGGAAATTCTGACTTGGAAATGGGAAGTAATTAATATGGATTTCATTACAGGTTTGCCTCGTTCTCAGCGTAAGTGTTACACCCCGTACTTCTGAAGACTCCCTTGTTAAATTTAAGCATAAGTATGTCGAGTTATGGCTAAGTAAAATAACTTTGGAATATATGAAGCGAAGCATTACTAAGTATATTTTATGAGTAAAGGACATATATAAGGAATACCGGAAGGTCCTATAAGGAAATGAGTAGAAGAAGTTGAGCAGTATGACTTTGGAGAAAAGATGGGTAAGGTTTCGTACGATAATTCTGGTCCAACTTGGGGGAGGAATATCTTTTAGAGTATGAGGAGTTTTGAGGTGAAACAAAAGCCTAAAAATGAAGTTCGTCGAGTCTAGTTTCCAATGCAACAAACCGTTCGTCGATAGGACATCGGAGTAGAGAATTATGGATGTTACAAGTTCGGCTGACAAAACAGAAACGCGTGCTACAGTAGCTGCTACAATACCGCTACAGTAGCTGCTATAATACCGACCTGCTACAGTAATGCTACAGTCCCCGACCCGAATTTGACCCAATATAAAAGGGGCTTGCCCCATCTTTTTCAGCCCAACTTCTTCCAAATTGTTCCAAAATTCTCTTGAAAGCTCCCTTACTCCCAAACCCAAATTTCAAGCATATATCAGCTATAATTCCCGAATTTCGATCCAGGCAACGTATAGTTGCGAGTATAGAATCGTATGGCGATGCGTGCGGTTCAAGTTTAAGGTGAAAAAAATGAAGGTATAGCGATATTATCAGGATTAAGGTATGAATCTCCTATTATTAATGTTAATTTTGGTTTATTTACGGAGATAGAACCGTTAAATAGCTATATAATAATTCTATTGGTGGAGATGCAGATAAATATTATATGGGAGGTTTTATGGAGTATTTGGTATTGAGAATAACATGGTTGATGTTGGTCTTGTTGTTGTTGTTGTTGGTTACTGAATTGTAATTTCGAGCTAGGCATATACACAGGGGAGATGCTGCCCGAATTTCGGCAGATTCTAAAAGGATTTCATTTAAAGGCTTAGGACAAGCATATGACGATAAGACTAACAACAATATGAATGGGTTTATATGTAGATTACGAGACTGCGAATGATCTTATTTAGCCTGCAAGATAAGAAGTAAGTTGGAAAGTCAAGAAGCAAGATTCCAGGTATGTTAAGGCTTTCCCTTTCCTTCATTTTGGCATGATCCTATGACATGAGCGAACAACGAGTAATCGAGTCTCCATATTACTCTACTCTTAAAAGTACTAGGATTATCCCAGTTCTTGATGATCCTATACCCCTCTATTACGATTGTTCCTTTTGTTCATGGGTCCTGAGTTTTATATCATGATTATGTTAGTTCACATTTATGTATTGCATTTATTTGCATACATGCATATTGACCCACGACCAGAAGGCGTTATATACGTGTATATTATGTACATTATATATATGTATGGGGTATAGGGAAAGGTCGAGGCGTTATATACACATTACCATCTGATCAGCTGGTGCACAGTGATGATGATTATGCTCGAAGGGGCCATTATGCTATTATGCCCGAAGGGGCCATTATGCTATCATACCCGAAGGGGCCTAGCCTATATGGGACAGGGATCGAGTCGTATGTTCCTTGGCACTATGCCCTATGCATATCATACGCCCTCAAAGGCATTCTCAGTAAGCAGATGCATTCATACATATATGTTCAGATAGTCAGACATATAGATGCATTCATACAGATATGTTCAGATAGTCAGACATACAGATGTATTCAGTCAGTCAGTTTAGTTTATGACTTTCAGATTGTCTTCATGACTCCTATGTGTATGTGTATGTTACTCTTCTGCCCTACATACTCGGTACATTATTCGTACTGACGTCCCTTTTGTTGGGGGGGGGGGGGGGGGGCGATGCATTCATTCCTGCAGGTACAGATTGACAGAACTCCTCAGTAGACAGTACTTGACATCCGCTGGTGGTGAGCTCCCTTTTGTTCGGAGTTTCCAAGTCTAAGTGGAGTTATGCTTCTTTAGAGGCTTTCCTGCCCATGACTCAGTTATGCTTCTTTAGAGGCTTGTAGACACATGTACAGTACAGTCAGTCAATCTGTGGCCCTATGGCCCATCCTTTGATGCATAATTACTTATGAGAGCTGTTTCGGCTCATACAGTGGTTTGAGCAGTTTCGCATATATTCTATGAGGCGGCCGGACCGCATACAGTTATGTTTTGTATATATCCGTGTTGGGATTTTTCTGAGTGCAGGTGGCCACTTTAGTCCTATCCACGTTCTTAGCTGAATGTAAGTTTAAATGTTGGTTCGCCCGGCCCAGGTAGGCACCGGGTGCCGGTCGCGGCCCTCCAGATTTGGGGCGTGACAGTAAGTATGATTCCATATGGGTAATTGTGGATAGACTCACAATGTCAGCTCATTTCCTTCCTGTACATACTCAGCTGAAGATTATGAGAAACTTTATATCAAAGAGATAGTACGACTTCATGGTCTTCCGGTATCCATTATCTCAGATAGAGGCGCACAATTTATAGCTAATTTCTGAAAGTCTTTCCAAAATGGTTTGGGGCTCAGGTGAGTCTTAGCACAGCATTTTATCCCTAGACTGATGGACAAGCTGAGCGTGCTATTCAGACCCTCGAAGATATGTTAAGGGCATGTGTGTTAGACTTCGGAGGCAGCTGGGAAGATCATTTGCCACTTATTGAGTTTGCATACAACAATAGTTATCATTCTAGTATTCAAATGGCCCTGTATGAGGCTTTATACGGGCGAAAGTGTAGATCACCACTTGGATGGTTTGAAGTAGGGGAGACCAAATTAATAGAGCCAGATTTGATCCAGCAATCGTGGAGAAGGTCAAGCTTATTTAGGACCAATTATTGACAGCTCAAAGTTGACAAAAGTCTTATGCGGACAATCGCCAACGAGACTTGGAATTCCAAGTTAATGATTGGGTATTCTTGAAAGTGTCACCGATGAAAGGCGTCATGAGATTTGGTAAAAAGGGTAAGCTTAGTCCTCTGTATATTGAGTCTTACAAGATTGTACGCAAGGTAGGCCAGGTGGCTTATGAGTTAGATCTACCTTCAGACTTGGAGTTAGTTTATCCGGTTTTCCATGTAACTGTTATATCCCGTAATTTTGAACGTCAGATTATTTGCTGAGGTGGGACCCACACATCGAGATTTTTTTTTGGGACATCTAAAAAAAAAATTCATATGAATCACATATGAGAAGTTAAACACGACTCAAGAAGGACCCTTGGGCCAAATCAAAGTGGAAGTCCTCCAAACGAATATTTTTAAGAAAACATTTTCGGGTGATCTGACTTCAAGGGGCGAAACCGGTATTATAAGTTTGGAATTTGGAAAAGTACCAAGAAATAGAAGTTGTAGATAATTGAATTAGCTTTCCCACCATAGGTCGTGGGTCCCCAGGTGACGTCGGTACAAGGAGATATGAACGTTTTAAGGTCGAAAGGTCAGTGGGCTAGGCCCAACTCGGGACCAAACCGAGTTGGCCCAAAAAAATCAAAAAAAATAATAAGGCCCAAATTTGTGAGGCCCAACCGGCCATGGTTATGGCCCAAGCCAATATTAAATAAAATTTGGTCAATAAAAGGATGACTAAGTCATCCTTATCACAATAAGTTCTAGAGGTTTCAAGAAAAGAAGAACAAGAGAAGAAGAGAGAAAAGATTAAGGCCATTTCGGCCATAGAGAAAGTCCATGAGAAAAATTGATAAAAATTCTTCAAAAATCAATCCCTACCAAGTAAAGGGTGCTTAACAAGGTGGAGTTGTTGTTGGAGCAAGAAAGATTCAAAATCATACAAGTTGCCAAGTTGTAGTCAAGTGAGAAGTTGAAGAAGAAAGGTGAGTTTTGATCTTTCTTTATGTGTTATGAATGGTTTATATGTGTTGTAGTATGTTAAAATGGATGAAATTCATGAAAGAGATAAAAATAGGGGTGTGGCCGTGAGGTATGGAACATGTATATGTGTGTAGAAGTTGTGTTTTAATTAATTTATCTAGTGTTTGGTTGTTATTGTTGTGAATGATATGCGGAAAATGGAAGTTGAATAAATTTGGAGGGGTTGTAGTGTGTATGCTTGATGTTGGCCGTGTAGTTGTAGAGTAATATGGAAGAAAAGGAGTCAATTCTATTTAATGTTTTGGTTGTAGTTGAATTGTGGATGCTAGATTGCTAATGAATGCATAATAATCTTGTGAAGTTGAAGTAGGTGGAGGTTTGTTTTAGAAGTTATGTGAATTGAATGTAATGTTCTTGCATGCATGGAAGGTAATGTGGTTAGTATGATGTTGTTGGAATATAGATCATGAGGTTGTGATTGTTTTCATTAAAGTTAGAAAGTTTTTGGAAGAAGTAGTAAGTTGATTGAATATGGAAGTTGTTAGTATTGTTGTTGTTGGAATTGTGGTTGATATTTTGGCCGGGTTTGAATTCCCGGGATTGTTGTTGATTGAAATTAGCCAAGTTGAACTTGGTGGGATGGAGTATTTATAGGGGAAGTGCTGCCGAAATTTCGGTAGCCAAATGTTTCCTTAAGAATTCAACTCTAAGTATCCTAATAAGAGTTTTGGTAAACATGACCAATTTGCAGATTTTGACGAGATTGCAACGTGAATTCGGAATAGCAAAAGAAGCGGAAAGAGGTATGTAAGGTTTCACCCTTCTTTCTATGGCATGTCTTAGACGGAATAAGTTGGGTACGCGCCTCGGGGACAACTCTCTTCCCCGGAATCCGCATCCAAAGTTTTCCACTTTTTGTTCAATAGAATTGAACTAGAAAGTGTGCAAATGATGGAAAGACCTCTTAAACCCCTAGAACTTGCATAAGTGGGACCCGATTACCCTAGGACCCTCACAAGTAATGACATGACACGTAATATATGTAAATCATATACGTCACCCCATCCGGCCCGAGGTGGGCCCGCTACTCTCGAATTTTTCCTTACAGTCTTGCTTGACTTACTTGAAGTGAATCCAAAGGGAACCTTTGATCCCGATTTCGTTACCAAATGATAAATACTATGACTCCTCTAACGAGGGCACTTCCATGACGATAATGATAACAATGATGTTAGATAAGAGAATATGCCTATGATACGTACTACCGGAACGACTCTATGACTAAGATGACTAAGCTAAGTATCTTATGTAAACATGAAAATGATAAACTAATTTTTGAATCTTATTTATATTTCCTAGCTATGACTTTATTTTCTAAAAGATTTCAAAGTCTATGAACTGTCATCTATGATGCCCCGATTTCATTCTACGTTTACTTTAATATTATTCCCCGTTGGTAGTCTCACCTTAAAATACTCGTTCCTTCAAGGTGAGACAAAGCGATCACGAGTATTCTATAATATAATTGGAGGTCACCGACCTTACGTCACTCCGATGACTACATGATTCTTCTTTGGGCTTTCCTGCGTGCCTATGAGACATATGTATATAGGATACGTAAATGCATATAAGACATGTAAATGTATGTAAGATATGTGTATATATTTTTAAAACATGCACATGACGAAAGAGCTAGAGCGCTATAGACGCTGATGTACCTACACGACACACGTATATGTATATGATAAAAGAGCTAGAGCGCTATAGACGCTGATATATGTACATGATATATGCATGTGTATACGGGGAAAATGGAGGTAAGGGCAGAGCGTTATGAACGCATATCCACCTGATCAGTTGGCATTACATGATATGATATCGTCCCGGACGCGGGATGCCCGGACGCGGGATGTGTATATTTATGGTTAAATGGATCGGCTGCCGACGCCTCGGCAATATGAGATGTCCTATTTTATATGTATATGTATATGAACAAGGAAAGATTCTTAAAGGAAAGCTAAGTACGCATAGCACCTGCCAAGGGTATATATATATACAGGTTATGTTTCTACCTCAGGACATGTGCTATTATTCTCTTATGTCGTTATTTCCGTTTTATACTTTCCGTATGCTACTATTCATGCCTTACTCGGTACACTATTCGTACTGACGTCCCTTCTTGTGGACGCTGCGTTTCATGCCGCGCAGGTCAGCAGACAGGCGGATTTGATCCTTAGAAGCTCTACCAGCAGTGTTGACAGTGCTCCAGTTATTCCGGAGCCTCACTTCCTTGGTACTATTTTGTGTATATATATTCGGGCACGGCAGTACTCAGCCCTTTCTATGTATAAACGTACTATGTCTAGAGGCTCGTAGACAGATATGTACAGTCAGTTAAGTATAGTTAGGTATATGGTGTTTTGGCATGCTAATGTTGATGTATAAGTGATAACGAAGTTTATTAGTCTATGTTCAGAATGACGCCGCTAATGTTAATGTTAAAAAAAAAAAGGCTCTGTTTACATGGCTTGCTAAGAGGTAAAGGTAAAACGATAGACAAGGGGTGCTCGGTACAAGTATCGGGTACTCGTCACGGCCCCTAGACGGGTCGTGACAGTAACAATGCTTCACAAGTGCATTGGAGACCCTTCCAGAATTGTACCTGTGGATGATGTTCAGGTCACCGAGCAATTATCCTATGAAGAAGTTCCCATTGCTATTCTAGATAGACAAGTTCGGAGATTAAGAACTAAAGATGTAGTTTCAGTTAAAGTTTTATGGAGAAACAATAATAGGGAAGAAATGACTTGGGAAGCTGAGAAATATATAAAGTCCAAGTCCAGATATCCACATTTGTTTCCACTTCCAGAGGAGGTTCCGACAGAGCCACCATTGTCTTCGGGTGTGTAATGCTTTCTTTTTATGATTTTTTGGTTGTGTGGGGCCATTATTGTTATTGCTGTTGTAGCCCTGTGAGGCATTTTATAATTTGGATTGTTGTGACAGGATGATAGCGGTATAGTTACAGGGGAAACTCTGGCAAACGTTTTGTAGAATCCCTAAGGGTCTAACATTCGAGGACGAATGTTCTTAAGGGGGAAGAATGTTACACTTTGGAAATTTCGTGTCGTTTGCGTTATGAGTAAACTAACGCAAGCCTAAAGTGGACATGAATCCCTTGCAAGGTTAAGAAGGGTATTTAATAATTTTAAGTATGTACCTTAAAGTTTCGGAGTTACATGAATTGGCGGAAGTGAGTTCGTTGATGGAATGGAAACTTGAGTGATGTTTTGGGAAGATTTCATGTTATTTGAGTTATACATTTCTTAGAATTACCTTAATGAGGAATTATAGGGCTCCTAAGATGGTTAATGAAGTTTTATGTAAGTGCCAAGAAGGTTCCATAAGGATTGGAGGTCAAACGAATTAGAAAGAACGCATTTTCGCGAAAATGGGAAAAAAGGTGAATATACGGCCGCATACTCAGTATGTTGTGTCGCATATTGGATTCAAACTCTCCATTTTGGCTGGGCTCACTTCTCAACCTCACCCCCATATTGTGGAGGGAGTATGCGGCCGCATACTCTCCGCAACACGGAGCGATGGGGCGAATTTCAACTCTATTTAAACCCCAAAGGACCACATTTTCCCCCACATTATTAGAGAGTTTTTGGGAGTTATTGAAGGTTCCACAATACTCCAAAACTTTCCACACCAACAAAAGAGAAGATCAAACATCAAAAACTCCAAGGTAATCCTTGGAAGATGATTGTTCTTGTTTCTCTTCAATGTTGTGATGAACTTGATCTTGGAAGGAGTTGAGTGAGGTGAATTTCTTATATTATAAGGTATGTTTCTCATCTTATTTACATGATTGAGTTGATTTAAAGGTTTAGTAACTCTTGGAAAGGAAAAGAATTAAAGTGGAGGAGTCACAAAGTGTTGAATTGAAGTTGATGACTATGAGGTTAACTTGAAAGGGGATTTTGGATGGATTTAAGATTAAATTGAATATAATTCCTTGATTATGGTATTTTTGATGTTATTATTGATGTTTAGGAGTTGTTTTGGAGTTTGGTGGAAGTCAATAAAATAGGAGAAGTGCTGCCCAAATTCCGCTAGCTCGCTAATTACTCTAGCTTGGACTTAAGAGTATTTTCAAGACTTAACTTTAATATGAATCCTCTTGAATGTAGATTTGTGGGCTTGGGAGGAGAGCGTTAAGTAATTAAGGAGACGTAAAGGTATGTTAAGGCTAACCCTTTCTTCCTTAAGGCATGATTCCATTGTCGCGAACTTATACATGATATTCGTAATGTCTTCCATGATGACTCCCTTCCTAGAAGTGCTAATTCTTGATGCTCTTATGATATTATTGATCTTGTTCCTCTTTGTTGATCCCATCGTATAATAGTTGGCCCTAATGAGAAGATATAGTGATAATGATGATTCCATAATTGTAATCGAAGGTTCACCGACCTTGTGTCACTCCGATGGAGTTGCAATGTTTCCTTCGGACTCTCATTCATGCTTATATATATATATATATGTATGTATTTTCTCACACCGAGCCGCGCTACAATCGGCCGGGTACGACACCTATTATGCACACCACTGTAGTTGGGTACGGATAACACCGAGCCTTGTTATAGCCGGGTACGGGAAAACACCGAGCCTTGTTATGGCCCGATACGAAGGACACCGAGCCTACATGGCCAGGTACGGTATCATTATGTATGTATGTATGATAACTTTTTCTTTAGATAAAGGTTAAGTATGTACGACATCCGCCTTCTGAATTATAACATGATCTCTTTATCTTATGTTATTCGCATTCTTGCATTGTGCTGTTATTCATTCCTTACATACTAAGTACATTATTCGTATTGAAGTCCTTTTTGTCTGGACGCTGCGTTCATGCCCTCAGGTAGACAGGGAGACAGACCAGACTCCTAGGCTGCTTCATCAGCGATTGCATAGAAGTGCTCCATTCGATCCGGAGCTACAATTTAGTTGGTACTATTCTTTTGTGTACATACTTTGGCATGATGGGGTCCTGTCCCGTCTTTATGATGTTATGCACTCCTTGTAGAGCCTCGTAGACAGATGTATATAGTTAGATGTTCCATAATCTTACCGGTTCATACTTTTGTATATCATTTTTGGCAGCCTTGTCGGCTTGTACATATGGGCATAGTTGATGATGTTTATATAGACGTGCATATGTTCGATGGAACTTGTGTCTCCTCAGTTTGTGGTAATTATGAGTTAGCCATGTGGCTCACCTAGATGTGATTATGAAAAGTATGTTAAGAGGTGCTCGATAGGTTAGCTCTGAGTGCCCGCCATGGCCCTCCGGTTGGGTCGTGACATGGAAGGTGAGAAATGACATCAGATTTCAAAGAGGCAACCTCCTTTGACACTCCTGAACACCATGCCATGAAGATTGCTGGACTTTTTTCTGCTTTTCAGTTAATTCTTGTTGCCTTAATAGTTATAGTACTGCCTATAGTTTGTAGTTAGCTACAGTTGAGTCTTGGTCTATAATTTGAGAAACAGGTGGTCAGCCCTGTTTAGCTTTGTAACTATTACTTGGGTATCAATAAAATTCTCTATTTACCTAAAAATAAAAAAATAAACGATAAACTAAAAATATAAGTAATCTACACAATATGTAATCGATATAAGGTTTTTGTTCTATAAACATTTTCTCCGCTCATTTTTTCAAGTCCATCTACAAAAACCAATCTTCCTCTATCAGGATCGACTCTTTACAATGTAATCTTAAAATTTTGATTTTGTTCAGAATTTAGCATTAACGGCATATTGAAATATTAAGCATGTACCTTTATATACCTTTTATTGATTATTTTTCTGTATTTTAGTGCAAAATTAGTATGTTCCTCATTATCAAGTTTAGAAATACCATATTAAACACTCTTATATGTGCTTTCTAAGAAATAATTAATACTCTTGACCATATTTTATTGTTTTAATAGATGTGGTCTTTGCAATGGGATTCTTATTAGTATTTGTTTTTGTACCAATAAAAAACTAATTCATAGTTGAATTTCAGGAGTTTGTCGAGTATAAATAAATAAAGGGTCAAATATACTCCTCTGCTGTGTTTTATTAGTTAATCATTGTCGACAGAAACAAATTAAGAGGAGTAAAATATTGGGGTCGCCAAATTTGACATCGTCATCTCTCTCTCTCTCTGTGAGTTGCAAATAAGGCTGATGTTTTGTTGATAGGAAAGGTTGATCGGCCGTTTTGTTGTATGTGTCTATAGGTATAGGGTATATATAGATAGATGGATCCAGAGCAGACGTTTATACGGGTACAAGAACGATTTGCTCAGATGCTGACTCCCAGGATCAGAGCTACTCTCGAGTATTTCTATCTCTTTATCGCTCTCACTCTCTTCTCTATTCTCGTTGTTATGCACGCCAATTACGTTCAACAGGTCAATCTCTATTCTCTTCTTTCTGTCTTTCTTTTTATGCTTTATCTCAATTCGCCTTACTCTTGGACTTAATTTGTTGGGTGTAGCCTGGCTGTTCAAGTGAGCTCTCTAGAGTCAACATCTCAGATGCACAGCTTATTCAAATCAAGGTCACTCATCTATTTGCTATTCCCTTTTTGTTTTCTCAATAATTTTGTATGCATTTAGGTTTTGGGTTGTTGAAATAAAACTTAAAGCTGAAAAAACTCTTTGTGTTTTGTGTGTTTGGATTTCGGATTTTGGAAGTAATAGTTTAAGTTGGCAAGTTTTTAGCCTGGAAGCAAGCAAAGCAAAGCCCCAGGTGGGATCATATTTAAAGTATCTGCATCTAGAAATGTGATGTAAACTAATAGATTATCACTGTGCTAAACTCAAATAAATAAATAATCTTCCTCTTGTTATGTTGAGAACTTATTAAATGTTACGAACGAAGATGCTTTGAAACTAAAAGCTACATCCACTACTTAAATTCACCCTGATAGGCTAACCCAAACTTACCAGGGCCTTAAAGTTACATGACATGGCTATGATTCCAACTTTTAGTTTAGACCTTGTTTAGACCTTTTCTTTAGTTCACTTTGTCTTGGGCATGGTTGCCCTTTTCACCATTTGCTATAAATGAGAATGGGACTTGGATTTCCATTATGACTTTCGCTCCTTTTTTGGGCCTTATTAATATGATATTATAAAAGCTCCATTGATATTTTTTCTCAAAAATAGATATATTTCCTACAACTAATTCTTTATTTTGCAGTTATAGTGAAACGCTACCTAAATAGTGTCTCATTTTGGAACCTTTTTTTTTGTTTTACCAGATGGAGCCTTGTCTTCATCTGTAGGACTTGATGGTTATGTCATGTAGGCTTGGGTCTTCTGGTCGTGCTCTATTTGGACATTCGGTCACGAATCTATTGCTTATGGTCGAAAAGTTGGAGTAACAACATAAGGAACTGTTAAAGAAATGGACATTTGGCCTAACTCAACCTCAAAAGCTAGCCAAGAGGTGAGGATTGTCCAAGACCATAGAAGGAGACCAAATTCTCCTCATCCCACCGATGTGGGGCTCAACACCCCCCTCACGCCTAGGGGTGGACATCTGGAATGTGGACAATTTAATATGGGGGCCCAACATCAGTAAACGATGAATTGAGATGAGCCTGACTCTAATACCATGTTAAAGAAATGACCTTGAGCCCAACTCTACCTCAAAAGCTAGCTCAATAGGTAAGGATTGCCTAAGACCATATAAAGAGTCCAAACTCTTCTCATCCCACTGATGTGGGACTCAACACCCCCATCACGCCTTGGGCTGGACATCTGGACCATGAACAATTTAATATGGGGGCCCAACATTTGTAAACCATGAATTGGGATGGGCCTGACTCTAATACCATGTTATAGAAATGGACCTTGAGCCTAACCCAAAGCTGAAAAGCTAGCTCAAGAGGTAAGGATTGCTCAAGACCATATAAAGAGTCCAAATTCTTTTCATCCCATCGATGTGAGACTCAACAGGAACCAAGGTTCAAATCCTTGCAGAGGGCAGAGACAACACTAGGTGATTATTTTTCATCTGGCCAAACCTTGGTGGATAGAGTTATCCGGTACCCGTGTTGGTGGAAGGTAACAGGTATCGGTGTATTAGTCCTGGTGCACTAGGCGGCCAAGACGCCCCTGTTTCCTGAAAAAGGAAAAAAAAGACGTTAGATCTTTTACGACTGAATGATTTGCATAAGCATCTTAAGAAGTACCCGCAAGGGTGGCTCAGTTGGTTGAGCATGGGGCTTCCATAATGGAGGTCTCAGGTTTGAAACCTCCTGCCACAACAGCAGGGGATTTGCCTTCTGGGTCGAGCTCGGCGCATGGATTTGCCTAGTGCGGGTTATCTTTTCTGTGTGGTTTGTGGGCTATTGCACAAGAGTGGGGTTACCTTGTGCGCACCTGAAGGGTAGCGCTGCGGGTTCCCTTGTCATAAAAAAAAAGCATCTTAAGAAGCTATGGTCTTTTGTTGTTTTGGTTATCTTTTCTTTTGTGTTTTTGCCTCATTGGAGCTGGTTCACAGTGTGCTAATAAAGTTCAACAAATTGTAAGAAGAGCAAGGAGATCTTTTTGCTTTCTTTTGGAATGTAAATATGTTCTGCACATCCTTTGTGCAACTGATATATAATATATTTTACCTCTCTCAAATAAAAGTTCAACAAATTGTTTAAAAGAAAATTGATAGAAATATGAATAATGAAAAAATGGCGTGGTTCAAAGCTAATATAGATGATAAACTGAGTTGACTAATTTCGAAGGATGATTCATCATAGAACATTTGGCATTTTCATGAATCTATTATATCTCTATTTAGTACATCAACTGCACTATTGTAGCTGTTACCTGTTATGGTTGTTTTGTAAATTTCTGATCACTTACATGTGCCAGTTAAATTATATTGTAAAATTAAGCTTATTCTGTTTTCTCCTACAGATTACCAGTGCTGGCTTGTGGTCACATAATCAAACCAAATATGATGTAGTAAATGTTGCCAATAAAGAACCTATTAGTGAGAACCTGAAACATGCGAATGAAGACAGTTCAGTAACTGCAGCTACAAATCCATGGTTGGACTGGTTAAGTGATGGAGCTAAGAGTGGGAAATCTCTATTTTATTCAAACAGTGAGTCCTCTGAATCTTCATTGGGAAGTTCAAGGAACTGTGAGTCAGCGGGTGGTGATGTGGTCCCTAAAATCAATAAGGAAGTTTCACGTGCACGATTTTTCATCTCTCCGAAGGAATCACTCAAAGCAGCTATAATTCAAATTGGCCAAAAATGGCATGGGCGTTTGTCTTTCATTTGGAGAGTTTCCAAGCGAGTCCTTGGAGGATTGTGGGTAAGTTCGGAAAAGTGTCAAACTAGCTCGGAGGAAATCTGTGCATCTTCTCTGATACTTTATGTTGGCATATTATGGGATTCCCTTATCTGGGGAACAACAAAGCTAGCAAAGTGAATCGTATTATAAAGTATTAACATCTTGTTTGTGCTTCACGTTATGCCATCTTTTATTAGCATTTTTGGTGCACATGAAGATCTGTAATCCTAGACTGTAACATTTCCCATGTATTTATTGCTAGACTAGAAATACTGAAATACATTTAGGAAGACTAGCTTACTTGTGGATTTCCCATGTATTTATTGCTTCACCTGCAACTTTTGCCATTGAACTTGCTGTTTCTACCACAGGACATTTTTTTCTGGCTTATAATGAGGAAGCACTGTTAAGTTGGTACTTGGTAGACTGGGTATAGTTACCTCGTATTGAAGGGAGTTAATTAAGATTTCTTCACATACCTGCCTACTTCTATTACCCAGATGTTTAATGATGTTCCTCACTGCGTTATAACATTGCAGTCTTATGTATCTCTGTGCTTATCTTTTGGAAGGTTTATTGTGTTTGTTAATTATACTTAAGGAACTGAGGAGATCAGGTGTTATGTGGCCCCTTCAATCACAAAAAAAATAAGTTACCCACAACATAAATTGAGTTTTTTTATAAGATATGCATTTGAAGTTTGAATATATTTTAGAATTTCTCATTATAAATATATGAATGTTTTGTTTCATCATTCAGTTTAGGTTGCTCTCTTCTGCATATTTTGGGTTCTGCATTGTCGCAGGTCATTGATTGTATTGCAGACTAGTGCCAATGTTTGCCCTATGTTGTTCTTAGGAGATTTTTTAGTGTTGCAAACACCTAATTATGTTTTGCGGAAGTTTTGTTTGAGTTCGATGATTACTATCTGATAAGAACGTCTAACTTAGGGTTTACTTTGCTGAGCACCTTTATGGTAGAGTTTGGGCTTGATACATTGTAGAGCTAGATTTTAAAGACCTGATATTTTTCCAGAAGCAATGATGCATTACTTATCCTGTACACTCTTATATATAGGGGACATCCAACTTGGATGCTTTCACTTCAAGTTTACTTCTACCCTCTACTAATGAGCTGTTAGATTTTTAGTCAGATTTAATAAGTGAACGCATTTTCGTTTCTTTTCCTCATTTTTTGTCTTGTAAATTTAAGAGACAAGCTCATTATGTTGCTGCTTTAACGCGGTTCTCAGACTAAAGTTCCATGTGCAGGATATTGCTGGTATACATCTACATATTGACATTCCTAAGTTGCTCAAGACGCTTCACTTGGACAGGCTAAACTCTTATGCTGGTATCTATCTGCCTTTGAATAATTCTGTGCAGTGGCCTGCATCATGAGCTAATCTTAGTAAAAATATGAGTTTCTTTTTATGTCATTTCTCTCCAATATTGGATGGCCAAAAAGGTTACTTAGTTGGTATTTAACTGCTCCTTTTTTGGAAGTTCTGTAGAAATTGAGAAAGCAAGGGGTATTTATAAAAGTGAATCCTAACCAATTAAGGGAAGACAATCGATTACAATACAACAACAACATACCCAGTGAAATCCCACAAAGTGGGATCTGGGGAGGGTAGAGTGTACGCAGACCTTACCCCTACCTTGGGAGGTAGAGGGGCTGTTTCCGGTAGACCCTCGACAGAAGAACAAGCAATTCAAAGCAACATAAAAGGCATGGCGAAATACTATAGAAAGCAGGATAAAGCTGACTGAACAAAAAGGAGCCATAACTACCACAAAATAATACGATAATTGAAGTACAAGCAAAAACAAATAGTAATTGAAATCGAAAGACCCTAACTACAAGAATAATACTACGACTACTAGTATGAAATGATAAGTAAGACAACACTCAACTACTTACTAAGCTTCTACCCTAATTCGTGTC
Source organism: Lycium barbarum (assembly GCF_019175385.1). Classification (NCBI taxonomy): domain Eukaryota; kingdom Viridiplantae; phylum Streptophyta; class Magnoliopsida; order Solanales; family Solanaceae; genus Lycium; species Lycium barbarum. The sequence goes on from NC_083346.1 coordinate 74,158,307, forward strand.
CTCCATAACCTCCTATCTAAAGTCATGTCCTCGGTAAGTTGGACCTGTGCCATGTCTTGTCTAATCACCTCTCCCCAATACTTATTTGGCATACCTCTGCCTCTCCTGAAACTGTCCATAGCCAACCTCCGCACTGGGCATTCGTGCATCTCCTTTGCACATGCCCGAACCATCTCAGCCTCACTTCCCGCATCGTATCCTATAATTGCGCTAGCAAAAGGAAAAATAAAGTCTCCTAAAATCATGCAAATTAGTTAGCACCATCAGCACTCCCCTTCAAATTGTCTAGTTTGGGCAAAAATGTCGCACATGCCCAACTTGCAAACTAGATTATGAAAAGTCCTGTTGCTGAGGCCATTTGTAAGCACATTCGCTATGTTTTTCTGACGGTACATGAAGCAAACTCCAGGTGCCACTAATAACTTTCTCCTTGATGAAGTGCCTATCAGTTTCAATATGTTTTGTTTGGTCATGTTGAACAGGATTCTGAGCTATACTGATTGCAACCTTGTTGTCCAATACATGACTTTCCTTTCTTAGACAATCTCAATTCTTCTAGTAATTTTTGTGGAAGCTCACAAACACCTGGGCCATAGCTCTATATCCTGTTTCCTCACTTGATCTTGCAACTACAGTTCGCTTCTTACTTCTTCAAGTAACAAGGTTTCCTCCTACGAGCACGATAATCAGATATAGATCTTCTATCATCTAAAGATCTAGCGCAATTCGCATATGTAAAAGCTTCTATTGGGAGGTGATCATTTTTAGAGAAAAGCAAACCTTTCTCCAGAGCCGACTTCGAGTATCGCAAAACGTAAAAGACATCTTACATATGAGGATCATTCATAACTGACTCACTAAGCTGACTGAATAGGCTAAGGCTGGTCTAGTGTGAGAGAGATAAATGAGTCTTCCGACCAACCTCTAGTATCTCTCCTTGTCAACTTACCCTCCAATCCCTATTTGTAACTTGCCATTGCTTTCAATAGGCGATTCTGCTGGCTTGCAACCTGTTTACCAGTTTCTTTTAAGAGATCTAAGAAATAAAGATTCCTCTTTTTTGATCTACCAACCTTCATCCCCAAGAAATGCTGCAACTTCCCTAGATCTTTAATCTCGAATTCTTGTACTAACAGCTTCTTCAATCGGGTCATCTCCTCTTTGCCATCTCCTATCATTTCTATGTGATCCACATAAACAATAAGAAGAGTGCGTTTGCCTTTTTGATGTCTTATGAAGAAGGTGTGATCGACATTGCTTTGTGGTGGATGGTCTTTGTTCATTTTGGATTATGGCGCTTGGTGCATTTCTGATTACTGGTGTTAACAATTGTTTGGTGTTCTAACATGCTTGTGTGCTAACACCAAAGGGTTGATTAAACTATTAGATGTTTTCTAATGATATATTAGATGTTTTCTGCCAAAAAATGTTTTTGTACTTGTATCTCTATTTCCTTGTGCCTTGTTCACGTCAATACAATACTAAAGGTAGGTGTTCCCACTCCAACCATCACAAATATAAAGGAGTTGGAAAAGGTTAAAAAAGATCACTGTTTGGAGAAGAGGTGGAGGAATGAGCAAAGACTCGGGGAGGACATATATTAATTGGACTATGTTCACGGGCTGACCTACATTTTAAAGAACATTGCCTGTCGGAACTTCCATTAAGTACCTGTAATCTTAATGGACGGCTATGGTTCCTTGATATTTATGTATCTCTATATAAGTGAAAGGCTTGCTGGTAAGACTACTTTTGTTGCTTGAGCTGAATGAAACTGCTGTAGTTTTTGAGAGATCAAATTCATGAGTTAGTTGTTTAACAGTTGTTGATGTTTATTTGATCTTGTAGTGCAGTGGCTTGAGACAAGAAGCAAGGCATTTGAACCTACTTATTTATACACCAAAGAGAAGGTACTACTGTTGCTTTTTTGTCCTTACTGTTGTTCATTTATGCATCTTTTCCTAAGCTGTTGCTGAACTGCTAAAGTTTGTCTTGTTAGTAAAGTTTTGAGTGCTATATTCTTAGGGTTACTTGTTACTGCCTGAGGAAGCTAGATTGCGCCATAACATTCGCACAATAAACATAAGCATCTCTGCACGACATTCCTGCTTTGGTAACAGGTACCCTTCACTAAAAGTATCACTTAAATACATAAATTTGTGTTCTATAATTTTTATTTCATGATGTGAACTTCAGTCCTTCCCCCGACCCTGCGTGAACGCGGGATGATTCATGCACCGGGTTGCCCTTTCGATGTGAACTTACGGTCATACGGGCAATGACTATGATATCTGTAGCATTTGAATCAAGGTTTTCATATGTTGAAGTGACCTCTCATCTTTGTTATTGTTTTCCGTTTTATTTCCGATTTAATGTTTCTGAGCTTGTTTTGTTTTCCTCTTAGCACCGACGTGGTGGAAAAACATGGGACTGACTTACAATGCAAATAATCTTGCCTTCCCCTCTCTCTCTTTTAACTTCTTGCTTGATTAGCAAATCTTTCACTCCTATGAGTACACTTTTGCTGTATCACCAGTCATTCATCAACACATTATGACTGCAAGGATTCCTTTACCCAAAAACTTCTTTTTCTTTCTTATGTCCTCTTATTTGTGATTAGGACTTGGTTGGTTAAAGTTGGATACTCTTCTTGATTTCAGTTTACATTAAAGATATTAATACAGTCGAGTATTGATAACTTATTTAGGTAAAACTTCATATTTAAATGGAAAGCTTCTTTATTTTTATCCAGGTGGCAGCAGCTTCTTATAAACAGACTTGTGGGATATGACACTATTTTGATGAATAGTTTGTTGAATTCTCCTGGAGAAGGTATTAAGTTTCAAGATCATAGCAACCTTTTGTCTATGCATCTGCTCTCACTTGAGTAACAGCATATCCAGAGGTTCTGTGTTTCGTTGTTGTATTTTATTATATTCGCCATATTACTGTATGATAAACCAGGTTGCCCCATCTGCATACTTGAAGCTAGAAGCAAAATAAATTGATAACAGTTTCGTTATAAATGGACAACCAGATCTTATTTGACATGTTCAGAAACAGAACCCTAACTACCTGCACATATAGTCATATACTCAGTCTGAGCAGCTTGAAACGTATTGTGGTTGGTTTAGGCAGCTTAAAGAAAAGATGTGTGCACAATATGTAGAATGAAATTTTATGGTTCAACACAGTTGCACACTAGTTGTCTATTTTTTTTCCGGAAATGTTTTCACTTTATTTGAAAATCCGCGTTCGTCCATGAAAATTCCAAATACAACTGGAAGTTGTATTTGGAGTTTGCAAGACACCCAAAACACTGTTTTCACTTTTTCACTCAGTTTTGGACCATTGCATTTATTTTTCCTTTTTCAAACTTTACCCTAATTTCTTTATATTTATAAAAATGACCCCTTTGCTCATTTTTCTCTCTTCCTCCTCAAAACAACACCAGTAACCAGCTCTTCCCCGCCATTTAACCCCTAGTTGTTATCCACAAGCTGTTGCATGCTTTACTATCCATTACCCAATATTCTCAAATTCATACAAAAAAAACTTGACACTCTTTGGAGTTGATCAGTTTGAAAAATAATAAGCATTAGGGTTAGCAAATGTGGTTCTATATATTGCATAAAATAATAAGGATTAGAGTTAATGGATGTGATTTGGATAGAGGAAGAAAATAATAAGGATGTCAAATTCAGGTAACCTAGTCAAGCTGGGTGGTTTTGCTAGTTTTTAGAAATTGGGGTGGTATAAATCATATTTCATGTTTTTAAGAAAAGCACATTCTAACAACCAACTATTCTTCGCAAAACTATAACCAAACACAACTCCAACTTCAAAGATTCCAATTAAAGTGAAAAATATTTGGTTTCTATGGCCAAACGCCTACTATGTACTTTTAATCTCCTTTAGTAGAATGTCAAACTCCGTTTGTTAAAGCTGATGGGAAAGTCACTCTTATAATCTCAACTCCGCTCTTCTTGAAGAAAATAACCAAACACCCCTTTTTTCTTTTACCTATCAGAAAAAAAACCCACCCCTTTCTTCTTCATCATTGTAGAACGAAGTGTCACACGATCCTTCTTCACCTGACTACACTATGCACCTCTTCCACCTCACTAGTTCTAACTCTTACACCTAACTCCTATTTTTGGTCATCTTTATGTTCCTACCTGCTCTATATTAATCAAGAATATAGAGACAACTTTTGCACATAAAGAGCAACATTATGAGAAATACATACACCATGTAGAAAGAGCTTGCTGTCTGGTAACGGCTTTTCCAACAAACAAAATTTGTTCTTAAATTAAAGGAGATCAAAAGTGCTCAAGTTTATATTTTAGGGACAAAAGTAGACCTACCCACAACCTTTGGGGACAATTACTGTGTCCTCCCAGCAAAGTTCTTTCGTCGATGGTGTTATTTCCGATCTTTATGCATTTCACTGCTCCGCTAGAAATTCCCTCTGCCCCTACCAACGTCCTAAACAAGCAACCAGTTCAGATATTCACGATTAAGAAGTACCAAATTCTCTTTTGGATAGGCCCTGAAAGGAGAAGGAATTCTGGAATGCCAACGGGCGCCTATTACATTGAATTTACCTGATAATCCGCATTTTTTGAATGTCCAGGGACTTTGAATGGTTAAGTCCAAAATGACATTTTGTTTTGACCCATTTTTTTCCTTGCCTTATCACTCAGAAAAGACAAAAAGTTTCAGATAGATCAAATCGACCTTTTCTTAAATTCAAGCGATCTTTTCGTAAGTGGGATCAAATTGCTTATGGAAGCATGAGCTTAATTAGCAGACTTATTTGTGAACGAGAAAACATATTATCAGGACGAGTGAATAAATTGACCTTGAAACAATGACGGTTATTTCCTTGAAAAAGGGGCTCAACTTACCAGAACTATGGATGAGAACCAACTATATAGCATCTATATCAAGAATCCAAGTTTATATACATCATTAGTCCAATCCTTAGGGACTCCAGTAATAACAAACTTGCAAAATGGATATGTGTTAAAAACTCGTTATTTTTATGTGATTGTCAACCTATCACAACCCCTCTTCTTTTATTCGGGCTTGGAATCAGTATATGAAACTTGCATAGGCGAAGTTGTTTTGCAAACTTTACATAATTGTAAATAAAATATCTTTTTGTAATATTAAAGAGTCCCACATCGGGTGAAAAAGGGATGGTGGTCTCCTTATATGGCCTTGGACAACCCTCCCATCTTGAGCTAGCTTTTGGGATTGAGTTAGGCCCAAGATTTATTTCTTTACATGGTATCTACACATCCCAATTCTTATTTCTCAATCTTGGGCCTCCATATTAAATTGCGCACGTTCTAGATGTCAAGCCTTGGGCGTGAGGTGGGGTGTTGAAGAGTCCCACATCAGATGAAAAAGGGATGAGTGGTCTTCTTATATTGTCTTGGGCAATCCTCCTCCCTTGAGTTAGCTTTCGGGGTTGAGTTAAGCCAAGATCTATTTCGTTTCTTTACATGTATGAAACTTTTTCTCTTTTGATAAAACATGGAATTGATCCCAACTAGTTTGAGATTGAGGCGGTGTTACTGTTATATAAGTTAACATGGACAAGAGTACAACAACAACAACAACAACAATAACATACCCAGTGAAATCCCACAATGTGGAAAATAACAATGTCAGAGTCCAAGTATATAAGGAAGTATCTCCAGGTATTTTATGTAGATAAAGGAAAAGGCAAACTAGCCATGAGGGTTTATCTTCTGCCAGCTGACAATCTGAAGGCTGTAAATTAGCAAATTCCATAGAGTAGCATGATTTAGAAGTTCATGTGGTACACAGGGTCAAGAGGGATTCTAAAGGTGGAGTTACGTAGAGATATATAATTTATGCAACATACAATATTATGTGAATATATGTGAGCGTATGTGTCTTTTGTCGGTTTGATTTTGTGAGTTTTAAATACTTGATACCAAAATTAAATTCTAGACGGTTTTCCAAAATTAAAAACTATATATCACCTAACATAATGGAGAAACCTGTAGAACTGTGGGCATGGTCGATTTACTTGACATGCCATGCAGTTAGTGCTAATGTTTTTCTTACTGTTAATTATTGTATATGTTCGAATAATTCTATGGTCGAATGAACTTTCTGTATCCTGATACTTTAAATATTATGTGTTAATTTCAGACATCTTCATTCGAAATCCTGATTCTGCAGCTGGTTACCCCCCTTAATTGTGTAGCAGAGCTAAAGCATGTAACTAAATCTATTAGTTTTCACTTTTGCATGCTTTCGAATAGGGGTGGCAATGGTACGGTTCGGGCGGTTATTTTATAAAATTTATACCATGTCAATTTTAGGTTATTTGATTTTGTAGAACCAAAATTAGACTTCTCGAAACTGTCCCATCATCTCGGTTTCTCTTCGGTATCGGTACGGTCCAGTTAATTTTCGTTTTTTTTTTTTTTTTTTTTTAATTTTTAGAAAGAGAACAACATGTTATAGTCACTAGTAAAAGTTAAAGACACAATATCATGCATACTTTTATAGGACTTTGGTAAAAATTCTCTAGACATTTTTACTATTCAAAGTGTGATGAATCAAGAAAATATGAAAGAAGACAAGAATAAAGATTGATCCCACTATTTTACGATAGGGTAAAGCAATGTTAATCAAAGCCAAAATTATAATTTAGATCGCACGAGGAGGAAAAAATCAATCAAGATGGGACTCAAGAACAGAGTCTACTAAGATTAAATATCCAATAAGATAAATTTAAAATCATATGAAAGATATCTAATACTTTGTAGCTTTCTATCCAAGATCGTTGGAATACCTTGTAACTTACAAGCTAGTTACTACTCGAGATGATAGAACCAATTTAATTTCAATAGGAGTAGTATAATAGGTTTCAACATAGGAACTTTAGGTCTTAATTATGTTGCCGGCTTCTAGTCGTCATCATCATCCCGAACTCAAGGCAAATTTTTTAATATTTTATTATATTCAAATTTAATATATAGAATATATTTTACACATATAAACATATTCGATTTTTTTTCGGTTCAATTTTCTAAAATTAAAAACCAACATAATTATTCGGTACGGTTATAAATTTATATAAAAACCGTCGGTTTTGTTAAAAAAACCTAAAAACCGGTTCGGTATGGTACGGTACGGTTCGGTTGGTTAATTCGGTTTTTGGAAAACCATTGACACCCCTACTTTCGAAGTGCCTCAACTTTTGGGTTGGGAGAATCCCATAACCTCTTGATTTATGAAGGTTCTAGTATTCAAGTCTCTTTAGCAAAGTTTACTTTCATTTTGTTGTCTTGTATTGTACTGATGCTTCATGGATTTTTTTGCAGGTTATCTTTATAATCACCAAACAAAGGAGTTCTATAATCTTACTTATGCACATGAGCAACCTGAAAGTTCTGCGAGATTTGGAGGTTTATCATTCTTTTCTATTCTCTTTCAAGTTTAACATAGTCTGTTTATGTAGCGCCTTACTGCATCCTATTCTAAGTTTGATTGAACTTCATTGTGAAAATTGGAAGTTCCTCTTCCTTGTACACATCTCAAGGTTGTTTCACCCAGAACCACGTCAGGGGTACGTCATCTAGTGACTTCGAACAATGTGGTCTTCTGTAGTTTGAGTCTTGGATAGAATGGAATGGTGGGGTGTAGAAGTTTTGATCTTAGCTAGTTAATTCACAGATGAACAGAATTGTATTTCTTGAAAGTTAGATGTTGCTTTCTTCTTTGTCGGAATTTAAATTTCTGCAACTGTTATGTATATGCCACCTGACATACTGGTACTGGTATTTGCACTTGCATGTACATTGATCATATGAAGCTTTGTAATGAGCACCTCAAATACATGTTAGATTTGTTATGAGCACTTTCAAACATATCATTAGATCCCATGTGAACATTTGCTTCATATTTCTTGCAGACTACCTTGTCACAAAGTGTGGTGTACTCATGATGTCACTCTTTGTTTTCTTTACCACGACAATGTCAGTTTCATTTACATTAAGAGAGACCCAAACGCGCATGCTGAAGTTCACAGGTAGGTTCTTTTTTGTATATTTGATGCTACAAACTGCAGTTGCGTTTTATATCGTGAAATTATAGCAGTGACGAATCCACCATGTGCGGGTTCAATTCCCGTCGTTCACCCATAATTCATAAATATTAGATAAATGATTGGCTACAAATGGATTTTTTTTCCCCATATATTTTGGCATCTGGATAATTTACAATCATATTCTAATGTTATAACAATTACATGTCAAACATGAAAAAGAAGGAAGAAAGATATGGTCATGCTGCTGCCAAAGTATGAAGCACTCAACTTTCATGTACAAATATCCTGTTAATCTTGTCTCCAATTATGGAGTCATTGAGCATCCACTACTTGCTTTCTACATTTGTTTGATGTAAGCTTTTCTTATCCTTTTCTTAGACATTTCTACTGTAAAAATATGTGCAGTTCAACTACAGCATCATGCTCGACATAGGCTTCCAACATTTCAATTGATCTTTGTGCACGTAATTGAGTCCCTTGTTTTTGTACCGGTAAGCAGACTGCTCATTTCTCAGTTGATTACATGTATGTCTGGTTTGTAGTCAGTGAATGTTGGTTATATATTCAAGGCCATTCAGATATAACTTAGAGTTCGACATGCAGATCATGATAGGCATCCTATTTTTTCTGTTCGAGTTCTATGACGATCAGCTGCTGGCTTTCATGGTGTTAATTTTTGTTTGGCTGTGCGAACTGTTTACATTAATCAGGTTTCTCCCTCTCTCTCTCTCCCTCTCTCTCTCTCTCTCTCTCTCTCTCTCTCTCTGTGTGTGTGTGTGTAACACGCGCTCTCATGCACATAGACACGGATTACTACTCTCTATTTGTTAAAAAATGACAAATTCCAATTGTACTTGGTAGCTACCCAAGTTATATAACTTCCAGATAATCTAAAGCGCTAATGCTGTTTGACTGTCCTATGCAACACAGGCTCAGTGAAAAAGCTGATCCTTGTATAGGAAAATGTAGATATTGGTCTTCCATCCTTCTTTCATACTAGTATTAATGCAACTTGGGAAACATCTCTAGTGCTGTATATCCTGATGGTCATATACCTTTTGGGTGATGATAGTCGGGTCTATATCTAGTTGATTGAGGGAACACAACTTGACCACCTCTTTGAAGCTTTTTGAAGTCCCCATATATACTGCCTGCGATTTTGCCTAAGGATAGCAGGGTAATTAACTAGCTAAGAGAAGGGAAGATGGTACTTACTAGCATAATAATTGAAAATGATCTGGTGCTCCACTAAACGGCCACACATCTCCCTTTTGGAGTACCTCTATCAACATTTGGTTAGTCTGCTCTACTTTCACTGATGATACTCACAGTGTACTTGGATTTTCTTAATGAACGATTGTTCTGAATTATTTTCTATATTTCGGAAATACAAAATCAGTTTGGTATTTCTATTCGCACTTTCCGTAGTGATAATGCACATCAATATTTATCATATCAATTTCAACAATTGTGTCTTCCCATGGAATTATTCATCAGACATCTTGACCTGACACTGCACAACAAAATGGGGTTGCGGAGAAAAAATAGGAATATTATTGAGGCTGCCGCACCTTAGTCGTACAAGCACATCTTCCATTGCGTTCTTGGGGGGAAAGAGTACTCACATCTTGTTATTTGATTAACATATGCCTTACTTTGCTATTCAAAATCAGGTTCTATAATCTGTTTTGTTTCCTTCAGTCAACTTTGTTCTCTCTCCCACCACATGTCCTTGGGAGCACACGTTTTTGTCCATATCCTCACTCTAGGGAAAGTCAAATTGGCTCCTTGTGCTCATAATGTCTTTTTCGTTTATTCGAGGGTACAAAAGAAAAATCGATGCTACTCCCCTGACCTCCAGCTATACCTTATGTTTGATGATGTTACCTTCTTTGAAGGGCAGCCCTACTTTACATCTTCTACTGAACATCTAGGCATCTTTGGGGTTTTATAGTTTCATCTTTTGGGGATTCTTCTGTCGTCTATCATCCCACTCCACCTTTTACAACTCCGTCTTCCTTAGCTTCACCTCCATCTCCACCACTCTTGACTTATCATCATCGTCTGCACTCCTCATCCGGTCAAGACGATCCCCGCCCGACACCAGATTCTTTGCCTATTGTGGACCTGTCTACATACATAGAGTTCCATTGCCACTCGAAAAGGTATTCGTTCTACTCGTAACCTTCATCCTATCTTCCCTTTATGAATGTCATTTGATGTTTACTAACCAAATTATGAACCACCCTCTTCAATCTTTCAGCCAACACTTGGGCTATGATTTTGTAAATCCTAGAAATGAGGCTAATGGGTTTGAAATCCCTTAGCTCAGTGCCTCCCACTTTCTTTGAGTCAATGCCACAAAGGTTGCATTGGAGATTTTCTCAAATACATGCGGAGAGTGGAAGTTCTTCAAGGTTTGAAGTATATCATCCTTCATAATATCCCAAAAAGCTTGAAAGAAAGCCATCGGGAAACCATGTGGTCCAGGTGCTTATCAGCAACACATAATTTGATTCCATCTAACACTTCCTCCTCCTCAAACTGTCTCTCCAATCATTCCTGTTCTTTTATGGAAATACATAGGTTTCCTTGAATGTTAAAGTCTGGCCTCCATTTTCTGTTCTCTATATAGTTTCTGATAAAAGTTCATGATGGAATTCTTTATGCCCATAGGATCAATGATATCCTCTCCCTCAACCTTCAGAGTATCAATTGTGTTGAATCTCTTATGAGCACTGGCCACCCTTTGAAAAAACTGTTTTCATCTCCATTCTTTATCCACTGGACCTTGATCTGTCTCCAAACAATTTCTTCATTCCTTGCTACATCTTCAAATTTCATAGCCAAGTGATCCTTTTGAAGTTGTTCATCTTCCATCAATGGTCTCTGCTCTTGGATAATTTCCGAGCTACTGACTTGGGCCAAGATCTGATCTTTTCTCCCTCCCGTTACTTCTCTTCTCCCTGCTTCATTCTTTAAGTTTTCCCTTTAGTAACCTTAATTGGATGCAAGTTTGAAGTCTGGTCTGCATGTCACATTGAAAGAAACCCATCAGCCCTGCACTTTACTTTTAAACCCCTCCATGTTGAGCCACCAATTTTCAAATTTAAGGTAAGTCTTCTTAAAAGTCCAGTCTCCGCATGTTAGCATAATGGGATTGTGATCAGACCCAGTTATGGTAGCACAATTTGGTTAATATGTGAGAAACTCTCATCCCAAAGAGCAGAGTATAAAATTCTGTCTATCCTGGAAGCACATCTGTGTCTTTCCCCCCTTCTTCAAGTATAAGATCCCTCAAATAAACGAGGATCTAACAGCTCCAGGTCATTGATAAAAGCAGAAGATTCAGCCATAGCTTCAGTAATCCTGTTGCAGTCAGTTTTCTCAGAAGGAAATCTAGTGACGTTGAAGTCACCCACATACTACCCCAAGACCCTTACACTGACAACCCCTGATTGCTGATAATTCCCACCACAACTCCTGTCACGACCCAACCCGCCGTGACTGACACCCATGCTAACTCCTAGTGGGCGAACCAATACGCCTAACCATCTACTCATTCAAGTCCATTTTTATTTAACCAATTCATAACAGTTAAGCACAAGAGTAATCAATAAATAGTCATGCCATAAAATAATAACGTAAATGAGGAAGTCCTAACTATTACAACCCCAAAATCCGAAAGTCACCGTACAATGACTCTTATCCAAAACATGTCTAAGGAATGTATACTGTCTGAAATAAATAACCATTAATGTCTGGAATGGAAATAGACATTAGATAAAGAAGATCTTCGGGCTGCCTGGCATGGATAGAAGCTCACCCTCAATCTGTCAGCAAATGGCCTCAACACTAAATGTGAGGTCGGGTAGCAGTCTCTGGATCACAATCTGCACTCAAAAGAATGCAACAAGGTAGTATCAGTACAAACACTATGTACCAGTAGATATCATAGGCCGATTAAGATTAGTATCATGCACGAATCATAAAATCAATAAGATAGATAGACCAGTCAACAACACATAATCAGATAGCCCAACAACAAGTCAACCAATGATATTAACAATCAAGTCATCCAATGATATTAACAAGCAAGTCATCCAATGATATCAAAATTCAAGTCAACGGAAGCAAACAACGGAAATAAGTCTACCAACAACATTCTCAATACTCGGTCACTAATCACTCGTGTACACACATGCTAATTGATGTCATTGCCCAATAGTCATGACCCATGGTGTCCATGTACCACTCGTTCCGGAACAAACCTCGGAACACGAGCCTATAAACTAGGTCACATCCTCACCCCCGGTCAAATGAGCCTTTCTATATATATATATATATATATATATATATATATATATATATATATTTCTTGTCACATCACTTTCAATAATTGATTAACAATTTGTATCTCAATTTCATCAAGAAGATCATATTAACTTTTCACCACAATTATCATCAGACGGTAGGTCACAACACAGCAAATAGTGGCACTAAGCCCACATAATCACCCAATCAATAGCATGTAGGAATTCAACCACACACATTATGCCTGAAGACTAGACATGTTTTCTCCTATCAATTTCATCAGACATACAATCAACTAATCAAAGTCTAACTCAAGTAGACCGTAACCTACCTCAACTGCAGAGCTGGAACAATGCAAATTACTCTGCTATAGCCTTCCCCTTCCGTAATGTCTCGGAACACTCAAAGTCTAGCAATTAAGATGCTAAATAAGTCACAATCACTCTAGCCAACAATATCAATTCAATGAACACCCTTCCACCTTACCCCTTTTCTAGTGGGCGAATGATTACTAGGCGCAAATCATCCTAACATCGGTTTTAGCAACCACAAATTATCAATTTATAAGGTTATTCAATCACGTTATCTCTTACAAGCAGTTTCTATGGTTAAGCTACCATTTTTATGAAACCCTAAGTCTCAATTCACTTAGTTCATGTCTCTAATGATTCAATTCTTGATTAGAAAGTGATAACCCAAGCGGATAAGGAAGTCCTTTATTTTCATTGTTGAAATAGGCGGGGCCTTTAGTATGTTGAAAAAAGGGGGTTAAACAGGGATCATGCAGTAGTCGAATGCTTTCATTCCTTCCCATCGCTTTGTTTTGATTGACATCAAGCGAGACCCCACAACAACAATCATAATTCACCAACTATTGAGAGTCTATTAAGTTCTAGGGTTACTATTCCCAATTCACCATTGTAGACCCATTAGAAGGATGATAATCTTAGAGATAAACGCGTAATGAAGGAAGGAATGGTTGAGACTTACTTCTCAAGAATATTCTTGCCCTAGCTTAGAATTTCACCCTAGGTGCTCCTTGGAAACTGTTTTAGAGTCTTATGAATAAAGAATTCGGAACTAAGTGTTTAAAACCGGGCTACTATCCCTCATCGACCGCTGCGGCGGTCAAACCGTCGCCGCAACTGTCTTTCTCACAGTTTTTCACTCTACCACCCAACACTTCATCCGAGGCCTCACACACTAACAAAACATGCACATTAATTTAAAAACACCATACAGACTCTCCCATGGCCTTGGAATCCCCAACGGAGGTCTAATTTCCTACGTCACCCTCCAATGGACTCAATAACATCAAACAATAATCACAAAAAGCCAAGTTTTCAATTCTTAGACTTCTACATTTGAGTTTCTATTAGCTCGTTCTATCATTGGAAGGATTCTACTTGGTAGGGTGATCCTAGATTTTCCATAATGACCGGGAGGGTCATTACAACTCCCTTCTTTCCCTTGACCACAGTCAGCATAGACAGCAGTGAGGTACCAATTCGGATCCTGGTTGATCCAAGAGAATTTGCAGGTAAGCATTTGATCCGCACTGTCCACATATTCCCCATTCCAAACTCTCTTGTCCCATAATACAACAATTCCCCACTTCTCCTTATAGCATCAATCCAGGCTCCCTCTACCCATCTATTTCTCCATAACTGGTGAAAATAGCTTCCCACTGACCCCCGAATTTTGTCTCCACTAATACATAAATGTCTGCCCGCCATTGCTGCACCATGGATCTTACTAATCTCCTTTTACTATCCATGTTCTGCCTTCTTACATTCTTGGACAAAATTTTCACCTTCATGGTTTCATAGTGGTTGTGTTCCTCCCCCTGTTTCTAGATTCACTTCTTGGCTCCCCATCCTTGAATTTTATATCGAAAATCAGATTCTTTACTTCCTTTGGTACCTGATATTTGTCACTTTTAGACTTTGTTAACAGGGCAATCTTCTTTTCCTTATGTCTTCTTTTGATCCAACTTCATAAATAAAGCATAGGCTTCCTTTTCGCTGCCCTCAAAAGAAGCTCCAGATTCCTGGCTCAACTTGATAATATTACAGTGCCGCATGCCTCAATTGTGAGAACCCCCTAAAACCACCACCCCCCCCCCCCCCCCCCCCTCCCAAAAAAAAAAAAAACCCCACACACACTCCACAACCACATCTCTTCAATCCCCTTGCCAGTGAGAAAAGTCTTGAATCCCCATGCATGTTGCTTACAGGACTTAAATATTGGTCGGCTCTTCCTGTTGGTAATTTGCTGCTACAGTCAGCAACACACTCCATTGCCAAGCAGTTTTCCACTTCTCCCTTATAATAATAAGCATCGGGCGAGGCCTTTGTGCCTGAGTCCTTGTTTACATTCTCAACAAAAGGCTCCCGAAGGAATTTCTTTTTTGGGCTTATTTTGGTCCAAATATGAAAGGCCCGACGTCCTTTTGTTTTCCTTTAAAAAGTGAGGCCCAAGGCCTGGATTTAAAGAGACTGATGGATCCAGCTCATTTAAATGCACGCACGTGACCACGTGTTATGATACCCCTTCCCTATCACCTCTATAGGTGCCCTTGGAGCCCGTAACACAGACCTGCTCCTCTTCCATTCCTATGTCACATCTCCCTCCACCAAACCTCGTAGGTTTAGACAGGACCTCACCTCAAACCCCCCTCCCCTCTAGCTTCTGTTAAGTCGCCGGAGCTCCCATCCATATTGACAACGAGAAGATAAGATCTCCATCGGTGATATTGATCTTGGCCAAAATCTTTTCCACTAGGCCTTTGACACGAACACGAGCCCATCTGGGATGATTTTGAGCTCAGTTTCCTCCTCTGTCTCTAGCCACCCACCACACCTTCCCCTATCTTCATCAAGATCGAGTTTGTCCAGAGATGCAGGGGTAGGCCTACCACTCGAATCCAGAATCAGCCGTAGTTGGTATGTTTTGGGAAGGCACCCGCCGTCGGCGGCCTTCACTGCAACTTTAACTGTCGGCCTTGTCTCCTCTAATATTCCATTAGGACATGTCCAGCTGCTGCCCTCGACTGAAATTCAGACAGGAATTTAAAGTCATTCATATCATAGACTTGGACCCCTGAGCACCTTTCCAAGTTTGTTGAGCCCATCTCCTTATATCGTTACGAGTGGGAGAGTCATATTCGCCGGAGAATTTCCTCATCAAACATTGTCCAGGAGATCCTTGTCATCAAGTTGCGAGTGTGTTCTTAGAGAGCCCACCTCAGTCCCTACCACTGGCTCCTTCTGTGTCCACCTATTCTTGTATAAAGCTTCCTTGCAACTCCCCTTCTCTAATGTCCAGAATTTTTCTGTATCCCCGGGTAGTCTGGTTTTCTGTACTGAAAGATCCCTATTAATGAAGCACTCATTTGTGACCAACATTTTCCATCCTTCATTGTATACATTATCTCTGGTAAGATGATTACTGCTATATCCTTCCCCTTGACAGAGATGACTGAAATAGACCTACCATATTGATTGAATTTCTGAGATAGATAAAGACTTGTCGAATAATCTCTGCAACGCCAAGATTTAAAGGTCTTTCCCCTGTTTCCAGACGCTTTCCTGAGTCTCTTTCAGATCCGTAACAGTGCACTTTGCTCAACACCAATCTTCTCTTGCAGAAGCGGATCCAGGATTTAAACTCTATGGGTTCAATCTTAAGATTCTTAGCATTTAATCTATTATATTTTCGAAGTAAGGGTTCATATCAATTATTTATTACAGTTTTAATAATTTTTTACACACAAATTTATGCTCCGCGTCGAAAGTTAGGGGTTCAATTGAACCCCTACCTAGAGTGCTAGATACGCCTCTGTTCTCATGTGATGTCTTGCACTTTCAACCCAATCGAACTAAGTCTCCGCCTTAGACCTTGATTCAGTAATATTGTATGACTTACCCCCTAAACAAAAATGTAATATGTTATCCATGAAGTCTGGATTACCTAAAAAGAAAGAAATGGAGATGAGCTCTGATGGAAGAAGTCCACCGGAGAGAGGAGGTGCTGAAGCCCCGAAGGGACCTCAGTTAGGTGTCTTGGGAAGCAATTTCTAATACTTGTTCCCTACTGTTCATACTTTTCCCCTAGCCGGTATTAACTTGTAATAAATTCATTTTTCATTGGTCTCATGCGCGTCCCATCATAATTACGAGTACAACAATTATTTTGCTATCTTAAAGAGGTGTAGTTAAAAATAATGACTTATTCCGAAGAATTCTATTTCTCATGTACCATTCTTTCTCTAAAATGTTGGTTATTTCTTGCAGTGTACGCACACCAATATCAATGAAGTACTTTCCACGCTTCTTTTTGCTTTACTTTCTGGTTTTCCACATCTACTTCTTTTCATATAGCTATGGTATGTCCAAATTACTTGAGGTTTCTTGAGGTTCAGATTTTGCTTACTCTTCCTTATCTGACAACATGGTCTTATCTTCTCAGGTTTTTCTTATCTGGCACTCTCGACAACAGCTGCATTTATGCAACACCTTATTTTATATTTTTGGAACCGTTTTGAGGTAGGATGCAAATTTTGATACTTTTAGTAGTTAGAGAGTCTCTTTGTTTTAGCAGATATGTGAAATTAAACTAGTTTAGACACTAGCAAACCTTATGATTACTTTATATCTGCTTGGTGGGTGTGAATATCTCCTGTATTTTTCTGTTACTTTCAACAGTACAGTTCATCTGAAGTTACCTGTGATAGAATTGAATGCTTGAGGTTGTGTATTATACTCCTTTGATCCTGTACAGTCATGTCCATGGTTGCAGGTGCTAGCAAAACAGAGTGAGAAAAAAAAAAAGACTGATTTCTTAAACATTTTGAGCGCACTTTGTTGTTCTTACTTCTCCCCGTGGAGATAAAACGTCAAATCAAAATTTATGTCCTTGGGAATGAATTCCCCTGACAGAAACGCAAGAGGGATAACTAATTGAAGTAAGATGATTACCCTACTGTTCCTCTTGACTTAAACAGCTAATAATTGTCTGACAGTGTGCTCATATTGCCTACGATCTTCAGATTGATAATGATAACCTCATGCTTGAATGTATTTGCTTTGAGGATTCCATGCTTGATCCATATTTTTCTGCCTAGATGGCTGTCCTAGCAAATCTAGCACTCCTTGAACTAGGTTTACTACTAATTGATGCTGGACGGTTTTTGCTTAAACTTGATCTCTGTTCGAATTCCTGGCTTTATTTTAAATTAGGTGGGAATTTATCTATGTCTATATATTTAAGAGCTCAAGATTGTCGATCAGACGCATGGTCTTGAGTAGGGGAGCTTTACTCTGGCTTTGTAAAAGGCTAAAGGAAGCATCAGAGAACAGGGGGAAATCTTTCAAATCATGGAGATGTCGGGATTTCTCGACAAATATTTATTGTGCTCAGAAGTTCAATAAATATGGACGATTCATATCAGTTATTTCCAGTGTTATTAAAGGCGAGCGCCTTCTCGCCTTTGGCGAGAGGCGAGGCAAGGCGTGGCTGCTGCGCCTTTCATGGCCATGGCGAGCAGACCTTCAAAAGACGCGCCAATGGCGAGAAAGGCGCTAATGGCGCATGGCGAGGCGAGCTGGAAAGGCGAGGCGACCAGAATTTAAAAAAAAAAACAATTAAAAGAAGTGGAGGACTTAAATAAAGTGGAGGACTCTTTTCATGTCCCCTTTTCCCGTTTTGTTGTCTGACACTAATTTGTTTTCTTTATTTAATAAATAAAAGCTCCACTAAGTTCTTAGTGGAAAGTTTCAGGTATGTCTCTTTCTCCTTCTTGTTTTTCTTCAGTTCTTCTTTCTTCTTCTTTCTTCCTCCTGTATTTTCGACTTCTGCTTCTTCGTCTGTTCTTCTTCTTTCTTCTTCTTTTTTTTCCGGCGACAATTGGCCTATTTCCGGCCACCTCTGGTTTTTTTTTTCCTTCTTCTATTCTCTTCTTCTTTTTCTGTTTTTTCTCCTCTGTTTTTTTTTCCTTCTTCTATTCTCTTCTTCTTTTTTCTGTTTTTTCTCCTCTGTTTTTTTACCCTCAGTTTTTTTCACCTCTGTTAATTGCTCTGTTATTTTCTCCTCTGTTTTTTCCTCTGTTTTTTTTTCTCTGTTTGGACCAGTGAGACAGTGGTTGTTTTGCTCCTATTTTTTCTGTTCAATAATTGTTTAAATTTTGTTATACAATTATAAACAGTAGGTTCAAATTCAATGGAATCGTCGGACGCTAGCAAAAAAGACATAGGTTGGAATTATGGTGCCAAAGGCCCAACAAAAGATTCAGTCACATGTATCTTTTGTCGAGAAACTTTCAATGGCGGAATTACTCGACACAAACAACATTTGATTGGTGGTTACAGAAATGTAAAAAAATGTGGAACTTGTCCTCCTGAAATTAGGGAAGAATTAAAAAAGTATGTTGAAAGTAAACAGTTGTTAAAAACTCAAATGTTGCACCAACCATCCTTGGCTAATCTCTCTGATGAAGATGATGAAATGAGGCCTCCTCCCTCAAAAACACAAAAAATGTCATCCAATGCATCATCCACGGCACGGACTGCCAATGTGAAAGGTCCCATGAATCTTTATTACCCGCAAACATCAAAGGGGAAGGGAAGCAGTAGCACGGCAGCGTCTGATGCATCCAAGAAGTTGCTAAGAGATCGCGCTGTAAGTGCTTTTGTAGTATGGGGATATGATGCAGGGCTCCCTTTTAATTGTGTAAATCACAAAAGTTTTGATAAATACATTGAGGCCATAGGACAATATGGCCCAGGAATGAAACCTCCTACCTATCACGAAATTAGAGTTACTCATCTAAAAAAAGAGGTGGAGAAGATAGATGAGATTATTGAGGAACATAAATTGATATGGACAGAGTTTGGGTGTTCAATTATGATGGACAAGTGGACAGCACGAAATGGAAAAATGATCATCAATATTTTGGTCAATTCTCCATTAGGTGGTGTGTTTCTTGGGTCAGTCGATGCTAGTGATGAATCTACAAATTCCACCAAGATGTTCAACTTGTTTGAGAAGACTATTAAGCAAATTGGACCGGAAAATGTTATACAAGTTGTTACCGATAATGCTAGCGAGAATGTTAAAGCCGGTGACATGATAATGGGTGTGTACCCGCACATTTACTGGACTCCATGTGCTGCCCATTGTATCAATTTGATGTTTGGTGACATCTTCAAAATAAACCCGTATGCTTCAGGTGAAAAAAAATAGCTCTAACTTTCTTTATAGCTTATACTATATTACTATATGCTTATTACTTATTACTTAGCTACTGAAATAATCCTTTTACAGTTTTTCAGAAGGCCATTAAGATACATTCTTACATAGCAATGAGACCATTGTTGTTGAACATGATGAGAAGATATACAAACCAAAGAAATTTGGTGAAACCGGCTAAGACAAGATTTGCAACGGCCTTCTTAACTTTGCAATCTTTTTACATGCAAAAGAAAAACTTGAGAACTATGATCTTCTCAACCGAATGGACAGAAAGTAGATTTGCAAAGGAACTTTTGGGAAAAGAAGTTGTCAGACATCTTACTTCTACATCTTTTTGGAATGATGTTGTTAGGGCACTTAAAGTTGGTTCACCTTTGATAGTAGCGCTTCGCTTGGTGGATGGAGAAAAAAAATCATCAATGGGCTATATTTATGAAGCAATGGATAGAGCCAAAGAAGCTATTGAAAAGGGTTTTCATGGTGATCGGAAGCAATATGAGAAAGTTTTCGAAATCATTGATCGGCGGTGGACGGACCAACTTCATAGACCTTTGCATGCAGCAGGCCATGTTTTGAACCCGGGAATGTTTTACACTAATTATCAAAATAAGACTTTATCAACAGAAGTGTGGAATGGTTACTTTGAATGTGTTAATAAGATGGTCCCTAATGCAACACAAGATGCTCTCATCAAAGAGCTTCATATGTATAAAAATGCATTGGGGACTTTTGGTATGCCTCAGGCTATAAGAAACAGAGACAAAACATCCCCTTGTAAGTGGGTTGATTTAGTTATTTTTATAGCTTTACTTAAGTTATTTGACTTATTTATAATTATTAAACCTTTAATTTTTTTTTATAACTGAATGGTGGTCGGTATTTGGTAATCATACTCCAAACTTGCAACAGCTTGCCATAAGAGTATCAAGTTTAACTTGTAGTGCATCCGGATGCGAGAGAAATTGGAGCGTGTTTGAACATGTGAAAAGAAGATTTATTATATTCTAATTTCTATATACATTATTATTAGTATCTACTAATTAGTTTCTACAACTTATGCGCAGATTCATACCAAAAAGAGGAATAGGCTTGAACTATCGCGTCTCAACAATCTAGTGTACATTAAGTACAATAGAACATTGAGACGTCGTTATGATGTTGGCGATACCGTTGATCCAATTTTGTTGGATAATATTGACGAAGCAAATGAATGGTTAATTGGATGCCCCCAAAATGAAGAAGAGGAACTAGTATACGAGGGATGTGATCTTGATTGGGGTACTGTTTCTAGGGCGTCTGGAGTTGAGGAGAATATCTATAGTGTTAGGGGTGGTTCTTCAAGTTCAAGGTCACATAACAAGGGCAAAAGAGTAGCTACTATTGCTACAAGCTCACTTCGGTCTCGGTGCTTAATTGATGAAAACTCCGAGTCCGAGACCGAGACCGAGACCGAGCCCGAGCTCGAGGAGGAAGAAGATGAGGAGCAATATAATGTTGAGAATCTTGGATATCAAGAATTTGGAAATCTTGAAGATCTTGAATTTGAATAGACTTTTAGTATTGCACTATTGCTTTAATTTTAGTATTGCTTGTCTTGTCACTTATGAATTATTGAGTCATTGACTCGTTCAAGTTATGGACTTTTAGTATCTACTATCTACTTTTAATTTTTGAATTGAAATATTTGCTAATTTGTTATTGCTAGTGAGATTTTGATTATTTACATATGCAATTAAATATTTTAATTTTTTGGTATTTATTGGCGCCGCCCTTCAAAATGGCGAGCGCCTCGCCGCGCGCCGCGCCTTAAGGCGAGGCAGGCCCTTGTCGCCTTTAGTCGCCGCACGCCGTCCAAAACACTGGTTATTTCTGTTAAGGGGCAGAGTAGATCAGTGATTATTATCCCAGAAAATGCATTCAATGAGGGGTGGGGGAGTTTGGTACCAAAATTGGAAACATTCATTAACAGGAATGCAGAGACAAAAGGTGTACTTATTACAACAGGGGAGGCAAATCTCAATACAATCATTGGCAAGGGGAATTACAAGGAAGCTTTACATAACAATAAATGGAGCCAAAAAGAACTGGTAGTAGTTAAGGAGGACTTGAAACTGAAGACTTCATCAGACATTGATGATAACAACCTCTTGCGCAGATGTCTTGTCGGCAGGTTCTGTGGAGGGGAAGATGCTCCAGTTCGCAACGATGTTCGTAGATGGGCCCAACAGACGTGGAAAGGGGCACAAAATATACAGGTTTATGACATGGACGGGTATCTCTTTCTATTCGAATTTCTGGAAGGCTGCTGAACATGTTATTATGGGGGAGTGGAAGAGATAAGGTTCGATTTTGAAGCTTGACTGGTGGTCACCAATAAAAGGAGCCTTCCCAGATGAAACGAGGTTTGATTGGTTTTGGATTAGGGTACTAGGGCTCCCATTACAGCTATGGAATAAAGAGGTGATGAAGATAATAGGAGATGAATGTGGGGGTGGTTAGAAAATGAAGAGGAGACTGAAATTAAAAATCACTTGAGATGGGCAAGAATTAAAGTTAAAGGGCCAAAGGAGAAGATTCCGACAAAGATAGAGATAGAGGACGACAGATTGATATATTCTCTTCCGGTGTGGTGCGAGGCGCCGGCAACGTACAGATCGGGGGGAGGATAACGTCCTTCGAGGTGACAGCGAGCATGAAGCTGTTGAGATAGAGATCAGAGATGAGCCTGCAAAAGACAGAGACTCTCAATCCTTAAGAGGAAAGGGGAAAGAACTGGAAAACATCGGATATCGATGTTAACATAGAAAAGGTAATAGGGATGACCAGCAGTCACGTGGCAAGTGGAAGTGGGGCCAAAGACTTTAATTTGAATCTAAATGAAAGTGGGGTCAAAGACTTTAATGTGAATCTGAATGAAAGTGGGGCCACAGATTTCAATTTGAATCTGAATGTAAGTGGGGTCAAAGTATTTAATGTGAATCTGAATGAAAGTGGGGCCACAGACTTCAATTTGACTCTGAATGAAAGTGGGCACACAAACTTTGATTTGGGTCTGAATGAGCAACTTTCTTCACAGGCCCAGGACTCTCAACAAGTGGGCCTTTCAATTAAGCCCAAGCAGACTATTTTTACAGAGCCTTTTTCAGAATTCATTAATGTGGACTGGGGAGAAACTTATCAGCCTTTTAAACATTCGATTTTGGATGGGATACTGGAAAAAAAACATGCGAATGGCTTCTGAGTCTCAAAACTCATGGAATCAAAACATCCAGGAGATTCAAAAAGAAAATTTGGTGCAAGGGGAAGATTCTCTATCAATTGAGGTGGAGATAGTTGATAGGGATACAAACAGAGAAGAATATTCGTTTCTGGAAATCTACGACAATCAATTGGTGTCTTTCAATAACCCAGTTCCCTTGATCATCGAAGAGAATCTATCAGAGGAGATGATCGAGACAAGGGCCACTATATGGGTACATCTCAATGTGATCAAACTAGGCCATGCCTTTGGAGCAGCTATTAGGGGGTGCGAGAAGGAAGCATATGCTTTGTGTATGAAGCTAGACCAAAAGAGGTACATGGAGAGACAAGCAGGAAAGGACAAAGCTTCAAACAGCAGCAAAAACACAGTTCTAAAAGAACTCAAAAATCTTATTTTTGATATGAAATTCAAGGATGGGGAACCTGGAGTTAGAGGGAGGAAATTAGCTATCACATATCGATGAGGATACAAATTGTATCCTGAAATGTAAGGGGGCTTAATGAGAATAGCAAAAGGGGGTTAGTCAGAGATATGATTAATCAATGGGGTGCAGATGTGTATTTATTAGTAGAAACTAAGTTGAGGGGAAGCATAATAGCCTTATCCATAGTATTTGGGATAATAGATGGGTAGGGGAGGTGCATATGGAGGCTGTAGGTAGGAGTGGAGGGATATTAATTCTTTGGGATAAGAGGGTTTGGGAAGGGGAGTTGGTTGAATGTGGCAACCAAAGCATAACATGTAAAATGTCTGATCAAAATTCTGATTTCACTTGGTTTTTGACAGGAGTATATGCCGACTGCCGACTGTAAAAAAGTTGAAAGAAGGGAATTGTGGTGGGAATTGTATGCAATGAGGGGAAGGTGTGAAGGGCCTTGGGTGATGGGTGGTGATTTTAATGTCATCAGGTATCCCAATGAGAGAGCAAACTGTTTCAGAATCAATGGAGCAATGTCAGAGTTCTCTGAATGCATTGAAGAATTGGAGCTTGTGGATCCTCCTTTATTAGGAGGATCTTATACATGGAGGAGGGGAGAAAATCATAGAAGCGCCTCAAGAATTGATAGATTTCTTCATTCATCAACCTGGGAGGAACAATTTACCCTTTTAAAACAAACAATTTTGCCAAAGATAGGATCTGATCATAATCCCATCATGTTATCATATGGAGAGATGAACTTCGAAAAGTCCTACTTCAAATTTGAAAGTTGGTGGATGGGAGTAGAGGGAAGAAAGTGAAACTTTGGTGGGGCTCTTTCAATGTCAATGCGAGACCTTGTTTTGTTTTGGCTGAAAAATTAAAAATGCTAAAAGCAAAGCTGAAGGAGTGGAGCAAAGATAACAGGGGCAATTGGAAGCAAAGAAAGGAAAACATTCTCAATCAACTGGCCAATTGGGAGATAGTTCAAGAACAAAGAGTTCTCACAGATGATGAGTTAATCCAGAAATCAAATTTAGCCTTGGAATTTGAGGAAGTAGCTAGAAATGAGAAGATAACATGGAAGCAGAGGTCCAGGATACAGTGGTTGAACCAAGGAGACAAGAACACTAAATACTTCCATAGGATTGCTACAGCTCATAAAAGGGTTAATTCCATCGATTGCCTAAATGGGGGGGGGGGGGGGGGGGGGGGATGAGGTGACAGACTCAGAGGATGTTAAAGAAGCTATCCAAAACTTCTGCATGAATCTTTATAAGGAAACAGAAGACTGGTGGCCAGAATTGGTGTTACATGAAGCCAATGGGATTTCTGTGGAGGAGCAAGAGTGGTTGCAAAGGCAATTTGAAGAGGCAGAGATTTTGGAGAGCATTAAAATGTGTGCTATGGAGAAGGCTCCTGGGCCTGATGGATTTCCTATGTCATTTTATTTAGCTTTCTGGATGAGGTGACAGACTCAGAGGATGTTAAAGAAGCTATCCAAAACTTCTGCATGAATCTTTATAAGGAAACAGAAGACTGGTGGCCAGAATTGGTGTTACATGAAGCCAATGGGATTTCTGTGGAGGAGCAAGAGTGGTTGCAAAGGCAATTTGAAGAGGCAGAGATTTTGGAGAGCATTAAAATGTGTGCTATGGAGAAGGCTCCTGGGCCTGATGGATTTCCTATGTCATTTTATTTAGCTTTCTGGGAGATCTTAAAAGTTGATATATAGAAAACTATCCAGTATTTTCATGATAATCAGAAGTTTGAGAGGAGTTTCAATGCAACATTCATAGCATTGATTCCTAAAAAAGCAGGTGCCTCAGAGTTGAAAGACTTTAGACCTATAAGCTTCACTGGTGGTATTTACAAGATTATTGCAAAATTACTGGCTGAAAGACTTATGAAGGTAGTTAACAGTTTGGTGAACAAGCATCAGATGGCATTTATAAAAGGGAGACAAATCATGGATGCTGCACTTATTGCTAGTGAATGTGTGGACTTCAGATTTAAAGGTGGAGAACCAGGGGTCATGTGTAAACTGGACATAGAAAAAGCTTATGACCATGTCAATTGGAAATTCTTGCTCAACATGCTGAGACAAATGGGCTTTGGGGAGAAATGGTTGAAATGGATAGATTTTTGCATAAAAACTGTCAGAATCTCTGTTCTTGTGAATGGAGAACCTGTTGGTTTTTTTCTTTCCGAAAGGGGACTCAAACAGGGTGATCCATTGTCTCCTTTTCTGTTTATACTAGCAATGGAGGGTTTTGATAGCATGATAAGGATAGCTATGCAAAACAGGTGGATCAAAGGCTTTGAATTAGGTAATAACAGGGGGCAGATGAAGGAAATATGTCATTTGCAGTATGCAGATGACACAGTGATCTTCTGTGAGCCTAAGGTTGAGCAGATTGGTTACAGTAGAATGATTTTGACAATTTTTTAGGCCTGTTTTGGATTGAAAGTCAATTGGGGGAAAACAAGTTTGTTTCCAATAAAGGAGGTGCCAAACGTACAAAATCTTGCTCACATTTTAAGTTGTAAAGTGCAGAACTTGCCAACAACTTACCTTGGCATGCCTCTAGGAAGAAAATACAAAGTAGGGGAAATCTGGGATGGTATAGTGGAGAAAACAGAAAAAAAACTAGCTAGGTGGAAGGCTCAATATTTATCTCTAGGAGGAAGGTTGACTCTTATCAACTCTGTCCTAGATTCTTTGCCTACTTATGTTATGTCCTTGTTCCCTTTACCTTCCAATATACAGAAAATACTAAATAGACTCAGAAGGGAGTTCTTGTGGCATGGGAATAGAGAGGGCAAAGGTTACAACTTGGTGAAATGTCAGATAGCAATGCAGGGGAAAGAGGGGTGGTTTGGGCATCAGAAACTTGAGATCACAAAACAATAGCTTGTTGATGAAATGGCTATGGAGGTACAATAGTGAGGAAAATACACTGTGGAAGGAGGTTATTAAATGCAAATTTGGGGAACTCAATCCATGGTGTACTAATGTGAGTAATGATACTTATGGTGTTGGAGTCTGGAAAACACTAAGAGCTCTTTGGCCAAAGCTGGAAAGGAACTTGCAGATGAAAGTAGGAGATGGAAAAAAAAGCAAAGTTCTGGAAAGATGCTTGGAATGAACAAGTCCCTCTTATGGAAGTTTATCCAGATCTATTCATTTTAAGTGACAATCCGGAGGTCACTATATATGAAGTTTTGAGTGCTCCGGCATGGGACTTAACTTTTAGAAGATTTTTGAATGACTAGGAGGTGGAAACGGTGGTTACTCTGTTGAATAGAATTGGGAATTTTCATGGCACTACCTCTGATCCAGACACTTTGAGATGGAGACACAATATTGATGGGCAATTCACTATAAACAGGGTTTACAAAAAGGAGGACATGGTGCAGAATGGGGAGCAACCAAAATTTTGGATCAAAATATGGAAGTGTCCAGCCCCAACCAAGGTGAAATGTTTCACTTGGCTGGTGGCAAAGAGAGCTTCTTTAACACATGAAGTATTGAGGAGAAAGGGATGCATCATAGTTTCCAGATGTTGTCTTTGCAATGAAACAAATGAAACCAACAACCATCTTTTTCTTCACTGCAAATTCACAGCACAGCTTTGGTCTTTGTTCTTCAACCTGACAGAGACTAACTGGACTATGCCTGAGCATACTGCAGATTTACTAACTTGTTGGATGAGAAGAGGAGGCAGCAAGAGCCAGAAAAAATGGTGGAGGATGATCCCTCATCGTATTTGGTGGACTATTTGAAAAGAAAGGAATGAAAGGTGTTTTGAAGATAGATCAAATTTCATTCAGAAAGTCAAATGGAATTGTATAGTATCTTTCTACTTTTGGTGTAAAGAAATAGGATTAGAAGATATAGATCAGTTTGTAGATTTATTAAGATCAATGTAAGTATTTCTTTTACTCTTTCTGTCTTCAGTTTAAATCTTTTTGATGGTCTCCAGCATATCCTGAATACTGAGGAATACAATTTACAAGTTTCAAAAAAAAAAGAAGGAAAATAATCTTCTACTAATATATTTTGGGATCTGTCCCCTGTATGTTTGTTGTTCAGGTTCCAGCTCTGCAGAGATTTATGCAAAGCAGACGCTCACATTTTCAGCAGCATCCTGACTTTCATATCACCTCCTCTACGATTCTCGCATCAACTTTGCACATCACAAGATTAAATGCAAGGAGCCCTGGGGCTCCAACTAATGTTGATATGCCTCCTGGTCCTGGGCCTAGAATTGATCCAGATCGACAAGGGAATGGAAACCAAGATGAGTTTGGTAATCCTGTTCAACTTGGAGGGCAACCTGATACCCGCCAGTCTGAAACTGGAGCTAACCCGGGGTCTATGAATTCATTCAGCTCCTTGTTGCTGTGGATATTAGGCGGTGCTTCTTCTGAAGGTCTAAACTCCTTTCTCTCTATATTTCGAGATGTACGAGACCATGCTCAAGTTTTTGCAGGATCACCTGGTCAAGAAACTCATGCCACCCAAAATCCTGAATAGAATGCAGATGGCAACCTAAGGTGTGTAGTGCACAAGAGAAAAGTGCACTGTGCGGACTCAGGGGAGGAGGCTGTAATTGTATCGACAGACGTGTAGAAATTGTAGAGTATTCGGTAGTTGATGAGTCTCTTAAGGAAAAACTTCTTGTTATTTATTGATTTTTTTTGGTTTACTTAACCTTATGTACATAGGAATTGAAGTAAAATGCGGGAGGGTGAAGAAAACCTTCTTATGGAAAAATTATGTTAAAGCTATTTTATTGTCATCCATCATTATTTTCCTCTTTGAAGTCGTGTAAAGAAGAGTGCGCACCATATACAGGTTTGACGTTATTGTTCTTGCTATATTGCATTTTAGTCATCCTCCCTTCTTAAACTTTGCGTTCATGGTCATTTACTTATTCCTAGGTTCTGCCGTTATTGTCTATTCTTGTTGCTGGAGTGGACTGCCATTCTTTTCATATTTTATTGTTTTAGTTAACCTTGATAGATGACACGTAGCAGTTGTGTTTATACGTGGACTAGTCTTTCTGCGCGTACAGAGTTTACGTGTATTTCTGTTAATTTTTTACAAAATCAAAGTAAAGCAAAGGGAGACATTATAATTTTTTTTTATAAAAGAATTATTTCTTTTTTCTTTTGTAAGAAATGCAATCATCTTGTAATATTGAAGTTTAAATAATAGAAAATAAGATCGATCAATTTTGAAATTTAGATGCATATACCCGGAAGAAGTTTCATGTAAAGAAGCAAAGAGTTCTTTCCTACATAGAATTAAATGAATTTGCCATTTTCTAAGGTTTGTACCCGATGTCAAAAAAAAAAAAAAAAAAGAAATCGTAAAATTCCTAATGTAAATAAAGAAAAGGTAAAGGAAACATTCCAAAAATTCCTCATGCAAGTAAAAAAGGGTAAACATTCGGGTAAAAATTTGCCCGCGCCGGATGTTTACACCCAATCATAAACACCTAACACGTGTCATTATGCTTAACTATAATTCTTAATGTTTAACCATAGTCCACTATTGTATTAGTTTTACATATATTAAATATATAAATTAGTTTACATATATTAGATATATAAAATAATGTTTAAATTGCTTCAACATTCTAGCACTTATCCGGTCTTAACAGTGAATAGAGGTTAACATATTTTAGGATAATGTTCACCATTCAGTATATGTCGGTTCCGTCTTTGGCTCTTAATCTGAACTTCCGATTACGTGTGTGTTGTTTTGGATTTACGCAAAAAATAAGAATAAATGGCAAGGAACTTGAAAAGTCATATAACCTAGAAGAAGGTGTGTGCAGGGAATTAAAGAACGAAGAAGTTAAGGCAGCCCTAATATAATCTTTCGTTAGGTAATTAACTAATAAAGTATTTATTGTCTTCTTAATTTTTTTAAATTTAAAATAGACTCCTAATAAGTTGTAGTTTGTCTTCTATGATTAACTTAGCTAACACACCAGGTGTTTATACCTAATCAATAAACACCCAACATATGTCATTATGCTTAACTATAATTCTTAATGTTTAACCATAGTTAACTATTGTATTAGTTTACATATATTACATATATAAAATAATAATTAAATACCTTCAACATTCTAGCACTTACCCGATCGTAATAGTGATGTGAAAACTGTCCATTTTTTACCAAAAGTTCCTTCCACCATCTATATCTACTTTAGTTTAGCTAACTTTGAAAAATATATATATATACATTTTAAACTTATAAAAAAGCACTTAGCTTTATATACCAAAGTTTATATGAAATTAACAGATGAAAAACTTCACAAGATTACACTTTGTTTTGTAGAATTACACTGTTACACGTCATGAAAGAATTATAAACTTTATCGTAATTATATTTGTAATTTGTTTACTGCTTAGCTACAAGTTCCTATGTTTACTTGTGAAACTCGACTCCCATAGTATACTGTCCGCTGGTCTCTTGGGGAAGAATACTTTGCGTGAATTTTACAATTGCAAGATAAACAAATGACGCAATATGTAGTAATAAATTTGAAGAATAAACTACTACGCGAATAATAAATAATACTACAAAATAGGGAGAAAGATGAGAAGTGCTGAAAAAATTATTTTTTCTTACAATCTAGCATGCTAAAAGTTTGCATTTGAATGGGACTTAAATTTGCAATGTATTGTCTAGCACACAATTTTGAACCACAACTCATAAGATGAAATTCCAAATAGAAGGTAAGGAAATGATTGTTTGAGAAATTCCACAGTTGCATGATAACACATTTGGTTGAGAAATCTTCACGCAACCTAACCATTTGTTTTCATGGCCAGAGAGAAAGGGGTCACAATATTTAGCCTATCACCTAATTACACTATATGTTTAACTATAAGTTAAAACATCATGTGTAGCAAAAGATACAGGTTGCATATTCATAATCAGGTAACTCAATCAAGGGAATAGAGGTAAACATATTTTAGGATAATGTTCACCATTAGGTATATATTGGTTCCGCCATTGGCTCTTAATCTGAACTTCTGATTACGTGTGTTGTTTTGAATTTACGTAAAAAATAAGAATAAATGGCAAGAAACTTGAGAATCAAGTCACACAACCTAGAAGCAGGTGTGTGCAGGGAATTAAAGAACAAAGAAGTTACGGCAGCCCTACTATAATCTTCCGTCTACCGTTAAAAATTAACTAATAAAGTATTTACTGACTTCTTTATTTTTTAAAAATTTAAAATAGACTCCTAATAAGTTGTAGTTTGTATTCTATTATTAACTTGACTATCTTGGTGTAAACACTCGGTGCGGACAAGTTTTTACCATTTGGTACGGCTTTTGAAGATGGAATCAAATAATCTTCAATTCATAAAATTTAATACAAATAAAAGAGAAGTATATTTTCAAGAAAGAATCAAATTGTTTTCAACTTTAAAATCATACCTAAAGGAAAATAAAAAAGGCCGTTTTCCTGAAGGAATGAAATTGTCTTCAAAGTATAAAGACACTCCTAACAATTATCAATGCAATTAAAAAACTATTGATTGTAGTTACAAATTTGTTCAGCATGAGATGCATTTTCAAAGGGTTAAGAAGTCTATCAACATTCCGCTATGGATTTTAGGGCTGGGCATAAATACCGAAAATCGAAAAACCGAACCGAACCGAATTGAAACTTCAACAAACCGAACCGAACTAGTTTGGTTCGGTGTTTGGTGTCCACCGTCAAAAAACCGAACCGAAGTTTGATAAAACTGAACCGAAAAACCGAACGCGCACCGAAATTTAATACATTACCCAAAAAAAAATTAAAATAGTCCAGACCCATTAAGTTTAAAGCAAAAAAAACCCAATTGTAATAAGTCCTCTTTTGCATTTGTATCCCTAATTTTTCACTTCAATTGAGAAAATCAAATATCCTTAACAAAGAAAGGTAACTAGGATGTGTCTTTAGGATTAATGTATGTCCTTTATGTGTTTTCTTAATTATTCTTACGGTATGTATATAACACCTAGACACCTAGTAATCCTATATCATGATTATAGTTTTCTGTTCTTGTGTATCCTGTTTGTTTGATTTTGATTTCAATTTATCAGTTTTATGTTTTATTGCTTTTGAGAATATGAATTAGTGTCAATGGAATCGCTTATAATATTATATCAAAAAAACCAAATTGAAAAAATCGAAACCGAACTTTAAAAAACCGAAACCGAAAGAACCGAACCGAACTAGTTTGGTTCGGTGTTCGGTGTCCACCTTCAAAAAACCGAATCTGAAATAGCCAAACCGAAGTTTGATAAAACCGAAACGAAAAATCGAACGCCCACCTCTAATGGATTTTCGTGTCTTTATAGTAACTAGTATGTACATGCTTTGCATGTACATCCCATTATCCATTGTTAGAAAAATATTAGCATGATAAATATTACTTGTATATATATTGTTAAAATAAATGGTTTAATTTTAAGTTCGGAAGCAATATCTAGGATGATTTTTGATTTTTGGGATTTTTTTTTTTTTTTTGCAGGAAATATAGATAATTGATACAATACAATACTTAAATTTTTATGAATGCATTATGTGTTAGTTTGTTGACTTAATTGTTTATCGCGAGAGCTTGTTTATTGACAATTAAGTGAGCTAATACAAATGTTGTAAACAAGTGACTACAAGTTGCAAGGAAAAAAAAAAAAGACATGACCAAAAACATATTTGGTATCATGTCAATAAAAATGATCATATATATTATTTTTCGACTTGAGTGAGAATTTTCAGTGACATAACAAAACATAAGTGAATTTTTTTTATGTAAATGAAAATAATAATTTTGCCCACCTATTTTCAATTGTTCAATCGACTCCCCTTATGCCTTTTGCTGCCCAAATGCCCTCTGCAAAAACAAAACTCAAGTGAATGAAAGAAGCCCGCATTTCCTCTCTTCCCCTATTGCTAGGGGCATTGCCTTTTTAAATGAAAGACACTACATTCGATGATCATTTAAGAAATAAATTTGGATATAAAAAGAAAGTCTCATATAGACGACACCTCTATTTTTTTTTTTTGTTTTTATGTTATTATGACTTTAGTCCCTTATTAAATTTGTCATTTATGAAAATATGACTCCAAGTACTCCATAGTTTGTATCTTTCTATTCTTATTTATCTTGACTTGGACTCCTCTATTAAATTTAAAGTCCTAAGTATTAGGTAAATTCTATACATCTTAGTGTTTTATTCAAAATAGAATTATCTTTTGGTGAAATAAAAATTTAAAAACTAATTGCATTATCCAATAGGGAATCATTACCAAGGATCCATATTAACATTTCTATTTTATTTTGCCAAAGATAATGTCTTCCAACAATTATACATCAAATATATAATCAAAAGATTTTGATTAAAACGAAAATAAAATAAAAGTGCAGACTACTTGAAATTAACTCCAATGATTCTTAATTAAGTCTTCAATTAAATGAACAATTCTGGCTCCAATGATTCTTAGTTAAGTCTTCAATTAAATGAACAATTCTGGCTCTTAGCTAATGCGATTACTTGGTTGGTTGAGGACAAAATTTCTTTGATTCCACAAAAACATTTTGCACCGAAATTAAAATAATAAAATTCTGCAAATTTCATATATGTATATAAAAATAATTTTACTGAAGCAAAGAGAATAGTCAAACTACTCAGGAAGATACTATGAGATATTAGCATTGCATAAAAGCCACATAGGCATGAGAATAGTCACTATAACTGTTACACCTCGGAAAAATCTTCCGTTGGTACGCAAGTGAATGAACTAGCGAAATACGAGTATCGGGTTAATGATGACTTAAGGGCATTTTGGGAAAGAGTTATAACGTCCCTTAGATTAGTATTGAAGTGTTAAACAAGTGTTAAGAAGGTTCCATGAGGATCGGAGATCAAACGAAGTGGCGAAACTAAGTTCAGTGACTGATGAGTTCTACGGCTCATTATACGGACCGTATAATGTTATACGGACCGTATAGTGGACCGTAATTTTACGGTCAGTTATACGGACCGTATAAAATTTATACGGACCGTATAACGAACCGTCGAATGGTCACAGTGAAAGGTTGCTCACTAGTAACGTTTTACGGTCAGTTATACGGACCGTAAAACTGTTTTACGGACCGTATAACGGACCGTCAAGTAGTCACAGTGAAGGGGTGCTGGGCAGACCCATTTCACGGTCTATTATACGGACCGTATAACCATTATACGGACCGTATAATGGACCGTATAATGGAACCCGACAGTTCGGTGATGATTTAATAAATAAAGACCAAGTTCATGAAAATCATTTCCACATTTCCTCTCTCTCTCTAAAACATCTCTCTACAACTTTTGTACAAGTTTTCAAGGGTATTAATCCATCAACCACATTAAACAAGTAAATCCAAGGTAGAAACCCATCAAGGATCATCTAAAGTCAAGAAACCCAATGGAGAAAGACTAGGGTTTTACTCAAAGTGGAGTATTATCAACAAAAGCTTGTCCCTACAACTTCTAAGGTAAGATTCATGATTTTTATATGATGTTTACGGTATTGGAGAATTAAAATGCATGGATTGTAGAAAACATGGTCCACTAGGACATGAATGATGAATAGTGACGTTTTTGAGACACAGTTTGAATTGAATCATGATTGTTGTTGTATTGTGATATGAGTGTGTTATAAATGACGTTAAGATCATGAAATAAACATTGTATATGGATGAACGAAGTTGGGTGTTGTGACCCTAAATAGGGACAAATGGAAGTGAATTGAGAATGTGGATAATGTAGATGATTAATGGCCATGGAAATGATATTATAAATGTGTTGTTGACGTTTGGGGTTGAATTATGATATGGACAAATGTTGTATAGATAAAGGAGATGCTGTCCAATTTTCTCTAGTTCTAGCCATGTGCACTAGTTATCGATACTAATGATAGTATGGCCTTAATGAAGGTAAAAACGTGAGCATCGAAGGAGTACGTGCAAGTGTAGAATAATTCGACAAAGAGGTATGTAAGGCTAACCCTTCTTTCATAAGGCATGGTTCTTTGGCCAAACTCCTAATCCCTCTATATGAGCATGTTGACTACAAATGTTTCACATTCCGAGCTCATAAGCTCACTATCTTTGATTGGTACTACGAATGCGCTACGCACCTCAGGTGACGAGTAGGACTACGATATAGAAGTAACAATAACGATAATGATAGTAATGATGATGGTGATAATAATGATGCTAAGAGTGCCTACGGGCTGTTATGCTCATACGTGCCCCTGAAGGGCTATAATGAAACCCCGAGCTTATAACGCCGGGTAGAATATATGGGTATGAATATGTATAGAATATGTATACGATTTCGAAACGCGCGCACACATCTGCAGATGGTACGGATAACCCTGAAGCCTTGGTAGGGCCAGGTATGAGTAACATTGAGCCTTGGTTGGCCAAGTATGTATATGAAATACTGATCCAATGAGGTCGGGTACGTTATGTAAATGCCATGTATACGAAATGATTATGTATGTATATATTATGTAAAAGAATGTGATGAGACTATGTATAAGAATACGAATGAGGACATGTACACTAATACGAGCACAAGCATGGTACGAGTTTTATTATGGGGCACGAATGACGATGTGAGTAAGTAAGCGACATGATGATGATGATATTATTGTCTCCCCTCCTATGCTATTCCATATATTGTTCATTATGTTGTATATCAATGTTAATCATGCTTTACATACTCAGTACATTCTTCGTACTGACGTCCTTTTGTTTGTGGACGCTGCGTCATGCCCGCAGGTGCACAGGGAGACAGACTTGACCCATAGCTGCCTATTTGAAGATTTCATAGAGAGCTCCATTTCCTTCGGAGCCATATCTTTTGGGTACTCATTCTTTTGTGTATATAACTATGGGCATAGCGGGGTCCTGTCCCGCTCATGATATGTCATACTCTTAGAGGCTCGTAGTCATGTGTATGTGGGTAGAGATGTTTGGCCATGTCGGCCTATGTTTTGTATATCTTTTGTTGGCCTCGTCGGCCTTGTATATTTGACATGGCATAGATGCCCATGATATGTTAATTGATGATGATCGTCCAATGGGACTAGCTTGATTAATGATTTAAAATGCATGAAATGAATTATGGTTCACTTAGATGTTATGATATGCATGATAACGGGGTGCCCGGGTGAGGTAGCACCGGGTGCTCGTCGTGGCCCCCTAGTCGGGTCGTGACAATAACAATGGTTGCATCTGAATATTGTTTCTTGCAAATCTTGAATCGCTTGTTGCTAGTGCTAATTGCAGTACTTACATTGCAAAGTAGTTCAAATGTTACACCCTGTAGTTTGCATGTTGAGATTCGAGCTACCTTCTGGGAGGCATATGAGATTATTCGCGGTTATCTTATGGGTATGAAGGTTTAGTTCATATAATAAGCCATGGGAAGATCAGAGAGCAAGTGAATCATGGGAAACCAAGTTTGTTGGACTTCGGAGAAAATAGGAGGGCAATTTTGGCCCCAACTTGGAGGAAGAATATCTTTTAGTATACGAGGAGTTTTGAGGCAGAGCAAAAGCCTAAAGTGAAGTTCACGAAGTCTAGTTTCCAATGCGACAAACCGCTCATCAATACGGCATCAGAGTAAGGAGATATGGGTGTTGCAAGTCGGGCTGGCAGGCCAGGAAAATGGTCTGCGCGAACGCGCCAGGGAGTGGCGCGAACGCGCAGAGGACCAAGGGCCAATTCAGTGCGAACGCGCCACTAGGGGACGCGAACGCGCTGAGCAATTTTTAAGTCGGTCCAACCCGATCCTCAGACTTTATAAAAAGGGGTTACCCCCTTATTTTCTCATCCAAAACATCCTCTAAGCCATCCCAAACCTCTGTAAACTTCCACCAACTTCCACTCACCAAATTTTGACGCAAATCGAGTATAATCCCTAGATTTTGGTCCAGACAGCGTACAATTGTGATTATAAAATCGTATAGCGACGAGTTTTGGTTAAAATCCAAGGTGGAAAGTGAAGATATTGCAATAATAGAGGGAGTAAGGTATGAATCTCTTCTTATTAATATTAGTTTCCGTTTATTTACGAAGGAAAAACCATGAAACAGTCGTATAATGAGTTGGTTAGTTGAGGAATTTGGAAAACATCGTGAGAGATATTTTACGACGTTTATTGGTGTTGGTAATGATGTTGCTGATGTTGTTGGTTGTTGAATTGTGATTTCGGGCTACGCATATAAACAGGGGAGATGCTGCCCGAATTTCGGCAGATTCTAAATGGAATTAAATTAAGAAATTGAGATGGGCGTATGACCTTGAGTCTAACAAGAGTATGAATGGTTTATATGTAGATTTACAAGCTTGGAAGGATAATCGTTGAGTCGCTAAGGAGACCGAAAGGTATGTTAAGGCTAGTCCCTTTCATTCAAAAGGCATGATTCCTATGTTATGTTTCCATGACCTTCTTACTTCCAAGAGCTAGAAGTTCATGATTCTTAAAGGCTTCCTATGATACTAAGATGAGATGTTTTCCATAATGTCCTTATCCTCAAAAGTTAGAGGTTCATGATTCTAAGAGTTTCTTATGATGATAAAGATGAGAATACTTTACGAAGATAATAATGATGATGATTCTATTTTTCAGAAATTCCAAAGCTTATGAAGTAATGCTATTACGAGTTTAATGATCTTATTTCATAATTTCCTTGATGTTATCCATTATTGGCCATCCCACCTTATGAATTGTTCCTTCGAGGTGAGATACAACAATGACGATTATTCCATAAGATAAATCGGAGGTTACGACCTTACGTCACTCCGATAGAGTTGTGGCTTTCACTTGGGCTCTCATGCATGCTTTATAAATATGTATGTATTTTTAATAACACCGTGCCTACATGGCCGGGCAGTATAACACCGCTCCGCACAATAGGCGGCTGGGCAGACACACCACTGCAGTGGGCAGCTTGTACCCCGGACGCGGGAGGCCTGGACGCGGGCTAATGATGATAACACCGTGCCTAAATGGTCGGGCAGCATAACACCGCAGCTATATGGTCGGGCAGTTTACTTGTATGTATTTATGATGTTGTTTAAAAGAAGATAAAACTAGTATGCATGACATCCGCCATAAGAGGCAAACATATGTACAGGTTATTTCTTTATCTCATGTTATGTTCCATACCTCTTGTTATATTGTTATTCATGCTTTACATACTCAGTACACTGTTCGTACTGACGTCCTTTCTTGTGGACTCTGTGTTCATGCCCGCAGGATCAGGTAGCCAGCCAGACGATCCAGACCAGTAGGATCTCCCCTCAGCCGTAGTCAGTGCGCTCCAGTGGTCCGGAGCTGCAGCCCTTTTTGGTATATAGATATGTGGGTACGACAGGGCCTTGTCCTGTTTTTTCTACAATTGATATTCCATAGAGGTCTGTAGACAGTTGTATATAATGGGAGTGTCATGGAGCTTTGTGGTCCCTTATTTTATGTACAGTACATGCAGTGGCCATGTCGGACTGCGGTGTCATCCTTTGCACGCATGCCTATGTATATATATCCATATGGACTGTTTATGAGTTGTTGAGGTAGAGTTTATTGCATAAATTTTACAGCAGATGCTATCATTCAGATATAAGTTATAAATGGGCCACCAGGTTATCCAGTATATGGCAAGTACGAGGTTAGGGGTGCCTGGTCAATAGTGGTCGGGCACTCGTCACGTCCCATGGGTTTGGGTCGTGACAAAAGTGGTATCAGAGCAGTTCGTCCTAGGGTTGTCTACAAATCGTGTCCGGTAGAGTCCTGTTTATGGGTGTGAAGCCGGCCACATTTATAAATAGGAGGTTGCAGGGCATTTAGGAATCATTGACCTTTCTTTCTATCTTAGATCGTGCGATAGAGACAGAATCTAGGAAAGATCGTTTCTGACCTTCTTTCCCTGTAGGTAGGAGCAGTTTGACGAGAGATGAAGAGATCGGCTTCAGATAGAGGGGGTGCCAGGAAGGCCCCCAGGGTGGATTCGCGACCCCAGATTCCAGGACCGAGCAGGAGGATTCCCAGCTATTCCATTGAGATAGACCCTTCCGAGGACCCCGAGACGATCCGCCCAGAGTTCCTGACTTCCATGGAGGAGGACCCGTCGGAAGATAGATATGAGACGGACCTATCCGAGGGTTCGTATAAGACGCCGGTGGAGGAGGCTCCCGAGGCTGTACCAGAGTTGACCCCTCCAGCTTCTCCTATGGTGGAGCATTATGTTAGGGCAGATACGCCTGTGAGTGTCACTGATTATTCTAACCCTTTATCTTGGCCTTCGCTAAATCAGGAATAGCCAGGATATTCATACCCCTCGGACTCGGATGGGTGCGATGAGGAGGGCCAGACCAGTAGATGGCGAGAGGACGCTGAGGAGGATACTTCACCTTACAGCCCTCCAGACCAAGAGCAGGACAGGCTGGCTACCGGTATATGAGTTTTTCCTTTATTGGAATTCGTATGTGTGTATCATTATGGCATAATATCATTAATAGTTAACAAATGGGAGTTTTAGAGAACCCGATAACTGAAGTATTTGTGGATAAATGCGGCTAAGATGTTTGGCCACCATTAGGAATGGAAGACAGTTGTGTGTATTGATTGGTGGTTGTTATTGGGAGTTCCGAAGACTAAGCCAACATTTGTTCGGTCAGGAGAGTAAGAGACCTTTCCAATCCGGAGGGAGACGCAGTACGGGAATTTTATTGGGATCCGTTAGAACTTCAGCTTGTTTTAGGTCACGTGAGAAAGGCCACGCAGCAGGATGGATGCAATCATACCAGCACTAACGCACCAGATCCCATCAGAACTTCGAAGTTAAGCGTGCCTGGACGAGAGTAATACTAGGATGGGTGACCCCCTAGGATGCGTGCTAAGGAGTCCTATAAATTCAGAAATAAGAGAAGGATGAGGAACTAGAATAGCTTGAGGGAAATTAGAAGCATGTGAAACTTACGGTTGGAAGCTTTAAATGATTATAAGAGATAAGGCGGACCTGCTTGGTAAAGAGAGAGAAGACGTATTACAGCTACAGAATTAGGACGAATTTGAGTAGTATCGGGGATACCTTGTAAGTAAGATGTTAAGAAAAGGTGTACATGATATCTTAAGCGTGGTTACGTAGTCAGTGGGTGTGCTCTGATAATCAACGTTGCGATATGTGAAAGGTACTGATTGCACAGGGTATTGAAGTTCGAGTGGTAAGTGCTACAGAGCAAGTTGACATTATTTTCTCTAAGGGATAGAGTCGGATAAGCTTGACGCAATAACATCAAGGAAAAAAAGAAAGTGAGTATATAAGAGCAAGAAGGGTAGGACACCCTGAAGAAAGGAGAAGTGGGAGCAAGAGGAGTATGTTACTAACTAGGGTCAAATAGAGCTTCCGAGAGAGTTTAGGACGATGGTGGAGGTAGAGAACCATTTGGATGAATTTCAAAAGTAAGAATACGGACAAAATAGAGTATAGTAGTGTGTGATGAAAGGACGAATGTATAGGGCCCAAAAACAGATTTTGATAGGTGGGACTGAAGGGCAGTAACAACGAATAGTAAGGTAAATTGAGGAAGAATAAGCAGGATTTTGCGAAGATGCTAAAGGGTTTCTGGCCTTGGAGAGGTACCCAAAGAGGTGAATGCTTAGTTATAATAAAACGCCACAATTACCTCGAAAAAGAAGAAGCCCTTCCAAAAGGTAACTTAGAGATAAAACGGATTTACACTTCCAAAAGGATATTCTACGAACTCCAGGGTTAATGTGATAAAATGGCAAGTGGAGAAGAGTATCAGGAGTAAAGGAACTCAAAATCCCTGAGGATGAAAGTAGGAAGGATACACTAACGGACTGGTTGAAGGAATTCGAGTAATCACCAAGGACAAGAGAGAGGATAATAAGTTGACAAAGCTGACCAAAAGGTAATATATCAGTTACATGGGATAAGAACCGCTGTAAGAATATAGAGATCCGGTCATAAAGGAAATAATGATACACGAGGGATATTTATAAATATGAACTAGCCGTCATGGCAAAAAGAAAGATGAAGGCTTGACCAAAAGAAGAAGGGAAATAGTATACTTTATAAGGATTTCGTGATAGGAACAGGCGGCAGGACACTGGAAGAACTACGATGCATAGCTGTGATGCAGACAAGTAGTTAAGGTGAGTTACGGGACAAACGAGCCAAGCAAATGAAAGAATGAATCGTAGGAAGGAATATGTGGAATATTAACTTTTAATGGTATAATATAGACGTGAATCGGAATTGGGAACTTAGAGCAAAAAGAATTACAAAGGTATTAAGAAGATGATTATGGAACAATACTAGGGTTGAAGGAGCGAGGTATGATCGGACACTCCATAAAGGAGCGTAATGAATTTCGTTGTCCCCATTAATTCACTAGCCAGGGAATTACTAGTCACAAAAGGTAGAAGTGGAAAGACAATAAAGGAAGCACTTATAGTGAATCTGAGATGTACGAGCATTTGATTTGATACCGGACTTCGTCTAGCAGAAAGGAAAATAATTCGAACCATGCGACGAAAGGGATTCCGGCATTATAAAGAACCGAGAAGTGGGAGGATCATTAAGGTCGACCAGATGGTTATCAAAGATGATGACTATTTAAGTCATGGAATTCGTCGTAGACAAACATGGTCCATAATAAAAAAAATCAACAAGAACAAATCATCACTAAAATTTTAAGTATAATTTTTAACATAAAATATATAAAGTGAATGTCTTCAAATAAGCAAATTCCGTGATCCTTTCTCCCCATTCCAACCACTTATCCTAAAAAAGAAGACTCTTGATACTCTTTGTGCTAAGATTGCATTATACACATTTCAAATGCGTAGACCTTCCTGATACATACAATGAGATATTTAGATTTTGAATCCCTTATCTGCAAATTAACACTTAAAACCAGTGAAGTTGTATAATCACATGTTACCTTGTTAGTGAAAATAGACTTTAAACAGAATAGTAAACATTTTATTGCGGCGATTTGTTTCTTTTTTGAACCCTCCATTCTCACTTCTTCGGGAAATCTATAGTTGGCAACATTAACGTCGTTGCCTGAATGGTTAGAAACTACGATCCCCAAGCAATTGGGTCACTTTATTTATTTCTATTGTATTTCCTTGAAAAAGAACGGTTGAAAAACTAAAGGGGTCCATCAATACCATGTATCTTATTACTTACCTTTATTTATATATAACTGGATTTTTTTTTTTTGAATTGTCAAACGATGTTTTATTTATTTATATTTTATTTTATTTTTGTTGGCAATTAAATCGTATGTTCATTCATTACTAAGTATCGGAGTTACAAAACAGGGGAGAATCATCCAGACTCAAGCCCATCTCTATAAACAGAAACCTCTAGTTCACTTTCCTAAACAACTACCCATGTCACCGAAAACCTTACAATGAACAGATAAAATAAAAAAACTTCATATTACTGCTAAAACGATAACACAAGTCAGTTTTAGTGGCTAAGAGGATGTCATCTATGCTCCTGCTCTTGTGTTGAAATACTCTAGTGTTCCTTTCGATCCAAATGTTATAGACAACAGTTGCAAGGCCAGCTTTCAATATCCTCCCTCTAGCATGCTTACCTCTAGCCTGCTCATTGACCCATTTCCATTCTTCATTCCATGGCAAGACACAACCACTAGTTAGATATTATATTAGCACTGGTAACACTAAGGTTACCTAACTTAACTAGGTTACTACAAGCATTGGAAGAGACTTTTCTAGTAGTAAACTTCTCTTCGATGTCCACTAGTACTTGATTCATTACAAAAGCTGGGGGACTACACAAAAACACTTGCTGATCCTCCTCTTCTTCTGCATTCAGACCTTGCTGTGCAAAAACATGAGCGGCCTGATTCCCTTCCCTAAAGGAGTGGCAGATCGGCGGATTCTCCAATTTCTGCATCCATAACCTGCATTGAGAGACGAGATCGTTATACAGTGGGGAATTTGAATGGATGCTATTGATCACCTCGGTGGAGTCAGTTCCTATCTCCATTGGAAAACACCGGTGTTCAACTGCTGATTTAAGGCCCTGTACCAGTGCCTTAAGTTCCATTTACATATTGTTAATAGCATATGCCTTCGCAAAAAAGCCCAC
The DNA here is from genome assembly GCF_019175385.1 of Lycium barbarum. Lineage (NCBI taxonomy): Eukaryota > Viridiplantae > Streptophyta > Magnoliopsida > Solanales > Solanaceae > Lycium > Lycium barbarum. Next base: position 74,200,884 of record NC_083346.1, read on the forward strand.
TATCTAGTTGCTTGTCCAACCCCGGATCAAACCTCCTATTCCTCCAGCTTGTTGGTTGTATTTAAAAGCACCATCTATGTTCAGCTTGTAACTTCCTCTGTTAGGAGGAAACCATTTGACCCTAATGGATTTAAAGATTTTTCAATTGGGGTTGGGGTTAGTAGTGTAAAAAAAATATTCTTGGGCCCGAGTAACAACCTAGGAAATTTGAGCAGTGCTGGACGCATTATTAAACACATTGTGATTTCTGTTTTTCTAGAGGTACCATAATGCAGAAGTGTAGAAGATCTTCTATCCTATTGGGGTGGCGGGGATTGGAAAGTCACTATCCCTGCGATATATAAGCCAATGCTTAGTAGAAGCACTTGTGATAATAGTCACATTTAAAGCTTGCCAGAAATGAGAAGCTAAAGGGCACTCCAATAACACGAGTAATGGACTCAATGGAGTTGAGACAATGATAACATTTATTATTGGTGGTGACAGTAAGCTTATGTAAATACTCTTTAGTAGGTAAACGTTGGTGCCAACATTGCCAAAGAAAAAATTTGATCTTATTCAAGGTATCCAAGTCCCAGATCCAATTAGTATCCGGGATATTTTCCTCCATGGAATTAATGATGGTATAAGTAGAAGAAGATGAAAATAAGCCATTTGGGGATAGAGCCCAGATTGGAGTTTCTGTAGGGAATCTATTATGTTTAGGGTATGCATTTTCCAACATGTCCTTAATGTCTATTGGCAAGTGAAAAGAGAACTTGTCCCAGTCCCAATCATTTTGCCTCGATAGAAGGAAATGGTTTGGTTAATATCAGTATGACTAAGAGACCCCTGAATTAAACTCCTAAGGTTTGTAGCTCGGTGGATCCAAGGGTATTCCCAGAGGTTGATAGTAGTGACATCCCCCACTTCCCAGTTAATACTATGTGAACAAATATTCCACCCTTTGAGAATATTTTTCTAAATAAACGAACAATTATTGGAAGAAAACCTAGTACTATATTTATTGATTAAATAGCTAGCCCAAGCACTCCTAGGATTGGTCAACAGTCTCCAAGCAAGATTAGTAAGAAGGGATAAATTCTTATGTGAAGTCTGTTTAATTCCCAAACCCCCTACTCCTTAGGCGTAGTGATTTTTGACCAACTAAGATAATGAAGTCTTTTCTTATCATTAGTAGTGCCCCAAATAAAATTTCGTTGAATCCTATCAATCTAACTATGGGTTTTTAAGGGAAACGTAATGTCTTGCATGGTATAGGCGGGGATAGCATTAAGCGTAGTATTTATAAGGGTTAACCTACCCGAATGTCACGACCCAATTTGACTAAGTCGTGTGGGCACTTACCTTTCCCACCTCGGTAAGCGAACCCTCAACCCAACGATAAGTAAGGACATAAATAATTAAATCAAGTAAGCGGAATAGAAATATTTACGTAAGTCTCACAATAATAGACAATAGAAATAGTGCGGAATAAGGAAAATACCCCCAGGGTCTGGTCTAAGTCATACAAGAGTATCTAAATGAAATAATACAAGTCTGGAATATAATAATACATCAATCTGTCTATGTCTCAGAGTAGAAAAGTAAGACATAATAATAAGAGGAGTCTTCAAGGCGGCGAACGACTCGTGCTCACCCTGGAAACTCGATGCTAATGCTGAAGGCGACTATCAGCCACGAGAGATGGAGGAAGACCCAACCTGGTACTCTGCATTCATAAAAGAATGCAGCAAGTGCAGATCAGTACAAAACCACAGTACTGGTAGGTATCATAGGCCGACTAAGTATAGCTAACATAATTCAGACTATAAAGCAAGATAGGAAGATAAATCAACAAGTATAAGTCAAACATGATCAACCAAGTACACGTAATCGCCTAAATAGAGCATCTAATCCCAAATGTGCCAAGTCTCAATATGTCCAATCCGAATCCAACATCACAAGTAAAAATACCAAATCATCTCAATATAAGCCGTGATGCAATGCAATGCACTAATGTATGAATGCAATGCAATGCCATGCAAATGCTATGTACACATGTGCTCCAGACAAAAATATCAACATCTCGGTAGCACAACCCAAGGTGACTCGCGAAGTCTAAGTGCCACTCGTCCCGTATCTTTGCCCAACAGACAGACGAGATCCGGATCTTTGCCCACAGGGGTTCTCACCGGCACCACCCTAGGGGACCCGCGGAGTCCATGCACTCTCTCCATCCACGATTCCAGTACTAACATCGGATATCGGACTCTCACATCACTCTCATTTAAAAACTCAGCCGAGCTCATCACAGTGTTTCATCAAGTACGAACAGTGTATCAACAGTATATCATGACGAATGAGAATGAGTGCAATGTATATGTCAACATCAAGAATCAGCTTAATATCATAAGTACCAACAATGGGTACAGTAACAACATATCATGTCACACGTACCAACATAGGTACGCCAACAATATATCAGTGTCACAAGTACCACCCTGGGTACACCAACAATATCATAAAAAACTACACAAGTCATATAGAATTCTATCCTCGTATCAACATCAACCCGTAAGATACTATAATATCACAATCAAGATGGAACAACAGATTCCAGTATCTACTAACAACACGTGGCATCAAGCTAACACAATAGAACAATCAAGTCACAACACAACAGTGTGGCTAGACCCAATCACGCAACAGGGCCCAACCTAAAACAATATCCAACCCAACTTCATACCCGAAGGTTTACATGCTGTCTCTGACAATATCATCTGAATATATGCTTCGCTACATGAAGTCTCACCAAGGATAAGCCATAACCTACCTGGATGGCCAAACAATAACACCAACAATCACTTTATAGCCTTGCCCTTCTGCTGAGCCTCAATATCAAAGAAGTCTAGGCATATTCAAAATCTAGATTAGAAATCATGAAGAATGATACTAATATTACTATCATTCAATTTAGGTCAATCCAACCCTAGAATTTGGGAAAACGGGCCCCACAAGGGCAAAACGATAAACTCGAGGGTAAAATATCAAATTAAGTACTAGGTGATCATAACCCAATAACTAATTGCTAAATTAACTCATGGATTCACCTAATTTCAAAATTCAAGCAAAACCCCCAATTTTGGGTATAAACCCTAACTCTTTGATTCAAGAATTCAACACTAACAATGGAAGATAAATGATTAACAACCTTAGATTCATCAAAATCTAGCATAAACTCCATCAATTTCATCATTAATATCCCTAGATATAGAATCCATCAAAACCTACTTTTAATCTTCCATTATTAGGAGCTAATCAAGGAAAGGGGAATCCTTAAGGTGATTAGGAACAATGAATTAGTAAGAAGGTTAGGAGAGCTTACCACCAAGAATCTTCACAATAATTCTCCAAGAACAGACCCCAAGAGCTCTATTTTTGAAATGGTATTAAATGATAGACTAATGGCTTATAACACTTCATTAAATGAAATAACAGGCCCAAACCGCCACGGCGTCGAGGCGATCTGGGAAGAAATGGACTTTGCAGCCCCAATGGTCATCCCACCACAACAGCGGTGCCGCTGGGACTGCACTGGTTCCGTATTGGCGGACACCAGGTACTAGAAACCCAATAATTTTTCTAAGTCTCAACCGAAATCCTGAACCACTCCCGAGGCCATCTGCTCACAAACCACATACACAGACCCACATAAAAATATGCTACGAACGCACTCGTGGCCTCGAAATTTTCAACAGAGGTCTCGTTGACCGAGTCAACCCTCGATATCTCAATTCCAATTTCTCAATCCAAGTCCCAAAATGCATCCGAGTGCATTGGGAACCAAACCAGATACACACACAAGTTCTAAATGACCATCCGGACCTCTTGGAATCGACGAATTTCCAAAAAAGGTCCGTTTATCCAAAAGTAAACAAAAGTCAACTCTTTTTCGCTTAAAACCCATATTTCACAAAAAGTCGCTCGAATAGAATCTAGATACCTCGGGAAATATGTCAACGGTACCCTTGGATCAAAAGTGAGCTAGCCAAGCTCGGGAAATGGTCAAAAGAGCCGAAAACGCAATAACGACCAAACGGGTCGTTACATCGAAGGAGTAAGAAACTTAGTCTTCCAACTGGCCAACTTTTGTTGCATGGTATCAATAATATAGTGAAAGTCAACTTCCTTAGGATTATTGTTAAGGATGGGAAAACACGATATTTACCAAAATTGTTAGTAGTGGAAATACCCAATAAGGAGACTGCATATTACTTGAACTGGTCAGAACAACTCCAAGAGAATAAATCTTTAGATTTGGTTTTTTTAATAGTATGGCTAGATAGTTCACAAAACAAATCAATACAGTTCCTAATCACGTTGATAGTATTAGAATTAGCTTTAGCCATCATCGTAAGGTCATCAACATAAAACAGGTGAGAAAGGGGAGGCCTTTTAGGGGATAATATAATAGGTTCCCATAACCCAATATCTACTTGGTAAATAATATAGTTTGAAAGCAATTGCATACATATGATGACAATATAGGGGGACATGGGGTCCCCTTTTCTAATACTGTCACGACCCAAAATCCCATTTGTGCCCTGAGGTCTCCCAACCCAACCCTTAGGCGAAACCCCAAATCCAAACAAGTCCAGATAACATAAAGTAAATGCAGAAATAAAGTCAAAACAACCCAAGGTACTTAATCAAAACAACCCAAGGTACTTAAGTCTTAATAGTACATAGATAGAAAATATGTTTAAGTCAGAATCACTCCCCAAAATCTGGAATTCACAAGTATAAAGCCACTAATACAAGTCTGAATAATACATAAATACTGTCTGAAGTACTGAAAGACATAAAGTATAGATAGGAAGGAGTTTGACGACGTGGCACTATCATCGGCTCACCCTAACTCCAAGAAGTGCTCTCCAAGGAATGATGAACCTCGATCTACTCTGGTATCCGAATTCGAACCTGCACATAAAAAGTGCAGCAAGTGTAGAGTGAGTACGGGAAGCCCGTGTAGCCAGCAGCATCGTTGACCGACCCTAAACTATAGTGATGATGAGGGTTGGTACTTCCGATACTCCTCTTCTTGCTTTGTTAGTTTCAAAGTCCACAATCTTTAAGCATTCAACAAACAAAGAAGGTGCATACACACAATCAGTTCGTATAGTCCGTTTCTTTCTAAGTATAGCCGTAAAGATTCAGTATATTCTTTAGTTAAGGCAAGTATAAGTGTAAAGATCCCATCGTTATAGTAGTTACGACAAGTACCAACATAAATATCTCATCTTTGTATCCTTTAAGCACATATGGCATGAAATTAAGTCAAAAAAGCACAAATGGTATGCGATGTAAAGGAATGCATGCAATTGCAAGTGAATAATATGCAATGCAATGCCATGTGCATGGTGTACACACACTCCTGTAGTAGGTTTCATGTGACCCATGAGGTCCATATACCTACCCGGAATGCCAGGTCTCCCAGATTACAACAGGTCTCAGTTGTGTGGCTATAATATCATCATCACTCCTTCCATGTACCATATCCAATATCCGCCTCCCAGGCCCCTGTCTTGTATATTCATCAGTCAAATACTAAAGATATCATGAAGCTATGAATGGATATGCGTACAACATGAATATGCACAATATCAAGTCAAGGTCAAGTATACATGCCCTTTTCATATATTAGACGAGGTGTGGACTGATGAATGCAATTCAAGTCAATATTCACAAGTATTTAGTCAATTGTAGCCATCATAGCCCAAGTAAATAAAAAACATACCAACCTAAATGGATTTATCCACCATTCCTCATGGCTCGAAGGCTAAACATATAACCTCTATCACAATTCATATTTACTTCATATTTTAGTTGCCAATAAAGATACACCAGTACCCGCAAAAGTGCTCGTAAACTCATGAGTACGGGACCCCAATTCCCTATTACGCCCCTTATTTAGATTAACCAACACATAACACTACATAAAGGGTCTAGTAAGTCTCAACTTGACTTGTCTGAATTCGAAGTCAAAGAGTCACTCTGTGGCTTTCCCCTTACTCAGAGCTTCCGAACGAGCCCAATCTATTCAAATACAGTATTTACATGAGATTACGAGTCTATTGATACCCATATTGCCATGTAAAGAGTTTGGGTCCAAAAAGTCAACCCAAAATCTTGTCCCAAACCCCGAAGGTCAAAACAATAATTTTATCGTGAAAAAGAGCTCATCATGGTAAAAAATAGTACTCTATTAGGTTACACAAATCCAAAAAAACCCATATTGTTATACTTTAGTCCGGAACCAAAAAATTAACCCAAAAAGGCAACCCGAGCCCCCAAGGGCAATACTGGAATTTTAGCCTAAATTCGTCTTACCCATAGCCTAGATAGTCCATATCCTAAAAAATCATGAAGTTTTAATCCCAATTGAGCCTTCAATTTCACAATTCTCATCAAAGACCATTTCCATGGAAACCCTCAATTTACTACTTAGGAATCATGATTAGAAACATAAATAAATGGAAGAAATCGTTATTAATCACTTAGATTAAGGTTAGGAGCTTACCCCAATGATGAAGCTTGAATTTAGCACTTGAAATCACCTTAATTCGAGCTCTATAACTTCTAAAATGGGTTCAGGAAAATAAAATATGAAATGGGGGTTTTAAACCTGTCCAGGTTTGATTTGTTCATTGCGAACGCGGCCCAGTCACACGAACGCGACCCTGACCCGGCCCACTCCTCGCGATTGCGACACAGCCACCGCGAACACGATAGGTCAGCCTAACCCAGCCCAGATCTCATTCTTTTTTCACGAATGCGAGCCATAGCTAGCGAACACGCCCTATCTTTGCCACAAAGCCTCGCAAACACGATCTTTCTATGCGAACACATACAAGGAAACCAGCAACAGCTAAAAACCAGAATATCTGGTTTTTTGAATTCTGATCAAACTCCCAAAACTTATTCGGAATCCCCCGAACACAAATCAAATATGAATTTCTATCATAAAACACGCTAAGAACTTGCTCTCGCACTCGAAGTTCCCAAAAGAGGTTGTCTTGACCCGGGGTTGACCAAGGTCAACTCCAAAGTATCAAAAACTTAACTTTCCAACCAATGCCCCAAATCACACCCGAACACCTCAGGACAGGCTTGACTAAGTGAAAAGTGACATTCTGGACCTAATGGAATCGACGAAACTCTCAAAATGATGCATTTACCCTCGATGTTGACTTTGGTCAAACATCTCCATTTCCTTAACTTAGAAAACTCTAATTTCACTAACACTAATCCAAAACCCACCCGATAGAATTGGGAACTGTATCACGCATCTTTGGAAGTCATAAATACCTAGATGAAACTACAGGAAGGATATTTTGGGGAAAATAAGGTAAAAAGTTCAAAACGACTAATCGAGTCGTTACATCAGATACCACTTAAAATAGCGTTCGTCCTCGAACAGTAAAAGACAGAAAAATACCTAAATCCTTAAGAAACTGGGGTTATCAAGATCGCATATCTGACTCGGTCTCCCAAGTTGCCTATTCAACTGGACGATGCATCCATTGCACTTTCACTAAAGTTATTTCTTTCGATTTGAACTTCCGAACCTGTCTGTCCAAAATAGCTATCGGCTCCTCCTCAAAAGTCAGATTCTGATTAAGCAACACCGAAGCCCACAAAATCACATGAGAACCATCCGAAAGGTATTTCATCAGCACTGAAACATGAAAGACTGGGTGACCACCTGAAAGATTCAAAGGTAAAGCCAATTCATAAGCTACCTCCCCAATATGCTGAACAATCTCAAACGGACCAATAAACCTTAGACTCAACTTCCTTTTCTTCCCAAACCTCATCACAGCCTTCATGGGTGAAACCTTCAACAAAACTCGCTCCCCATTCATGAACTCCAAACCACTAACCTTCTGGTTCGCATAATGTTTTTGTCTACTCTGAGCTGTGAGAAATCTTCCCTGAATCAACTTCACCTTATCCAAAGAATCCCTTAACAAATCTGTACCCAAAGGCCTAACCTAGAAAGTTTCAAACCAACCAATTGTAGAACGATACCTCCTACCATACAATGCCTCAAATAGTGCCATCTCAATACTCAAATGGTAACTATTATTGTAAGCAAACTCCGCCAAAGGTAGAAACTAATCACAATGACCACCAAAATTAATCACACAGGTTCGCAACATATCCTCAAGAACCTGAATAGTCCATTTAGACTGACCATCCTTCTGGGGGTGAAAAGTTGTACTAAGCTCCACTCTAGTGCCCAACTCCTTCTGCAAGGGTCACTAGAAATGATCGTAAACTGAGTACCTCCATCTAAAATGATAGAAATGGGCACTTCATGCAATCTAACTATCTCTCGAATGTAAATCTTGGCCAACTTTTCTGAATCGTAGGTAGTCTAAACTGGAATGAAATGGGCAGACTTGGTCAAACTATCCACAATGACCCAAATAGCATCAAATTTGCCCAAAGTACGTGGAAATCCTACCAAAAAGTCCATAGCAATCCGCTCCCACTTCCACTTGGGTATGGGTATCCTCTGAATCACACCACTGGGCTTCTGGTGCTCATACTTCAAACACCAAGATACGAAATCCACTATGTCCCTCTTCATTCGACACCATCAACAATGTTGCTTCAAGTCACAATACATCTGTGTGGCCTTTGGGTGAATGGAGTACTTCGAACAATGGGCCTCTTCCATGATCAATCGAGTCAAATTCCCCACTCTAGGAACACAAATCCGGCCCTTGAACCTCAAAAAACCATCACCATCAAGAATAGCTTTCTTAGCCACACCTTGCAACACTTTGTCCCGAATTTTGCACAATTTCACATCATCAAACTGATGAGCTCGAATCTGCTCCAATAAGGAAGATCGTTCCACCACACAAGCTAGAACTCTACCAGGCTCCGAAATATTAAGTCTCACAAAATGATTGGGAAAAGACTGAACATCCATAGCAAAAGGACGTTCTCCACTTGCAACAATGCTAAGTTGCCCATACTCATCGCCTTCCTACTTAAGGCATCCACCACTACATTGGGCTTTCCCGGATGATAAAGAATGGTCATGTCATAATCCTTGAGCAACTCCAATCACATACGCTATCTCAAATTAAGATCCTTCTGATTGAAAATAAATTGAAGGTTGCTGATCTGTGAATACCTCACAATGCACCCCATAAAGATAATGCCTCTAAATCTTCAAAGCGAACACTACCGCCACCAACTCCAAGTCATAAGTAGGGTAGTTCTTCTCATGTGCCTTAAACTGCCTCGAAGCATAAGCTATCACCTTTCCCTTCTGTATCAAAACACACCCAAGACCCATTCTCGGAGCATAAGAATAGGCTTTAAAGCTCTCTCCCTCGATGGGTAAGGTTAAAATCGAAGCAGTAGTCAACAAAGTATTGAGCTTATGAAAGCTCACCTCACACTCATCGGACCAATGAAATGTCACTTCCTTCTAAGTCAATTTGGTCAACAAGGATGCAAATGTTGAAAACCACTCTACAAAACACCGATAATAGCACGTACGACCAATAAAACTACGAACCTCGGTGACCGAAGCAGGTCTAATCCAATCACGAGACACCTCAATATTCTTAGGATCAACCATAATACCCTCCTTAGTCACCACATGACCTAAGAATGCTACCAAACTAAGCCAAAACTCGCACTTTGAAAGCTTGGTATAAAGCTTCTTCTCTTTCAAAATCCTAAGTACAATCCTCAAATGCTGCTCATGCTCCTCCCTACTATGAGAGTTAATCAAGATATAATCAATGAAGACAATCACAAAGGAATCCAAGTAGGGTCTGAACACCCTATTCATCAAATTCATGAAGATTGTGGTAGCATTTGTCAACTCAACTGAAATCAGAAAACTCATAATGCCATAACACATCCGGAAGCTATCTTAGAAACATCCTCGACCCTAATCTTCAACTGGTGATAACCAGATCCCAAGTCAATCTTAGAAAAGATGGAAGCACCCTGAAGCTGATCGAACAAATTATCAATGCGAGGAATCAAATACTTGTTCTTAATGGTCACCTTGTTCAACTGTTGATAGTCAATAGACATGCGTATAGATCCATCCTTATTCTTCACGAACAACACGGGAGCACCCCATAGTGAAACACTAGGCCGAAGGAACCCTTTGTTCAATAAATCTTGCAATTGTTCTTTCAACTCGGCCAGTGCCATCTAATATGGCGGGATAGAAATGGGCTGAGTTTCTAGCTCCAAATCAATATAGAAATCAATATCAAGATCAAGTGGAACGCTTGGACGATCCATTAGAAACACCTCTGGAAACTCCCTCACCACTGGAACCGATTCTAGTGGAGGAGTCTCTGAACTAGTATCTCGAACATATGCCAAATAAGAGAGACACCAGTTCTCCACTATCCTTTGAGCCTTAACAGATGATATAACCCTTTTTCGGATACTAATTAAGAGCACCCTTCCACTCCAATATATGAATACCCATCACGGCTAAAGTAACTGTGTTGACATGACAATCCAAGATCGCTAGATACGGAGATAACTAATCCATCCCAAGGATAGCGTCAAAATATACCATATCCTAAACCTTCAAATTAACTTGGGTATCATACCCCATCAAGGTAACTATACAACACATATACACTCGATCTACCACTACAGAATCCCTAACAGGTGTAGAAACATGGATAGGAAAGTCTAGAGAATCACACATCATATCCAAACTCGAAGCAAAGTAGATAGATACATATGAATAGGTAGAGCCTGGATCAAATAATACCTTCGTGAAATGATGGAAAATCTAAAGCATACTTGTGATAACTGCATTAGAGGCCTCTACCTCAGGTCAACTCGAAAAAGTATAGTAATGAGCATGATCACCCAAAGTCTGAGTACCCCCCGGCCACTACTTAATTTGGGTTGAGTACCACCCCTAGCTGCCTAAGAACCACCTCTACTACACTAAGTACCACCTCTAGTCGACTGTACAACTATCGTAGGCACGGAAGTCAATGAACTCTGATACTGATCACCGCGCCTAAGTCTGGGACAATCCCTCTTGAAATGCCCAATGTCTCCACACTTAAAACAACCATTGGGAATCGTGGCTCCCTTAAAAAAAGAACTGGCACTTGAATGTCCACCAAGACCTGATGGCCTATTAGAACTCTGAGACAACAGTCCTGAACCATAAAAAGTACGTGATGACTGACTCCTCTTAGATATTGGCATGGCTGTAACAACTGGCCTAGCAATTAGACGGTGATGGCCTTCAGTAAAGTGCCATCTACATCCAAATGAGTTACCTACATGTGTGACAAAATGGGGCATCGTGATCACCCGCTCCTCATAGTCCTCATGCCTAATAAACTCAACCTCCCGAACCGCATCTACAATCTGCTAAAAAGAAGACCCTGTGGCAGCCATCTGCGTTGTAATCAAATGATATGGATAAATCAAGCTATTGGTTCTATCAGCCTCATCATAAAGAATCATCAAAGCATGGCGAGGCAATGTGTGGAACTGGGTCTCATACTCCGTCACAGACGTATGCCCCTGGCTTAACCTCTCAAATCCAGCCTCCTCCCCTCTCTCACACTGCGCGATACAAACTTATCTAAGAATGCCTGAGTGAACGAAGCCTAAGTGAAAGGTAGGGACCCTGCTAGTCTAGTCTCTACAAACGACCTCTTCCACTTCTTGGCGGGTACAACCATCTGAAAAGTGGTTTAGTCCACCCCACGATACTCTACTAACCTAAGGTTGTGCAACCTCTCATAAAACTTATCAAAAACTTATACGCGTCATCCTCGGGGTCTCCATCATAATTGGGAGGATCCATTTTCTTGAAACGCTCAAACATCTTATGCTCTTCCACAGACATGGTGGGCTGAGTGTCTGGGGGTAGAGAAAGGCCTGGCATTAGCACATCTAAGAATTGGGAAGCCACAGCAGGTGCTGGCCTAGCGCCTAGAGTCTAAAATCCGGGAGCAACTACATGATTGGGAGTCTATCCTCCCACCCTGGTATGAGATCCATCAGAAGTAGCCGGTAGAATACCCGTCTGAGCCATACTCTTAAGAAGACCAACATGAAAACTAAGGTGTCCTGAAGCACATGTGTAGAAATGAAACTCGGAGGTGTCTGTCTTGGTCTAAACTCCTCAGCCTGAATTGGCTCATCCTCCTCAATCACCTCATGCTTGGGAGATACTGCTCTAGCACGGCTTGAGGTGCCACTGGTGCTCGGCCTCGGGCTGGTGCCACTACTTGAAGTCTACCTTTGCCTTGCCCCTACCCTGTATTGAATAACAACCTTAGCAACATAGGTGCAGGTGCGGGCTCCTGCTCTCCAGCCGCGGTCGATCTAGTCCTCACCATCTATGAGAAAAAGTGAAACAAGAAACTCAGTATTCGATAAGTTCAAGAACGCACGATAAGAATGGAAGAAGTGAGATTTCCTGAATGCCCTATAACCTCTCGAAGGTAGGTACAAATGTCATCGTACCGATCCGTAAGACTCTACTTGACACCGCTCATGTACTTGTGAGACCATTGAACCTAGAGCTCTAATACCAAATTTGTCACGATCCAAAATTGCATTTGTGCCATTAGGGCGCCCAACCCAACCCTTAGGAAAAACCCCAAATCCATACGAGTCAAGATAACATAAAGTAAATGCAAAAATAAAGTCAAAACAACCCCAAGTACTTAAGTCTTAATAGTACATATATACAAAATATGTCTAAGTTTGAAACATTCCCCAAAATCTGGAAGTCACAACTACAGAGCCATTAATATGAATACAAGTCTGAATAATACTAATATTGTTTGAAGTACTAAAGGGCAAAAAGTAAAGATAGGAAGGAGTCTGGCGCCGTGGAACTGTCAGCAGCTCACCCTAACCCCAAGAAGTGCACTCCAAGGAAATATGAACCTCAATTTACTCTGGTATCCGGATCCGAACCTGGACACAAAAGGTGCAGCAAGTGTAGAGTGAGTACAGGAAGCACGTGTATCCAACATCATCACTAATTGATCCTAAACTATAGTGATGAAGAGGTTTGATACTTTTTATACTCCTCTTCTTGCTTTGTTAGTTTCAAAGTCCACAGTTCATAAGGCTTTCAACTAACAAAGAAGGTGCGTAAACTCAATCAGTTCATATTTTCGGTTTGTTTCCAAGTATAACCGTAAAGATTCAGTATTTTCTTTAGTAAAGGCAGTACAAGTGTAAAGACCCCATCTTTATATTAGTTACTGTTATGGTTTAATTTTACGCGAGTCATAAAAACTACTTCATAATTGTGGACTCTTTTTGGATTTACTTGTTTTTAGAGTCACCACCTAATTTATAAGGGAAATTAGGAAAACCAAGTTAAAAAGGTTTATTCAAAACAGAGAAAAATCCTTTCTAAACCAGAGTTTGAGTGGCGACCACGTTCCTAAGCGTTTGCATGATTTCATTTGCATTATGTATACGTATATGATTTCGATATAGATTTTGACCTACCCATTTGTACTCCACTTTGACATTTGATTTGCTATCGGTTTTGATCCATATTTCTGTACTCCGTGCTTTACATACTCAGTACATATTTCGTACTGACCCCCTTTCTTCGGGGGCTGCGTTTTATGCCCGCAGGTGCAGATATCGGTGATCCTCCGCAGTAGGCTTCACTTCTTGCTATTCCGGAGTACTCCTATTTGATCCGGAGTCCACTTTTGGTACAGACCCCTTTTGCTTTGTATATGTTTTGTATATTTGACTATTTGGGTACGGCGGGGCCCTGTCTCGCCATATGTTTTTGTTTCGAGCTCATAGAGGCCTGTAGTCATATATGTGGGGTGAGGGTCCTGTATATGTTGGTCTGATTTTGTTTTCTGGTCTTAAAGCGGTCTGTTTGTCATGATGACCCCAGATGGCCCCTATGCTTATATTTGCACCTTTGACCGGCGATGTCTATTCCGCCGCTCAGTTTGTATTTGATATGTTATTTTGATTTGGCACGATCGCTTAAGACATATTTGATATAAATTATGTTCGATATGATTTCAAAAAATTATGAAATAAGTTTGGATTTGAAAATGAATGTGTGATTCGGTCTGGGTGCCCAGGTAGGGTGCCAGTCGCGGCCCACGGGGCTGGGTCGTGACAAAAGTGGTATCAGAGCGGTTTGTCCTCGGAATGTCTACAGGCCGTGTCTCGTAGAGTCTTGTTTATCGATGTGTTGTGCACCACATCCATAAACGGGAAGCTACAGGGCATTTAGGATGTTACTTTCTTTGAAATCTTAGATCGTGCGATAGAGCTGTGCTATTAGGATGATTTTGATGTGACTCGCCTTTGTGTTTGCAGTGATGCCTCCGAAGAAGGCAACGGCGGCCCAGAAGGGCAAGGCAAGGATTGGAGAGACTAGTCGGGCACAGCGAGCTACCCGGGCTCGTGTTTATGATTTGCCTGAGGATGTGCCTCATTCTGAGGGGTCTGCTACACCCCCACTAGTACAGCCTGGAGCAGGACCTTCAGCAGCTCCAGAGGTCCGTGTACCCGCACCCGAGACTCTAGCTCCTTAGCCAGGGGCGGAGGATAGGACCTTGAGAGAGGTTGTACAGTTGTTGACTACCTTGGTGGCAGGGCAGGCTCGCAGACGCGGGCGGAGGGATGATGATGACGATGACAGGCGGGACAGCTTGAGAGTTCGGGAGTTTCTGTTATGTGGCCCTCCAGAGTTCTTCGGGTCTAAGCCCGATGAGGACCCCCATGACTTTATTCGGGGGATGCGACGCTCACTGGACTTGGTCAGGGCTTCAGAGACCGAGTCAGTTGAGCTGGCTTCGCACCGGCTTCGAGATGTGGCTACCCACTGGTACGAGACTTGGGAGCTGTCTAGGGGAGAGGGTGCCCCTCCAGCCACTTGGGATCAGTTTGTGGCAGCATTCACCCGCCACCTTTTGCCACCAGAGTTACGGCGGGCATGGGCTGATCGATTCTTACGTCTGCAGCAGAGGGGTCGGAGTGTTCGCGAGAATAACCTTGAGTTTGACTCTCTGGCCCGATATGCACCGGCCGTGGTAGCAGATATGTCCGATCGGATGCACAGATATGTCATGGGATTGGACCGGTATTTGGTAGACAGTTGTATGGCCGTGTCATTGCAGACAGACATGGACATTTCCCGACTTCAGGCCTATGCGATGGGTATGGAGGACCGTCGCAGGTCTGATCCTGCTGGCAGAGATCGAGATAGGAGGCCGCCCAAGAGGGCTAGGTCCGCAGGTTATACTGGAGATTCTCGAGGCGGACAGCCTCAGCAGCAGCAGTCAGATAGGCATTTTCCTTCGTCCGGCCGGAGTACTCAGTTAGGCAGCCGTAGATTCGATAGTACAAGACCGTCTGGGGCCGGTCAGAGCTCCAGAGTGGTAGGTTCGCAGGTATCCAGGGGCCCCAGCCAGGCCAGACCACCCAGGCCCCGTTGTCCTCATTGCGGGAAGTCTCATCCCGGGGAGTGTTACCGAGCGACTGGAGCTTGCTTTTCGTGTGGTGGTCAGGGCCACTTTATGAGAGACTGTCCATTGGCTAGCGGTTCTGGTAGTGCTGCTCAGCAGACAGGGTCAGCCGCCGGTTCTTCTTCTGCTCCATCAGTTGCACGCCCTGGAGGGCGAGGTATTTCAGCTCCGGCAGGACGCGGTCGAGGCCGCGGTGGCGCTTCAGGTTCTAGCGGTCCCTCGAACCGCATATATGCTTTGGCCAGCCGCCAGGATCAGGAGGCTTCGCCAAACGTCGTCACAGGTACATTGCTGGTTTTCTCCAGATCTGTATATGCATTGATTGACCCTGGCTCTACTTTATCATATATCTCCCCGCTTGTTGCTAGTAAAATTGGGATAGTGTCTGAGCCTATAGAGCCGTTTGAGGTAGCTACGCCAGTTGGGGATTTTGTTATAGCAAGACAGATCTATAGAGATTGTTCTGTGACCATTTATGATCGTAGCACTAAGGCTGATCTGATAGAGTTAGATATGCTTGAGTTTGACGTCATTATGGGCATGGACTGGTTGTCTTCCTGTTATGCTAATGTCGACTGCCAGAAAAAGGTAGTCCGTTTTCAGTTTCCAGGGGAACCAGTCATAGAGTGGTTCGGATCTACAGCATCGCCGAGGGGTAAGTTTATTTCATACCTCAAGGCTAAGAAGATGATCCAGAAGGGGTATATCTATCATTTGGTTCGTGTGCACGATACTGCCGCGGAGGTACCTACCCTTCAGTCCGTTCCGGTCGTCAGTGAGTTTCCAGATGTTTTTCCTAACGAGCTTCCTGGCCTTCCGCCTGAGCGGGAGGTTGATTTTACTATTGAGTTGATGCCGGATACGCAGCCTATATCTATTCCTCCGTACAGGATGGCACCTGCTGAGTTGAAGGAGTTGAAGGAGCAGCTGAAAGATTTGCTGGGTAAGGGTTTTATCAGGCCCAGCACATCACCCTGGGGAGCGCCGGTATTGTTTGTCAGAAAGAAGGATGGGTCGTTGCGGATGTGTATTGACTACCGGCAGCTGAATAAGGTGACTATTAAGAAA
This sequence comes from Lycium barbarum, assembly GCF_019175385.1. Classification (NCBI taxonomy): domain Eukaryota; kingdom Viridiplantae; phylum Streptophyta; class Magnoliopsida; order Solanales; family Solanaceae; genus Lycium; species Lycium barbarum. Next base: position 74,217,497 of record NC_083346.1, read on the forward strand.
AAATATCCCCTCCCCCGGATTGATGATTTGTTTGACCAGCTGCAGGGTGCTAGACATTTTTCAAAGATAGATCTGCGTTCTGGTTATCATCAGGTGCGAGTACGGGAGTCAGATATCCCGAAGACTGCTTTCAGGACCCGATACGGGCATTATGAGTTCAGAGTTATGTCTTTCGGGCTGACTAATGCTCCAGCAGTCTTTATGGATCTGATGAACCGGGTATTTCGGCCTTTTCTGGATATGTTTGTTATTGTGTTTATCGATGATATTCTGATTTACTCGCGATCCGCCGAGGAGCATTCAGATCATTTGAGGACGGTACTTGGCATCCTCCGTCAGCAGAAGTTATATGCTATATTCTCTAAGTGTGAGTTCTGGTTGACTTCTGTGGCATTCTTGGGCCATATTGTCGGCGCAGATGGTATTCGGGTCGACACGCAGAAGATTGAGGCTGTGCAGAATTGGCCCAGGCCTACTACACCGACAGAGGTGCGCAGTTTTCTGGGATTGGTTGGGTATTATCGCAGGTTTGTGGAGGATTTTTCTTCTATTGCAGCACCACTGACGAGGCTTACCCAGAAAGCAGCAAAATTCTAGTGGTCGGATGCCTGCGAGCGCAGCTTTCAGATGCTGAAGGAGAGATTGATTACAACACCAGTTTTGGCTCTTCCAGAGGGATCTGACGGGTATGTCGTCTATTGTGACGCCTCTGGTATTGGGATAGGATGTGTATTGATGTAGCACGGTCGAGTCATAGCCTATGCTTCCCGGCAGCTCAGACCGCACGAGAAGAACTATCCCACTCATGATCTTGAGTTGGCCGCGGTGATTCATGCTTTGAAGATTTGGCGGCATTATTTATATGGGGTCCATGTTGATATCTATACGGACCATAAGAGTCTCCAGTATATTTTTAGGCAGAAGGAACTAAATTTGCGGCAGCGGAGATGGCTTGAGCTACTAAAGGACTACGACGTTGATATTCTGTACCATCCGGGGAAAGCCAATGTGGTAGCTGACGCGCTTAGCCGCAAGTCCGTGGGCAGTCTGGCTGATGTTCCATCTGATAAGAGAGATTTGGTTCGTGATATTCATCAGCTGGCCAGCCTCGGAGTCCGTTTGGTGGATTCTGGAGATTCTGGGATTTCTGTTCGTCCAGTTGCTGAGTCATCTATTATTCAGGAGGTAAAGCAGCGCCAGTTTGAGGATCCTCTTTTGATTCAGTATAGAGATGTGGCCCTTAATAAATCAAAGACTCAGTTTGAGATCTCACCTGACGGAGTATTATTATATGACGGCAGATTCTGTGTACCGGACGTTGCGGGCTTATGGCGGCAGATTATGGGCGAGGCCCATAATGCACGGTATTCTGTTCATCCTGGTTCCACTAAAATGTATCGGGACCTCAGGTGTTTGTATTGGTGGGACGGCATGAAGAAAGATATTGCTGAGTTTGTTAGTCAGTGCCCGAACTGCCAGCAAGTTAAGATCGAGCATCAGAAGCCCGGTGGATTATTACAGGAGATGGAAATTCCAGCCTGGAAATGGGAGATGATTAATATGGATTTCGTTGTTGGATTACCGCGCACTCCACGCAGGTACGACTCTATCTGGGTTGTTGTTGACAGGCTGACGAAATCAGCCCATTTCCTTCCGGTTCGGACTACTTATTCGGCTGAGGACTATGCCAGATTGTATATCAGAGAGATAGTCAGACTTCACGGAGTTCCTATATCTATTATTACTGACCGAGGTACCCAGTTTACAGCAAATTTCTGGAGGTCATTTCAGGAGGGATTAGGGACTCAGGTGAGTCTCAGTACAGCTTTTCACCCTCAGTCCGACGGGCAGGCCGAGCGCACTATTCAGACGCTCGAGGATATGTTGCGGGCCTGCGTTATTGATTTCAGGGGCAGCTGGGATGATCATTTGCCGCTTATAGAGTTTGCTTACAATAATAGTTATCACTCCAGCATTCAGATGGCCCCGTACGAGGCCCTTTATGGCAGGAGATGCAGGTCTCCTATTGGCTGGTTTGACGTGGGCGAGACTAAGTTGATTGGGCCGGATGTGATCCAGGAAGCTGTAGATAAGGTGAAGCTTATTCGGGAACGACTGTTAGCTGCTCAGAGTCGACAGAAAGCTTATGCTGATAGACGACGTCGACCGTTAGAGTTCCGGATTGGCGACTGGGTATTCCTGAAGGTGTCGCCCATGAAGGGTGTCATGAGATTCGATAGAAAGGGTAAGTTGAGCCCCCGGTACATTGGGCCGTATCAGATCGTTCGAAAGATAGGTGAGGTCGCCTATGAGCTAGACTTACCATCCGACTTGGTACACCCGGTGTTTCATGTGTCTATGTTGCGGAAATGTATTGGTGATCCTTCCAGGATATTCCCAGTAGATGATCTTCAGGTGACGGAGCAGTTGTCTTATGACGAGCAACCTGTATCTATTCTGGATCGTCAGGTGAGGAGGTTGCGCACTAAGGAGGTGCCTTCTATCAAAGTCCTGTGGCGCAATAATAACCGAGAAGAGATGACTTGGGAGGCGGAGGATGAGATGAAGAAGAGATACCCCCATTTATTCCCTACGCCTCTTGTAATCTAGACTTTTGTATTTGTTGTACCAGTGAACGGATGGACCATGTGTGCTATATATAAAATGGTTTTCCCGTTATGTTTGTGAGCCTTCATAAGATTTATTTAACATTCGGGGACGAATGTTCTTAAGGGGGGGAGAATGTTATGTCCCGTGTTTTCGTATAATTGGAAATCGAGAAAATAATTACGACTTGTGTGTTATAAGGACATAATTTGATTTTAGTGAATATGGATATGTTGGTTATGGAATTATTAATGTTAAGACCTCGGGGAAGGCCGAGAATAAATTTGGAATTTCGGAAATTAGTTTCGGGAATTACAAAACGGGGCATTTTATGAATTGGGCCAAGGAAAAATGCAACACAAAATTGAGGCCCAAGCAATGGAAGTGGCCGGCCATGTGCAAGGCCCAAGCCTCTTCCTTAGTGATCATGTGCTATGCACATGATCAACTATGTGGATATATATCAACAACACTTGATAATTATCAAGGAAATAGAACAAAAATTGAATAACACCACCAAATAGAGCTCTCGGCCGTGAGCTAGAAAAGAAGAGAGAAAAAATTTTCCAAGCTTGTTGTTGATCCAAAAATCTGAATTTCTACATAATTGGGAAGTACTCAAGGCCCTCTTCAACGGGGTATAATTAGTTTGGCACAAGAACTACGTTTGCGACAAGTCGGGGTTTCAAGAAAAGGTAAGAATTTTGCCCCTTTAATGTTATAGAATTGATGTGAATATGTTAAGGATTGAGACTAGACGAGAATCCCGTAACTTGGATGTAAATAGAAAGCCGTGGGTGTGTGTGTGTAGTGTGTATTGGCCGTGAGCCATAGGGAGGAAAAATGATGTGAATTGATTTTGTTTAAGTGGGTATAATGCGTTGTTGTGACCCTTACGTCGTAAATGATTGATTGATGAATGAAATTGGCGTTGGAAAATGATTTTGGATATTATCGGAAAGCGTATACCTTCGGTATCATTATGTATATCATTGCATATTTAGGGTGCTAGAGACTTTAGATATGAACTTATAATGATGTTAATGAATTCGGAATGAAACGACGTGAGTTAGAATGTTCGTCGTGAATTTTTGATTGTTTTGAAGAATTATGGAAAATAATGGATTTTGGTGCAATTTCGGGTATGGCTTGGATTGTAGTTAGGTTGTGATTGTATAAGTTTGAATGTGGAAATGAATACAATTATGTAGATGTAGAATTGGAGTTTTGAAAGTTTGAATGGAAGTTGCCAACTTAGGTAATAAAGTAGATCTTTGAAGCTAGAATGGTTTGATTGTTGCTTGTGTTGTTTGTTGATGTGTGGGCTGTTGTTGTTGTTGTATTTTGAGCCGAGCTAAGTCTCGGGGATGTTAGATTTATAGGGGAAGTGCTGCCGAAATTTTGGTAGGCAAAAATTGAAGTTAAAGGCATTTTTAAGCCTAAGAACCTCAATTGGTAACTTTGACCATTTGCAGATTTTTGACGAAACGGGATTGGACTTTCGGGAGAGCTTACGACATCTGTGAGGTATGTAAAGCTTCCCACTCCTTCATTTGGCATATCCTAGTATGTTAGTCGAATATGAGACCTTCCGGAGCATTTCTGTTCCTCGAAACCCGATCCACAGAAAAGTTACTATTCATTCAATTCAATTGAAGCCTAAGGGCTCTATTTTGGCTAGAATGCCGCCATTCGTCCGAAACCTATCGAAATGTGGTCGGGTAACTTAGAAATGATTATGTATGACCTTTGGCCTATAAACGTTCGATAAATATGTTCGCCACCTCAATTTGACTCGAGGTGGGCCCTCTACCCCGGAACGCCCTATTTGTCTTATTGGGCTATCTTTGTAAATAAAGTTTGACATGCTATTTTCGATTTTGGAACTTCCTCCTACGGGATATGTTTTGAATATTACGATGCGCTAGATTACGTTTTGAGCTATGCGTACTATTTTGGAAACGTCTTGTGAAATGAAACCTTATATCGACTAAGTATTCGATTATTTTGTATTATGAAATGACTTATGGGATTACTCTGCTTTGAAAGACTATTTTGAAGTATGATTTGCATTTGTTTGCTCACGACTCCGCTCGTGCCTTATGATGACTTCGTTCACCGGTTCCCGGGCCGGTTTTGATTCGTGCGCCTTATGACAATTCGGCCGTATGCTGTGTTACGGTTCCCGAGGCTTCGTCATAGGGCCGGGTTCCGTTTGGAGTTATGCTGTGATATGGCTCGTGATGCGATACGCTCACCTATGATTATGCTTGTGTTCGGGGATGTACGGAGATTTGAAACCTTCTGGTGTTATGCTGTGTGTGGCGCCAGCGTCGGAGTGGCGACCACGTTCCTAAGCGTTTGCATGATTTCATTTGCATTATGTATACGTATATGATTTCGATATAGATTTTGACCTACCCATTTGTACTCCACTTTGACATTTGATTTACTATCGGTTTTGATCCATATTTCTGTACTCCGTGCTTTACATACTCAGTACATATTTCGTACTGACCCCCTTTCTTCGGGGGCTGCGTTTTATGCCCGCAGGTGCAGATATCGGTGATCCTCCGCAGTAGGCTTCACTTCTTGCTATTCCGGAGTACTCCTATTTGATCCGGAGTCCACTTTTGGTACAGACCCCTTTTGCTTTGTATATGTTTTGTATATTTGACTATTTGGGTACGGCGGGGCCCTGTCTCGCCATATGTTTTTGTTTCGAGCTCATAGAGGCCTGTAGTCATATATGTGGGGTGAGGGTCCTGTATATGTTGGTCTGATTTTGTTTTCTGGTCTTAAAGCGGTCCGTTTTTCATGATGACCCCAGATGACCCCTATGCTTATATTTGCACTTTTGACCGGCGATGTCTATTCCGCCGCTCAGTTTGTATTTGATATGATATTTTGATTTGGCACGACCGCTTAAGACATATTTGATATAAATTATGTTCGATATGATTTCGAAAAATTATGAAATAAGTTTGGATTTGAAAATGAATGTGTGATTCGGTCTGGGTGCCCAGGTAGGGTGCCAGTCGCGGCCCACGGGGCTGGGTCGTGACAGTAAGGGTTCAAGTGATTCCTCGGAGAAGGTGTTAGGCACCCCGATATTAAGAATCTGTTGAATACGGTTGACCTTCGAGTTTCAAATGTGCGTTGTTGTTTATTTGCTTAAAATAGTTTAAAGTCTTGTATGAAGTCATGGCATATCATTTGAATTGTTTTTGGTAAAAAGTCCTAGTTTTTTGGAAAAAAGTTGAGTTTTTTTTGGAAAATCATATAAGGTTCAAATGGTCATTTCATTTTCGGGCCAAAAACACACCCAAGGTATCCCTTGAGTAGAGTGCAACTTAATTTGGTCTAAATGTTATGTCCTATTTGTTGTCCTTATAAGTTTTGAACTATATTTCAGATATATCCCTTTTGCAAATATGCCATGAAGTTGATACAAGTTTTATCAAAATAGCTCTTTTATTTGTAAATCATAAGAGACTTACGTTTTAACGATCAACCATATTGTTGTATTTATCCCTATCCTAACTTTGGCTTTAAGTGAAATTCCTTTTATTTTATTCAAGTTCAAAAATGGGCTTGGCCCAAAACCTTATTTTTTGTTTCCTTTGAAAACCCCCTTTTTCATTTGTAAACTCCTTCAAACTTAACCTTTTGTTTCTTTTAAAATTTTCCAAGTTTAGAAAAAAGGTTTTTATACTTGGACAAGTAATCCATTATTCCATTTTTCTTCAAAAATTCCCAAGTCAAAGAGCTTAGTTCGTTCAAAACGTTATAATATTCTATAACTTTCTATTTCAAAATTTTCTAGTAAAAAATAAGGAACATCATTTCTTTGTTATTTCGAAAAAAAGAGAGTAGTCATTTATCTTTTGTTTGGTCCAAATTTAAAACGTGTTTGAGTTCCTATCCGTTCTAAAAAATATTACACATCGTTTGCCTAATTTCCAACTAGGTTCCAACCATACCAGTTTCATTAATTTACAAGTACTTGTTACATAATACAAAATGTAAAGGCAATTAAAATATGCATAATGGATTGGTGGGCCTACCAAGCCCACCAGTTAACCATTTTCACCCATGGTTGGACCTTCAATGCGGGTTTGACTCAATCTAATCCAGTGTTGGGCCTTAGGACCAATGAGAAGCGCCTAACATGCATCATTAGCCCAATTAGGCCCGCGTCGCGTGAGTTCATGCAAAAGAGAGGGGGAAAAGGAAAAAATAAAGGTTAGAGGGCATCTACACTTAATCACTTAGTTAACGATGAATTTCTTATGAGTATGTCATTTATACACGGTAAGCAGGCTCAAACATACATATTGATTCATGCTTAATCTTATACAAATGCACAGAATGTCCCTTAAGCAAACAAGAATAGGCCCAACATCAAACACATAAAGGGAAGGGAAAAAACATGGGCTGCAGGCAACATGGGCTGCAAGCCCATTTCTCCTATCAGTCAACGAACAGAAAGGGAAGGAAGAAAAAAAGGAATTGGCCCATTAACACATGCATGAAGACAAATTAATTTTTATGATATTCATTGAGTATGCACAATATACACCTTTTTGTATACTAAAGTATACACAAAGATATATGCATGTATACCCGATGTATATCTCACAGCATCAGTCTAAGAGGAAAATGAAAGAAAGGATTTGAATAAACAACTTCACTTATACCTTAATCAGACTAATATTCCAAGTATACCTAGCATACATACACCTTATACACTTACTAGTTTCATGATATATGAATCAAATTTTATTCATGTATTGGGAAAAGAATCTGGGAAGCATACAAATGCAAAAGTAAAAGATCATTTTGTACTACTTAGGAATTGTGTATAAAGACCATTGTAGCATGATCATTATTATTTCACTCAACCCAATTCCCATACATTCACAGTTAGGATAATAAGCACATCTCAGTTGGTGTTTCAACGAGACAAGTAAGACAAAGGGCATCACTTGTACACCAGGTCAAAATGCATTTTTGACCATTCTTACGGTACACTCAAAGGATAGGGAAAGGGACAGATTGACTAATGACATAGGAACTTTCATATATGCACACACTTGAGCTTAAGGGAGAATTTATATCAATCTAGAGTTCAATCATGGATACAGGGTCATCCATACAATAAGGTAACATATACTTCCTAGTCTAAAATTTGTTTACCCATGACATAGCACACACACCATGACAATCAAAAGAGACACATCAGAGTTCCTGTCACGATCCAAACCGATGAGTCATGACGAGTGACCAAGTCCTATTTGTCAAACACTCTCATACCTGTACCTGAATCTTACTGAATAAAAGGGTGGCCCATAAGTGACTCATAACTATATTATACTGACTTCTATGAGAACAATACAACAAACTATGTATCAAAACTCGTAAACATATATACGTACACATACTGAAAATAATAGTGCAAGTCGGCTAGGCCGCTGCTGATACTGTAAAAAAAAAAGCCGACAAGGCTACATGAAATCCATACCACATACAACTGTCTACAGACCTCTAAAGGAGTACAAACTTGTAGAAAGAATAGGACAGGGCCCCGCCATACCTATATATATACATCAAAATATCATACCAAAATAGACTGCAGCTCCGAACCAAGTGTAGCGCAGTGACTACTGCTGGATGGAGGTCCTACCGAGCTGGACCGTTTGTCTGTCTACCTGAACCTGCAGGCATGAACGCAACCCCCCAAGCAATAGGGGAGTCAGTACGAATAATATACCGAGTATGTAAGGCATAAAAGCAACATATACATAAGAATCATGAAAGGAATCTGAGACATAAAAGTTAATCCTTATATCTGAATACATCTGAATAACTATGTATAACTAAAAGTACCTCTGAGAGCATATGATATGTATGATTTCTTTCAAAAATCATATACATATATAATATTATAACTGTTAGTGCTGAAGAACGTACAACCTGATTCATAAATGTTAGTGCTGTGGAACGTGCAGTCTGATCCATATATCATATCAAGTCGGCCCCTCTGTGGGCAACATCATCATCATCGTATACTAGCTGATCAGGTGGTGATGCGTATATAACGCCTATCCCTCTCCCCATACCCCGTATACATATAACATACGCGTATATAACGCCTTCTGGTCACGGATCAATATACATATGTATAAATGAATGCAATGCATAAATAAGATGAATAAATAGAACTCTCGGAGTGACATAAAGTCGTGCTACCTCCAATAAACATCTTTGAGCTAATATCATCAATATACGTACTCTCAAGATCCATGAACAGAAGAAGTAATCTTAAAAAAGGGTACAGGAACATCAAAGATTAGAGCACTCCTAATGCTTCTAAGAATAGAGTGATATGGAAGTTCATTCATTCATCCGTTCGTTCATATCATAAGGATCATGCCAAAACGAAAGGAAGGGATAGCCTTAACATGCCTCACATCATCCAAGCAACTCAACCACAAACTTTCCACAATTAATATGCCAAACCTATAATCAATGGAATACGTATATGACTTTAGATGGCTTTCGTATATCGTGTATATCAATTGATAACTTGATCCTAAAACGAAATGGTCAGCATCTCCCCTATATCACTAGTATCTCCCAATTCCATATATCATAACAACAGCCCAAACAACAAAAATAAATCTCAAAAACACAACATATATATCCATAATGACTTCATAATACTTTATAACGAGCGACAAACTCGAATTAGGATCTGTACAACCCATATCACCTTTTGTATGTTCCTTTCTTAACTTAATAACATTCTCAACATGATAAGGAAGTCATTTACTACAAATTCTAGCCTTATATCATATGATTATAACAAGAAAACAGCCCACAAACTCAACTCTTTCCAAATGACGGTTTTATTCGCAAGTTTGTGTTTATTTCATCAATTCCCACAATTGAGCTATGGCCTAGATGAATTTAAAAATATCTTGGAGAAGATGATTCTTACCTTATATGCCAAGAAATATTCTTCTTCCACCTTACTTCACTTCAAAGAAAGCCCAAATTCAACAACAAGATAAAACGGAACAACGAGACAAAAGCGGTAACCGAAACGCGTAATAAAAGTTGCTGCTTATGTAACGTTGATGCTCTATTCTTGGGAGGAAAAATGTTAATACTAAATTGTGAAAGGAAAATATTGATGTATCTTCTTTTTAAGTACTGATACGTTTTTCCTACTTTGGGAAAGGTTTCAAAATAATTGTTGCTGGTACATTTTTTTTTAAAGTTTATAAGTGGAAAGGATTCTAAAAATAGAAAGGAAAATTGACAGCATCTCCTTCTTATGTGAAAATGCAAAGGAATTGGAAACAAAAGTTTGAATAATCTTTCGACCTTTGCGTGTCACCCTCCTAACTAACCCCACATCACTTAACTTGCCACCACACTGTTATACCCATTTTAACCGAGTTAATTTAGAGTACAACATTTTGGTGATTCCTATTTTGCTTATTTTAAGGAGTCGCCACCTAATTAATTTAACGGTGAATTAGGACACCTAGATGTTAACTAAGTTAAAGTTAAAACTAAACCTCGGTTAATAGTCTGCTTAATCAGTGTGATTCTAGGTAAGGGTTCTTTATTATCCTAAAGGGAAGGGGTTGGGCATCCTTTAGAATCCGTTAACTACGGTTATCCGGCCAAACTTAGGTTAATTAATTTAGATTAAATATAATGCTTAAATCTTAAGAAAATAGGTTGTAAATGTTATTAAGGTTTGAAAGGAAAACATAGTGATGTTATTTAAACTAACTTGAAGAAATACATAGTAGTCCTCTCAAAAATAAAACTTATAAATGTTGTTAAGCTTTAAATAATAATTTTATTTTAAAAATGAGACTTGCAAAATATAATAATTTGTATATGGATAGAACCTTTTTAAGAGAAAACCTAGCCAATTTAACTTGGAATAAAATGACATTATATGAATATAGTGGTGTAGGAAATCTAGACTTGTTATGAATAGGATGCAAGAGGAGGTGAATTTTTCTTTCTTTTTATTAACCTATTTACCTATATTCGGCTAGGAATATGTATAATTGAATTAATCTTGAAAACAATATTTATAAAATATGCTTGAGTTTATATTTGCGTATTAGTGACGCTTTAGAAAATGTATACGATAATAAGAATAAAATATGATTCCCTTTACTTAAAATATATAGTCATACCATTTTTTGCAAATCAATTATTACCAGTAAAATAAATATTAGACATTATAAATAAATTTGACATGAAAAGAAGAGAAGTAAACTTATGGAATTAATTGTTGGTCTTCCTTAAATTAACTACGCACTACTAAAACTAAACCTACTAATTTCACTAAGGTTTATCTAAATTAACAAAACAAAATGTTAGTCATGCAATACAAATTAGATGCTTAAAAGAATAAAATAGAGGAATAAATAAAATTGAATGGGTTCAGCCCATTCTTTGAACTGCTGCAATCCGTTATTGTTGGGCTTTGGCCCAATTGTATTTTAGACCGCTGTGGCTGTTGCTGCTGTCTGGGCCTCGGCCCAGAATCATTTTATGTATCTGATGGGGTTTGACTCGGTAAGGTATCCCGTTGGGCTTTGGCCCAAGAGCGAGTGTGGAAGAAGATGAGTCCAAAGGACTCGTATGTGAGGTTCATGCGAAAAAAAATGAAAGAACAAAATTAGTATATAATCAACAAGGTTGAATATGTAAGAAAATACAAATTTAAAACAATTCCGTAGGTTATATGTATACTATGTATATCTAGGTATATTTCAGGTATACACATTTATAAGGATGTATAGAAGGTTAATATTGGAAAGTTTTCGCCCTCGTCTTCCCGATATTGCACAAGTTCCAAGGGATTTCCCGAATCCCAGGCATAGCTAACGCCGGGGAGGGTTTAAGCTTGATCCAATAATGACCAATCTAACCTCCTCCACAAGATGTTATACAGATAGCATACTTACAATATATAAACATATACCCTTTAAACTTAGACAGAAACGAATAACTGCGCTTAGAGGCACAAGAACTCTTAACACATAACGACTTATACCAATCACATTTTGCACAGAATCACAATGAGAGGAAACAAGCATATTCAGAGATCTATAGACCTCTTATTGGGCTTATTCAGATCCTACACATAACAGAGGACCTCAGATAAGTATTTCTTAACAATCTTATTGCACAATTAAGGTTGAGTTAAATATGTTTGCGATAGGTAAATTCAACAGACTTCAGGTAGGGCACAGATTCAGTGTTCAGCAAATTGACAACAGGGTAACATCAAAACAAACTAGCACAATAGATATCTGTTGAGATAGCAGAGACACACAAGTTTGATATTCACCATGTAGACATATATAGAATTCTGTTAGATAGGCAACAAGAAACCATAGCTGAAAACCATTAAGTTCAACAGATCTGTGTCACAACATCACATAGCAACATAGGTAGGCATGGATCAGTTGTCAAAGAAACAATAAGGTCAAACCAATACGGGTGCATACAAGACAAGACAAAGCAAGACGATACGAATTGAGCGATACTAATTTGTTAAGCCAGGCATAACTATTAAACACCTAACTGGACTAATCTAACAACAGCAAACAAACACATCAAGCTAAGTTAAGCACATTAAACATGGGAACACACATGAATAAATACAGAAAAGATAAAATGGATAGAATGTTACTAACAGCTAGCCTTTCTACCAAGTAGTCACACTATTTTTTTTATAGGAGGACACGAATAAGCTGGATAAAATACATTTTTGCCCAGAGGGGAAATTGGACTGAACAGGGAGCACTGAAGGAAATAAATTGGGCAAATAATGACCTACTCAACTTACTTAAACAAAAATTAACACCATCCTTAATCCAATAAACTTTATTAAATGCAATCCATGTCTAGATGAGTTCAAGCAAACACAGGTGCGAATTAACATCCTGTTCTAGCAGTACGACATATAGCCAGATGGATATGCACACTAGATAGCTTGTTCCTTATTTGCAGTCTTATCATGACCATAGGAAATCAAAATAAGCATGAGTTTCCACATAAAGGACTAACAGGCAAATAGGACACTGAAACTTCAAAAGGGAAACAATGCATTCCCAATTCATATGGGACGATTAAGACAAAACACTAATATTCAAAGAAGAGGAAAAGATCTGCTCAGACATGAAGAATATCACATAAACAGACATTTGGCCTTAGGCAAATAAACAAGACTTTTCAGAGTTATCATGGACTAAATAATCACAACCAAACAAACTTATGCCCGTTTGACCATGCTTAAGCAACCATCAATCAGGAAATTAAACTAATAAGGCAACTAAATGTTTGTTTACCATATTTAAGTCACTACCAATAAACAAACTTATCTGGATAGACATTCCACAATAGTTTTAACTAAACGGTACAAGTTAAGCATAATAACTTAACTTAACCACCAAACGATACCTAAAGGCAACCCTAATCATGCTTGCACTACTAATGTCAACTAACAAACTAACCCATAACATGACAACAAGCAGAATCAGACAGAAATGGAATAACTGAAGGGAGGAGGTTCACATATGGGCTAATTGGACTCAGCTGCTATTTGCTCACGTTGATGTGTAAACTAAGACAGAACTAATGATAACACACATCAAGACTACACTAATTAACTGATTCATATGCAGAGATTACACGAGCCTAATCATCGCAGAATTGGAATAACATCTTTTGACATTGTCAAACTATTAGACTAACCCAACAGTAGATCAGCGAAACACATAAACACATAACACAAACAGAAATGCTTAATCCACTGCTAAAATAAATAAATGGGGGGGGGGGGGGGGTGTTTACTGACCATCTTCAGGTGCAGCAAAATGAAGTGCTGGGTTTCCAATCTACACTCGAAACACTTCAAAAAACCCGAGCTTGAATTCACTCGGAACCGAAGTAGTAGCAAAGGCTAAAAGTAAAAAAAAAAAAAACGAAGACGATTTCTTATTTTTTGAAATAATTTCCAGAAAATCTTTAAAACTGATAAAGACTCTTAACTTCTAGGGAAATTTCATGAATCCAAAAATCCCCCCTTTAAAATGAATTTGAAGCAAATATTTATAGGGGGTAGAAACAGCTAGGGTTTCGTTTGTGACGAAGAGAGAGAGGAGCGGGGGGACAAGAGGGAATGGGGGTGGCAGTGAGCGTGGGGAACAGGGGAAGGTGGAGGTGGCAGAGGTAACGTGGGGGGGAGAGAAAGACGATGAAGGAGAAGAGGGAAAGAGAGAGAGAAGGGATGGGGTGGTGTGCGGCGTGAAGGAGATGAAAAGGGAAACTCTTTTAGGGTTTCCCTTATTTTGAAATGGATGGGCCGGGTCATGTTTAAACGGGTATTGGGTTAGAATAATGGGCTGGTGGTTTGAAGATATGGGCTTGGAATAAAATGTGGACTGGTCTGAAAATTGGGTTGGGGTGAATTAAAATGGGTAGTGGACTAAGAAAATTGTTTTGGGTTAATCCAAAAATATTGGGGGTGAATTGGGCTCGTATTTGAACTAATAATAATAATAATAATAATAATAATAATAATAATAATAATAATAATAATAATAATAATAATAGCTAGTAACTGTAATAGAATAATGAAACGCCGATATTGATAAGAGGCTAATAATTATAGTAAAAAATATAAATATATTTTTTAATTTGTCAAAAAATATTAGAAGCGTAAATAGGTATTTCGGAGGAAAGGCGGGACAAAATTGGGTGTCAACAACTTGTCCCTCTTGCCCGGTAATGATGAAAGAATTTTTGGGCAAAGACGTTGACTCAGTAGCCTATTTTGTCCCAGCTAAAGGAAATTTGAGTGGATTAAGGCCAAACTCTAGTTCTCCGAGTTTCCTACATATCTCGGGCTGCATGAGAATTAGGCCGTGTGTAGTTCTGAGATAGAGAATCCCGATTGGTGCGAATCTCTGCAAAATATTGTCCCAGTGTCGAATTATGATGACACTGGGTATTATGGTGGAACTTGGGAATTCTGAAAATTGAGTGTGCTGGAATGCAAGCGGAGTATTTGAGGTTGGAGCCGAGTGTTCGAGGTAGATCTTTGACCCTTGTCGAGAAGTCTGATTATCCTTCCCAACCAATTGCCCCAGTTCGCTGCCGAAGAAATAGTTCCACGAGTTGATGTGTGATGCCAACTTTAATATTGTCAAAAGCCACAAGCTAAAAATAATTGTTAGCAATAAAGAAATATATGTGTAAACAAGACAGGGTTGGAGAAGTTTACACTTGTAACCCCTGTTTCGAAAGTTGAATCCACAACATACTTTGGAGATGCATTAAATTTATGGCTTCCATTTGAAGAAGAATTAAGTCGACATTGATATCCACTTTAACGAAAGCTAAATCCACATCCACGTTTGTTTTTAAGGAAATCTAAAACTGTGATGATGTCTGCTTTTGAGGAAGTCTAATTTATGACCACATTCAAATCCATATGTACAAAATTCATAGTGCGTACATAGTAATCCACGTCCTCATTTGCAGAATCCATGCCCATATCATAAAACTCATGACGTAGAAAAATGAATTCATATCCACGTTCGAAGATCCACTCTGTCCAAATATAAATCCACATCCACGTCCACATTCCAATGGTACAAAAATATAAATCCACATCCACTTCCACAAACTTTAAGTGCAAAGAGATAAATCTACTTCCACATCCACGAGATCTATAATGTAAAAATAAATCCACGTCCTCGAAATTCACTGTGCTGAAATTTAAATCCACGTTTATGCCCCAAAATCCATAATGCAAAACATAAATCCACGTCCACTTCCACGAACTTTATAAT
This sequence comes from Lycium barbarum, assembly GCF_019175385.1. Lineage (NCBI taxonomy): Eukaryota > Viridiplantae > Streptophyta > Magnoliopsida > Solanales > Solanaceae > Lycium > Lycium barbarum. The sequence goes on from NC_083346.1 coordinate 74,233,006, forward strand.
GTAGAAAAATAAATCTATGTCCACATCCGCATTCCACGGTACAAAAATATAAATCGACATCCACTTCCACAGACTTTAAGGGCGAGAAAAAAAAATCCACTTCCACGTCCACATTCCACGGTACAAAAATATAAATTCACATCCACTTCCACGGTACAAAAATATAAATCCACATCCACTTCCACGGTACAAAAATATAAATCCACATCCACTTCCACGATACAAAAATATAAATCCACACCCACTTCCACGGTACAAAATATAAATCCACATCCACTTCCACGGTACAAAAAAAATGTAAATCCACATCCACTTCCACGGTACAAAAATATAAATCCACATCCATTTCCACGGTATAAAAATATAAATCCACATCCACTTCCACGGTACAAAATATAAATCCACATCCACATCCACTTCCACGGTACAAAAAATATAAATCCACATCCACTTCCACGGTAAAAAATGTAAATCCACATCCACTTCCACGGTAAAAAATGTAAATCCACATTCACTTCCACGGTAAAAAATGTAAATCCACATCCACTTCCACGGTATGAAAATATAAATCCACCTCCACTTTTACAAACTTTAATGCAAGAAAGATAAATCCACGTTCACGTCCACGTCCACAATGTTCGTAATGCAAAAAAGATAAATCCACTTCCACGTCCACAATATCCACAATGCAGAAAATAAATCCATGTCCACTTCCACAAATTTTATAATGTAAAAGTATAAATCCACTTCCACGTCCACATCCACGAAGTCATTTGTGCAAAAAATGATAGATCCACGTCTACTTTCACAAAATTTATAATGCAAGAAAGATAAATCCACGTCCACGTCCACGTCCACGTCCACGTCCACGTCCACGATGTTTATAATGTAAAAAGATAAATCTACTTCCACGTCCACAATATCCACAATGCAGAAATAAATCCACGTCCAAACAATCTACGATATTGAAATATAAATCCGCGTCCGCTCTCACAATTTGTAATGTAGAAGTGTATATCCATGTTTATATCCACATCCACAAAACCATTCGTGAAGAGATATAGTTCCACATCCATGTCCCGTTGTGACGGAAGTTAAATCTACAATTGTCCCCACGATTTAACATATGATGCAAGATTTCGATCCTGTCATCTCATTAAATACCACATTCTAAAAAGAACTTGTTAGCAACTTGAAATAAATAAATATGTATGAAGTGATGATAAAGTTGAGGAATTTAAACCGATAACAGGTGACCATGTCCGTATCCACTTTGGAAAAAGGTTTACTCCACGATCATGTGCCCTTGGTCCCTCGATAAATGCCACTAGCTAAAACAACTGTTAGTGGTAAGAATATGTAAATAGCTGGATTTGAAAGAATTTACGCTTACAACCCTTGGTTGAGAAGATAAATTCATCTCCACCGTTGCGATCAAAATTTCATGAAGAATGGAACAACATCCACCGTTTAGCGCAAGCTAAATTTACGTCCACATTGAAGAATATTTGTCTTTCGAAGAAAGCTAGCTCTTTGTTCACGTCCATAATTAAAATTTGAAAAAGAGTCAAATATGCGCCACATTCGTATTAATTGAACCTTCTCATCAAAGAAAAATTGTGTTTAATTATAGTAAAAAATATATTTTAATTTGTCAAAAAATATTAGAAGCGTAAATAGGTATTTCGGAGGAAAGGCGGGACAAAATTGGGTGTCAACACACACCCTTAATTACATGCACCTTTTTGCCACTTGTCCATAACACATGTGGACCATGTCCACATAATAATTCTTCAACTACCCAAAATAATCTCTTGATCTCAATTTACATAAATAGTAGTTATTTTTAACACACTCCATATACTCATTATCATGCTCATGTGATATAGCACTAGTCCATAACCTCTTTTGTAACACACAAAATATTATTGTGAATCACCGTCGTCACACTTCTTAAGTCCTAAATTATTTCGGGACCTCAAACTTTTATACACCGATCTCTTTGTTTGCATACTTGAATATGACCAAATTCCATACAGTCCGTATAACTTGTTCAACATCCCAAACTTTGACAAAACTTATTTTCTCCGATTCGTTTAACCTTCACGACTCTTACTTATCACTTGTTAAACATAGCATAAATACTTATAACGTCAAAAATAATATTATTCTTGAACTTATTTCGATTAACTAACGACAAATCCAACGTACAAAAGTACAGGATGTAACAGTTCCAATCATACACAATGGTATAAAGAGAGGTAAACAACTACAATGGGGTAGTTTAACCTAATTTTAGCCTAATTCCAATAACAAATTCACAAAGAAAACATCCAAATGTCTTATGGGATTCTTATGACACTCTCAATATATCAAATTTATCTTAAAATAGTCTAATATCAAACACACCCTAGTCTCTAATTGGATGGTCTTAAAACTCAATAGATCTTTCCATTTTAACATAAAAACACAATCAAAGGAAATCCCATGACCTTGTGTTTCAGACAAGAGGAACCCTAGCAATCTAAGGTAGGATGTACTAGGATGAGCATCAATCAAAGCCTTTCCTAATCCTCCCTTAATCATGGGAATCACTCAATGCCTTCACAAAAGGTATGTGACACAGCCTTGCACTTACCAATCAACAAATTATGCTTGTCTTCATTAAACTATCACAACTCATGTCATTAAACCAGATTAGTTGGCCAATGCAAACAGAAGGCATAACTATCAAAATCCTTCTCTTAAAACATGTAGGTCAATTATTTAACAAGGATGGGGAGGGGGTCATACTAAAGGAGGCACCAAATCACAGAAGTGAATCTTCTTACAAGATTGTGACAAGTTGTTTTGCACTTTATCACAGGGAAATGACAGCCCAACTGAGAAAGTAGAGCATTTTTACAGAGACATGCTTTGCAGTTCAAGCTTTGAGTTTTGAAGAATCATTTGAAAGTAAGCAAGTAGTTTCACAATGCATAGGTAGGTAGAAAACCAATGCGATTCTCAAATCCCTATCCTTTAACCATACTTTAATCAGCCAATTAAATAGAGAAGCAATAAAACTTTATTAAATATGGCTTTTTATAGTTATCAACCCAAAACATGTCATAAAGCACATTTGTAACCAAAGTTGACATATCTCATCACTGAAGTAAGCCAAAAATAACATGACTCATGAACTATACTATGGCAAGACATACAAGCTAGCAACTTAATACTGTTCAATATTATTGAACCAAAATAAAGGACCAACTAACCAAACAACTAAACATGATAACCATAAACAAAGAAAATATGGTAGACTCATGGTAAGCATGCATGCTAGCTTAGATCAAACAACATATAAGTAACGATCGGGTTGGTCGTTTAGGCATTTTACTTTTTTACCCCTGTTGACCCTTCCCCTAGCTTTGTTAGAGTGTATTTGACTTGTGGGGATGGGTGGAGCAGTTTGCGAGGCAATCGGGTGAGTATTAGTTGGTTTTAAGGATTTTAGAAGCTTTTAAGTTAAATAAGTGAAAAAGTGTTGACCAATAGTTGGCTTTCTGGTAGATGAGTCTTTTTGGGGATCTTGTCAGTTCCATTAGGTTTAAAAGGTTGATTTTGACTTGGTATGGTGGTTGGTTCGGTTACCGAAGCACTCGGGGGTATCTTGGTTAAAAAGCTTGTTTTGGGCGTTTGGGGATTGACCGGGTCAAGATGGCCGCTTTTGGGAATTCCAAGGGCACGGGTGAGTTCGTAGCATAATTTTGGAGTGGTTTGCATGTTTTATTTGTATCCGAGAGGTCTCGAGTTTATGGTTGATTTTGGTGAAAACCAGATTTTTCTGGTGCACCGCACCTGCGGTTTCTGGCTGCACCTGTAGTTTTGCATCTGCGGATGTTGGTTCCCAGGTGCAGCGATGGACGGTCAAGGCAAATGCCGCACCTGCGGTGTATTTTTTGCAGGCGCGGGACTGCATCTGTGGAGTCTTACTGCACCTGCGCCTTCAGATATTTTAAGTGGGGTTCGCCCCTGTGGACTTTCTTCCACAGGTGCGATCCCGCAACTGCGAGGGGTTGTCCGCAAATGCGGGGTCGCTGGACCAGAAAATATCTTTTAATTGCATCTTTTCCAATTTTGAACCCATTCTCCCTACACAATTTCTAAGACCAAATAGCTCGGTAGAGGAGGAAATTGAAGGGTTTCCCAAGGTACCTCTTTGGGGTAAGTTTCCTATCTTTGTTTTTTGGGAAAAGTGTTCAAAACACACTTATACTATGGCCACATTTGCCATAACACACCTTAACTTTGCGGGGGTCCTATGACCCCCCAGGACTTATTTCTTGTGTATTATCTATGCTTTCAAATGGACAAAGTCACCCAAACTTGTTTGAGTGTATGCACGCGCTCCACTACAGGAAATTTGATATTTAGCGACCACTTCTTAACGAAGGGAGATGAATCCGGTCGTTATAAGTGCACTTATAGTGACCAATATTTTTTTACAGTCGTTAGAGCTAATTTTTCTTTCAATTATCGTGCCTTTTGCTTTGTGCCTTTTGTGTTGGGTTTGTGACTGTTCAAGAATTTGTGCCTTTTTGCTTTCCTTTGTGTTGAGTTTAAAATATTTAATTATTCTTCAATTGGGTATTTTTCATTTCTCCACTTTCCAAAATTTCAAACCCAAAAAAACTCCATTGTAACGACCAAATCAAACGGGTCTTTTTCGATATTATATAGGATTTGTGACATTGTCGACATTGAAAACATGATTAATCATAGTGGATTAAGATAGTAGAACCAGTAAACAAAATCTCCATTAGGGACGTCGAGTTTCGACTTGAAGCTTTCAGATCTAGGTCTTCAAATTCTGGATTTGATGAATAAAATTCTTGGTTGCTGATTGTTTGAAGTTGAACTCGAGCTTAGAAGACATCTGGAACGTGAAGAAGAACTGAACGACTCCATACCTGCCATGAACAAAGCTTGAAGCTTCGAACTCAAATTTTCGGGTTGCCGCAAATGAGCTCCATTTCGAGTGGGTGATATATCAAAAGAACCGGAACATCGAGAGGAATTCGAATCTGAAATTTGGTGATGTTTGGTTGAGATTTGAAGTGCATTAGGATCAAATTTCAGTCGAGTTCTCTATGAAGAAGATGAACAGTAATTTGCTGACCAGATTTTGCCAAAGTTTCCATAACACACCTGAACTTTGCGGGGGTCCTATGACCCCCCTGAACTTATGTTTTATGTATTATTTACACTTTATATGGAATCTTACGCGCTCAAAGAGAGTAGATACAATCGCTTATACAGGTCACCATATAAAAGCGTACAAAATACACAAAAAATAACTACAGGGGGTCATAGAATCCCCGCAAAGTTCAGGTGTGTTATGGCAACTTTGGCCATAATTTGAGTGTGTTTTGAACCCTTTTCCCTTGTTTTTTAATTTTATCTGGGATTAATTAAGGATTTTCATGGTGGGAGACTTGTTTTGAATGAGGGTTTGATGAGTTATAAACCCTAGGATAGTAAATGGATTTCTTAACTAATCATGGATAGTTTTGGGAGGATTTCATATTTTATAGCTTGGTAAAGCTTGGATAAGTTATTTTAACTCAAATTTCGACTTCAAAATGGATTTTCAAACGGGTTAGCTTATGGGTTTTCTCCATAATTGGGGATTTTGATAAATTGATGAAATTAAAGCTCATTTGGAGTTAGAAATGCATGAAACTGTCACGACCCGACTCGGGGCCGCGACGAGCACCCGGTGCTAGCCCACCCGGGCACCCTCTTAGCTTACTCTTATGCTTACATCTAGGTGAGCCACATGATTATACATGCATTTCCATTCATTCGTCAACTAGTCCCATTTGGACAACAACACATTTATATCATCATAGGCATCTATGCCACATCAATGTACATGGGCCAACGTGGCCGACAAAATGATATACAAAACATAGGCCGTCAAGGCCAAACACATCTACCCACACACACACACATGTCTACGAGCCTCTAAGAGTATAACATATCACATTAGCGGGACAGGACCCCGCTATGCCCATAATTATATACACAAAAGAATGAGTACCCAAAAGATATGGCTCCGAAGGAAATGGAGCTCTCTATGTAATCTCCGAATAGGCAGCTATGGATCAAGTCTGTCTCCCTGTGCACCTGCGGGCATGATGCAGCGTCCACAAACAAAAGGACGTCAGTACGAACAATGTACTGAGTATGTAAAGCATGAGCAACATCAATAAATAAGCATCATGAACAACGTATGAAATAGCATAGGAGGGGGAGACAATAATATCATCGTCATAGCACTTACCTGCCTTTCGTAGGACTTTCCATTTTTCATACGTATTTGTACACCTACGTCATCATCCGTATTCCATAATAGTACTCGTACCATACTTGTGCTCATATTCGTATACATGTCCTTATTCGTATTCTTATACATAGTCTTATCACATTCATATTCATATTATATACATAGTCATTTCATATACATAGCATTTACATAGCATACCCGACCTCATAGGATCGGTGTTTCATACATACTTGGCCAACCAAGGCTCAAGGTTACTCATACCTGGGCCTACCAAGGCTTCAGGGTTATCCGTACCATCTGCAGAGGTGTGCGCGCGTTTTTTAATCGTATACATACTTTATACATATTCATACACATATATCCTACCCGGCGTTATAAGCTCGGGGTGTCATTATAGCCCTTTATAGGCACATGTAAGTATAATAGCCCGTAGGCACCTTTAGCATCATTATTATTATCATCGTCATCACTATTATCATCATTTTCGCTACATCTATATCTTATGCTTACTCGTCATATGGGGTGCGTAGTACAATCGTAGCATATATCGAGGATCGTGAGCTTATGAGCTCGGTTTGTCAATCATTTGAATACAACATACTCATATAGAGGATTTAAGAGTTTGGCCAAGGAACCATGCCTTATGAAAGAAGGGTTAGCCTTATATACCTTTTCATCGGACTATTCTACACTTGCACGCTTCCTTCCAATGCTAGCGTCTATACCTTCATTAATATCATAACAATGGCCATTAGTCATTCACATTATCCACATTATCTAGATTCCTTAATTTGCCCCTAATTCACCCATATTCGTGGTCATAACATCCAACTTCGTCCATTCGTCTAAAGTGTCTAGTTCATGATCTTAGTACCATTTATAATGCATTCATATCACAACACAACAACATTCATGATTCAATTCAAACTATTCCTCAAAATGTCACTATTCATCATTCATGACCTACTTGACCATATTTTCTACAATCCATGTATTTCAACTCTTCAATACCTTAAATATCATGTAAAAATCATGAATCTTACCTTAGAGGTTGTAGGAACAAGCTTTGGTTAATAATACTCCACTTTGAGCAAAACCCTAGTTTTTCTCCATTTGAATTTCTTGATCTAGATGATTTTTGATGATGTTCTTACTCTTGATTCACCTTGTTTTATGTTGTTGATCCTCAAATATTCTTGAAAACTTGTATAATAAATGTAGAGAGAGGTTTTAGAGAGAAGTGGTGTAATGTTGTAATGAAATAAAACAAGTGTTGGTCCCTTTATTTAATGACTTGCAAAATCTGTGCTGAGGTGAACAGTGGTCGTCCATCATGGTTTACGGCCCGTATTGCAGTTTACGGACCGTCCCTCGCGATCTTCTTTAACCATTTCCAGAACCAGAAGCTTTGGCTGCTTGCATGGTGATTTACGACCATGGTTTACGGGCCGTAAATCACATTACGGTCCGTCCTCCAGGTCGTATTTTACCATTTCTCGGCTGGCAGAAAGTTGAAGCCTTGCATGGCAGTTTACAACCTGCTAGTTTACGGACCGTATACCAGTTTACGGTCCGTCCTAGCACTTTACGACCACTAGGCAGTTGCAATTCTGCAACTTCCCATATTTCTTAGACTTCTCATTTTAATCACCCACGTCCATGCACATGCATTGCTCACCTTATATGTCATCTTAATTTAGCCAACTTTCTCATCTCACATCGGATATCTTCGAAATCTCGCCTAAGGTCATCAAACGTCGTTTCTTCCTCATGGACATCATGCACTCATACTTATCACTAGTTCGTTCACTTACGTACCAACGAAAAGTTTTTCCGAGGTGTAACAGAAACTTAGGATGTTGATTGTTTGGACTTTGGTTAAACTAATCTTCCAATAAAATTTTGATTTTTCCCTTGTGAGCCGGAGGTCATTTTCTAAGGTCTTTTTTTAGTCGTTTTAGAAGTATTTCAATATGGGTGTTCTTAGACTCGTATACTAACGTAGAATACTAAATTGATAGACTTTGATCGTTCTGAGGAGATTCGGAAAGGAAAGGCTCAAGTGGATTGTTGACACCTAATTTTGCCCTCCAACAATTTTATTTAATTATTCAGAGTTCTTGAATCATAAACAGAGTGAAATATACATTTTTACAAGTCAAAAACAATTTTACAAAATTATTTCAATGACATTTTGCCATTTCATTTGGAAAAATATCATCAAGTATATTATTGTATATCATCCTATGTAATTTGTATATTTCTATAATTTTCAAGTATATATGTCAGAATTTTAATTCAGAAATAGTTAAAATAATTACTTAATTATTTTTTTAAAGTTATTAATATTCAATTGACGAATATTTTATTCTGTTTAATCTAGAAATTTGATTAGTTAAATAGATAAATAAATTACATCTCAATCTTATAAGTTATTTGGCCATCTTTGCAATTATTTCCAAAATTGATTAAAATCGAATTTTGTTAATTATTGCATGAGTTAATTGTGACCATAACCAAAATAGCTAATTGTTTGCTATGTTTAACATGGCTATAATCAAAATGATCAATTAGTTCCCGCTTTTAAATTTGGCTATTTTTAAAATTAATTAGTAGTCGCATTTTGACAAAATTTCCCCGTCTATATATATGTATATACATGAATATATACATATATATACACGATTAGGGCCTCCCTTCTATTCTTTTTAATTAGCCAGGCCCAGTCCAATTCGGACTGATCAGGCGCAATACCCCTATAGACGCACATATACGCACGCAAACAGACCATATCAGGTCTTATTTGTTACTAATAGGGCTTAGGGTGTAAACCCTAGCCGCCACGTCATACCTCTCTCTCTCTTCGTCATCTTTAGACAAAAATGGCAAATTTGCAGAGTCGTTTGCTTTTTACAGACCATGCATGGTCGATTAAGGAAAAGTATTCAATGCTCCGTCCTTATTCCACCGTATTCAACAACAAAAAGGTAAGGTTTCCACCTCTCCCTTTCTTTTTCTGAAACTTTTTAATTGTTTTTTTCTACTTCTGAATTTCAATACTCGATTGTGATTGGCTTTCATCGATTTGAGAGGGAATTCAAGAGAATTTCCCCCCAAACCTGTTTGTCCCACATCGATCAAACCCTAGTCTTCGAGAGTTTGGGGTTTTATATAAAGAACCCCATTCTTCAACACCTGAAAAACAAGTCTAAATTCGATACATAAACAAGTCTCGATATTTTAGAGCAAAAAACACTCAATATACCTAGGGATCCAGCAATTTCTGTTGGAACCTTTAATTTATTGTGTTTCTTAGTTTGATTTTTTTTTTGTTTGTTGCTGAGCTTTGGTGTTAAGGAGCAAAGAGATCTTCAAACTCCAATCTCGACTCAAGGCTGCACAAAGAAAAGGTAATGTTTCCTCCTTTAAGTTTTGTTTTAGTTTAATTATCTATCTATGTGTATGTGTTTATTTAGCTTGTTTATGTTTATTGTTAGTTAGTTAATAGTAGTTTTAGCATAATTGTCTGTTTAGTTGTTTGTTGAATGTGATAGTATATTAGTCATTAGTATTTTTAGTTTTGATTATTTCAAATTCTTAAGCATTGTTTAAATGTTGTTGTCGGTTTAGTTATTAGCATGTGTATATGTCATTTGTGTTTAATTTGGTATTAGTTTTGATATAGTAATATAGTATAACCTGACTAGTTTAAGCTAATAACTTTGATAACTTAAGTTAACATTTACATGTGATAAGTTAGTACTCTCATAATCCATACTCAATATAAAATAATGCCTACTTTTGCTTCCATATAGTGTCTATTAATCCATTAGGATGACCACCATGTTTATAGACTCGTCCAATTGCTGTTTTTAACCAAAATATGCCAAATCAGCTCATCTGTGTCACTAGCATGCCAATAAGTTTGTTTAAAGTATGAATGTTGCCTAAATCCTTGTATGTTAGTCATTTGTTAGTTCATTGGCATAGTATGTGGCTTGATTTTTCCCAATTCATGTCTGATTACGAGCATGCCTGAATATTGCTAAAGTCTGTTCAACTGTATGCTTGTTAGAGAGGTTCTAAACCATTAATAGTTTCAGATGTTCCTTTCATACTTTATTTGGTTATCTGTTACTTGTTAAGGCATCAATGTGATTTTGTTAGACTTGTATAGTATGGATGTTGTTTAAATCATGTATGTATTGGATTAGCATAACAGTCATTAACCTTCATAAATATTTGTTTGTCTGGTCTGGTGTGCCTCGGAATCAGGTTGATTTTCATGTGTAATTATTAGCATATGAGGTTGTTAATCAGTTTTGACATGTGAACTAGTTTTCTTGACTTATGACTGTATTGGCTTAGCTCATGAACTTAGTCTTGAGGCAACAACATATGTGTTCGCTTACTTTAACTTATGAGACTTTTTCAATCCACACACACACACACACACACACACACACACACACACACACACACACATATATATATATATATATATATATATATATATATTCATGTATACTGTATGTGCAAATGAATCTGAATGCCTAGTAGCAAATCAGTCACTATGAGCATGTGCAAGTCAATCATATGTTAAATAAAATGCATGAATGAAGTCTGTTTAAGTCTACTGTATGCAGTAGATAACTTTAGTTCCTGAGACTAACTTCAACATGAAAAAAGTATAGTTGTATTCTTAGTATGTGGTTTGTGGTTGTGTTACCCTGGTTGTTTGGTTTAAAATTGGCAGTTGAAATAATTAGGAGTTTAAGAAGTTAAGTTTTATCCCTATTTATAATAAGTTGAAACCAGGTAAGTTGTTAGAGTAAAAATGAACTGATTATAACCACCTTATGTGAAAAGGGGCTCAAGAGGTTGTCACATGGCTTGTAATAACATGAGAAGTGACTTACCTAAAGCTAAGGAGAGTTCAGGAAAGACTTTGAGTCCCCACTCAGTCTAGTACTACATATTCTAGAGTCACGACCCAACTAGAGGGCCATGACGGGTACCCGGAGCTAGCCCACCCAGTACTACCTTTCAGACTCATCATCAAATTCAACCTGAACATATACCATTCCCAACACCAACTTATCATGAAATGATCTTTGAATATCTCTCAAACATACATGTACATAAGCCCACGAGGCTACAAAATGATAAACAGAGCATATACAGTAAGAGATCACATAACATCTATTACCCATACATGTGTATCTACGAGCCTCTAACAGGGAGTACTGAAATCATGAGGACGCGACAGGACCCCGCCATGCCCCAAATATGTACACAAAATAATATATCAATAAGCGGAAACTCTGGAGTAGTGGAATGCTCCTGTATATATGTTGATAAAGCACTTAAGCATCCGCGCGGTCTCCCTGTCTACCTGCGGACATGAATGCAGCGTCCATAAAAGAAAGGACGTCAGTATGAACAATGTACTGAGTATGTAACGCATGTGTCACAACATAATCAAGAAATAAGAGAGCATAAGATGAAGAGATAACCTGTAACTGATTGCCCCTTAAGGCCTCCGGAGTTATGCATGCTAACTTTTATATTTAAAACATAATCATATCATATATACATACATAAACTCCCCGACCATATAGGTACGGTGTGATCATCATTAGCCCGCGTCCGGGCCTCCCGCGTACGGAGTAACCATCTCATGCCACCCACTAGTGGTGTCTGCCCAGCCAACTAGACTCGGTGTAAGTATCATTATAGCCGCCCACTACGCCCATCGTGGTGGTGTCTGCCCGGCTAACTAGGCACGGTGTCGTCTCACATATACATATCATAAAACATGCATGAGAGCTCAAGTAAAAGCTGTAACTCTATCAGAGTGACGTAAGATCGGTAATCTCCGATTATATTATGGATCAACGTCATCACTAGGTCTCACCTTGAAGGACCTGGTGTCATAAGGTGAGATGGCCAACAATGAATAACTTCAAGGAAATTATGAAATAAGATCATTAAGTTCATAATAGCATCAGTTCATAAGCTTTGGAATCTCTAGAAATAAAATCATCATTATCATAGAACACATCTTATCTCTTTCTCATAAGAAGCTCGTAAGAATCATTAGCTTTTAACTTTTGGGATGTAAGAAGGTCATGGAAATATAGAGAGGAAATCGTAATATAAGAGTCATGCCTTTGAAATAAAGGGACTAGCCTTAACATACCTTTTACGTCTCCTTAACGACTAAACGTTCTCCTTCCAAGCTCACAACTCTACATTCAAGAGAATTCGTGTTAAGTTAGATAATTAGAAACATTCTTAAGTCTAAAATAAAGCGACTAAGAGCTAACGAAAATTGGGCAGCATTTCCTTTGTTTCAACAACTTTTTCCATATACTAAACAACTCCCAAACGTCAATAGTAACACCCATAGCATGATAATCAATAGGCTTCTTCAAGTTAAACATTGTTCAATTATCACAACTCCCTTTCAAAGTCATCCACATCAATAACTACAACACACCACCATATTCATCTACATGTAATACTTCCTCAACATCATTAGTGTCATTCACAACAAGACTATACTCATAGTATACTAAGAATCATGACTCAAGTTAACTTACTACTCAAAATACCCTTATTTCCATGTTTGAATTTCATATTCCTCTTCCTTCCTTCATTCAAGTTATTCAACAACCAAATACTCTTAATAATATGAAGTAGATGTAAAACTCACCTTTGATCATATAATAATGAATTTTGGATGAATATACTTCACTTGAGAAAAACTCCAACTTCAATACCAAAAGAATTCTTGACTTCAACAAACCCTAGTGAACCTCTTTGCACTTGATTCTCTTGATTCCTGGTGTTTAATCTTTGATTTCCCTTGGATTTGTATTAATATGGTGTGTGGAATATTCTAGAGCTCTCAAGAGGTGTGGAGAATGTGAAAAATGAAAAATAAGAGCTTGGGTCATATATTTATAATTATGAAAATCTAGCTCGACATGATTTATACGGACACTTATACGGTCCGTATAAGTGACCACATAATTTCATCAATAACCGACCCTCTCTGTAACTGTTATACGGACACTTATACGATCCGTATAATTTTATAAGGTCCGTATAAGTGACCGTATAATGTCACCTGTGATGACCCTCCATTGTAACCGTTATACGGACCGTATAAGTGGTCGTATAACTCCTCTTTTTCCGAATTGTTCTCGTCGATTTGTTTATCTCAAATCCTTATAACATCTTCTTGGCACTTGTTTAACACTTCATTAACCATATAAGGAGTCCTATAGCTTCTCCTCAAGACATTACTAAATAATCGTTAACTCGATAATTGTTATATCTTCCCCAAACACAACTTATACTTCACTTCCTCCGACGAACTTAGTTTCTCCGATTCGTAATACTTCAAAAATCTTGTAGTATGCACCTTTAAGATACCAAATACCCTTCTTAAGGTAATATGGACTTCATGTTCACCTTAAGCTTGCGTTAGTCTATTCACAGCACGACAACACGAAATGTCTGAGGTGTAACATTCTCCCTCCCTTAGGAACATTCGTCCTTGAATGTTAAGTTCTCGGGGATTCTACAGAAATTTTGCCAGTGTTTCCCCCGTAATATGGCACTACCATCCTATCACAACAACCCAAAACATATTGCCTCACAAGGATACAACAACAACAACGGAAAGCATGGCCACACACGACCAAGAAACCATCAAAAGAAACATTACATACCTGAGGACAATGGCGTCTCGTCCTGAGCCTCTTCTTGGGGTGGAAAAAAATGCGGATATCTGGACTTCATATCTTCTTCTGCTTCCCAAGTCATCTCTTCTCTATTATTGTTTCTCCACTGAACCTTAACTGAGGCTACATCTTTGGTTCTGAGTTTCCGCACTTGCCTATCTAGTATAGCAACGGGCACTTCTTCATAAGCCAACTTCTCGGTAACTTGAACATCGCCCATAGGCACGATTCTGGAAGGATCTCCAACACACTTACGGGACATCGACACATGAAAAACTGGATGGACTAATTTAAGCTCTGGAGGCGAATCTAGTTAGTAAGCCACTTGTCCTACTTTACGCAGAATCTTATAAGGTCCAATATACCGGGGACTAAGCTTACCCTTCTTGTCGAATATCATTAGACCTTTCATCGGTGACACTTTCAGGAATACCCAATCATTAAATTGGAATTCGAAGTTTCGTCGATGGTTGTCTGCATAAGATTTCTGACGACTCCGAGCTGTCAACAACTGGTCTCGGATTAACTTGATCTTCTCTACTGCTTGTTGAATCAATTCTGGACCTATTAGTTGTGTCTCTCCTACTTCAAACCATCCAATTGTGATCTACACTTCCTTCTATGTAGAGCTTCGTACGGGGCCATCTAAATACTTGAATGATAACTATTGTTATAAGCAAATTCAACAAGCGCCAAATGATCATCCCAATTACCTCCGAAATCTAATACACATGCCCGCAACATATCCTCCAAGGTCTGAGTAGTGCGTTTAGCTTGTCCATCCATCTGTGGGTAAAATGCTGTGCTGAGTCTCACTTGAGTTCCTAAACCTTCTTGAAAGGACTTCCAGAAATTAGCTGTAAATTATGCCTTTCTATCTGTGATAATGGATACTGGAACACCATGAAGTCGTACTATCTCTTTAAGGTACAACTTTGCATAATCTTCTACTGAGTAGGTAGTTTTGACTGGAAAAAAATAAGCTGATTTTGTAAGTCTATCCACGATTATCCATATGGAGTCATACTTACGCGGAGAACGGGGAAAACTTACAATAAAATCCATGTTGATTACTTCCCATTTTCAGGTTGGAATTTCCATAGCTTGCAACAATCCTCCTGGCTTTTGATGCTCAATTTTCACTTGTTGACAATTTGGGCATTGAGCTACAAACTCCGC
The DNA here is from genome assembly GCF_019175385.1 of Lycium barbarum. Lineage (NCBI taxonomy): Eukaryota > Viridiplantae > Streptophyta > Magnoliopsida > Solanales > Solanaceae > Lycium > Lycium barbarum. The sequence goes on from NC_083346.1 coordinate 74,248,273, forward strand.
TATATCTTTCTTCATGCCATCCCACCAATAGATTGACTTGAGATTATGGTACATCTTTGTCGCTCCTAGATGAACAGAATAACGGAGTAATGGGCTTCTTCCAGAATCTGGCGGCATAATCCTACAACATCTGGAACACATAGCCTGCTTCGATACCTGAGAATCCCATCTGCAGAAATATCAAATGGTAACTTTTCCTTCTGGGGAAGTGCATCTCTGTAGTGACTCAACTTGGGATCTTCATATTGACGGTTTTTCACTTCCTTGTCTAAGGATGAAACAGCTGGGTTATGAACAACAACTCTTGCATTGCCCGAGTCCATTAAGCAAACTCCTAGGCTAGCTAACTGGTGGAGCTCACGGACTAATTCTTTCTTCTCCGGCTAAACGTCACATAGACTGCCCATAGATTTAGGGCTAAGAGCATCGGCCACCACATTCGCCTTTCCGGAATGGTATAAGATACTCACATTATAGTCTTTTAATTGCTCTAACCACCGCCTCTGCCGTAGATTCAACTCCTTCTGCTTGAAAATGTACTGGAGACTTTTGTGACATGTATAAATATCAACATGAACACCGTACATATAATGTCTCCACATCTTTAGTACATGAATAACCACAGCTAATTCAAGATCATGGGTCGGATAATTCTTCTCATGCTTCTTCAACTGCCTGGAGACATTGGCAATAACCTTACCGTGCTACATCAACACACAGCCTAACCCAACCCCGGAGGCATCACAATAAACAACATATCCTTCTGATCCTTTTGGGAGTGTTAGGACTGGGGTTGAAGTCAATCTATCTTTCAACTCCTGGAAACTGCGCTCACAAGCATCGGTCCATTGAAATTTTGCTGATTTCTGAGTTAGCTTCGTCAATGGTGCTGAAATAGAAGAAAATCCCTCCACAAATCTTCTGTAATAGCCTGCTAATCCCAGAAAGCTACAAAACTCTGTAGGTGTTGTAGGCCTTGGCCAAGTCTTCGCGGTCTCAATTTTCTGAGTATCTACTCGGATGCTGTCAGCTGAGATAATATGGCCCAGAAAAGTTACAGAATTCAACTAGAACTCGTATTTTGAAAACTTGGCATATAATTCTCGAGTCCGAAGAATTCCAAGAACAGTACGTAAATGATCTGCATGTTCTGCTTCTGATCGGGAGTACACCGGGATGTCATTGATGAACACAATTACGAATAGATCTTGGAAATGCCTGAATATATTATTCATCAAATTCATAAATACTACCGAGGCGTTAGTCAACCCCAATGACGATACCCGAAATTCATAATGACCATATCTGGTTCTAAAAGCCGTTTTCGGGATACCTTCTTCTCTAACTCTCACTTGGTGATATCCCGATCTTAGATCTATCTTGGAAAATCACTTAGCACCTTGTAATTGATTAAACAAATCATCGATTCTCGAGAGCGGATGCTTATTATTTATCGCCGCCTTGTTCAATTGCCTATAGTCAATGCACATTCGCAAGGAACCATCTTTCTTTCTTACGAACAAGACAGGTGCTCCCCATGGCGATGAACTGGGTGTAATAAATCCTTTCTCAAGCAAATCCTTCAGCGGTGCCTTTAGCTCTTTCAATTCTGCCGGAGCCATTATGTAAGGAGGAATAGATATGGGTTCGGTGTCCGGTAGCACATCAATAGTGAAATCCAACTCCCGTTCCGGTGGAAGACCTGGAAGTTCATCTGGAAATACATCCGAAAACTCATATACTACCGGGCCGGATTGAAGAGTCGGCAGCTTTGCTTCAGTGTCATGAACCCAGACTAAATGGTAAATATAGCCTTTTGCAATCATCTTCCTCGCTTTGAGATAGAAAATAAACCTACCTCTTGGAGACGCTGTGCTACCTTTCCGCTCAAGCACTGGTTCTCTTGGGAATTAGAATCGGACCATTTTTGTTCTACAATCCACATTAGCATAATAAGAGGCCAGCCAATCCATGTCTATAATAACATCAAAATCTAACTTTTCCAGCTCAATCAAATCATCTACAGTCTGACGATCACATACCACAATCACACAATTTTTATATACTTGTGTAGCTATTACCGGGTCACCAACATGAGTAGACATCTCAAAAGGTTTGATTGGTTCAGGTTTCATCCCAATACGACCGGCAATATAAGGAGTGATATATGACAAAGTAGAACCCAGATCAATCAAGGCATAAATATCATAGGAGAATACGAATAATATACCTGTGACAACGTCATGGGAGGACTCAAGATCCTGTCGTCCGGCTAATGCATATATACGGGGCTGGGGGCCATCGAACTGGATGCTCCCACTCTGCCCCTGCCACGACCTGCTAAAATTTGGGGAGTCTGCCCTACAGGGCGCACGGACGAAGAAGAGCTGGCTACTGATCTTGTGGGCTGGGCCCCAACTCTACCACTCATCGATGGACAATCTCGCATTATATGCCCAGTATGACCACACGCATAACAAGCATCTAAGCCTTGGCGACACTGAGTCGCATGTAATCTACCGTAATGGTTGCATCGTGATACCGGTGGTCTCCTTTGACTAGGATCACCTCTAAACTGGGAACCAGAAATTCTCGAGCTCTGACTCGGTCCAGAATAAATGAGGCGATCAAATCTCCTACCCACAAATAGAAGAGGTGTACTAGCCGTAGACTGGCCTGAATATCTGGAATACTGTTGCCTCTGACCTCCTCTATACTCACTACTAGCACCGGCAGATCTGGCCTTTTTACTATGTCCTCTATCCATATCACTGTCACCCCTATGCGGTTGCTGCTGCTCTTCTAAATTTTGGGCGTAGGCCTGAATACCGGAAATATCCATCCCTTCCTGGAGTGAGGCTATCAAGCAGTCTTTAATCAAGTGTGGCCCTAAGCCATTCACAAACCGATGCACCTGGTCTCCCATATCGGCTACCATGGTCGGAGCATATCTAGCCAATGAATTAAAATGGAGACTATACTTCCGAGCACTCATATTTCCTTGCCTTAAACTCAAAAACCTGTCAGATCGGGCCCGACGGACCTCAGGTGGCAAATAATGGTGGATACAATTATCTACGAATTCATGCCATACCGAGGGAGGTGCATTTTCTTTTCTCGAAGATATCCAATTATTATACCATAGAATGACTACATCCCGCAACCTATAGGAAGCCAACTCCACTAACTCAGTATCAGTAGCATGTATTATTCTCAGCGTCCTCAGCATCTCATCTATAAAGCCTTGTGGGTCTTCATCCGGCTTTGACCCGAAAATTCGGAAGGATTCAAACTCATGAAATCACGGGCTCAAGCACTAGTCGCTCTATCACCTAGACCCGCACTCTACCGCTGAGCCTGAGCAGCAACTAGCTGGGTCAATAACTGAATAGCCTCGATCATCTGCTGGCCCGAAGCACCCGGTGGAAGGACTGGAGGCATTAGAGCTGGAGTGGAGACCCCTTCATACTTCTCTAAGATAGGCGGAGTGTGAGAAGTATGAGATGGAGCCTCATTATGGGACTCCCCCTCTTCTATATTTACCGGTGGCTCTTGTTCAGTCCGTCTTCCTGTCGCAGTTTTACCTTTCTGGGCAGTTGTTTCTTTCCTCTTCATTGGCATCGCTGAAATCATAACACACAATTAGGGAAAAGAGAAATCTTATAATATAGCTCTATCGCACGATCTATGAAGGAGAAGGACAGTAATTATTCCTAAATGCCCCGTAGCCTCTTGCTTATAAGTGTGGCGCGCTTCACACCCATAAACAAGAATCTACTAGACATGGCTCATAGACACACCCTAGGATGGAACTGCTCTAATACCACTTTTGTCACGACCCAACTAGAGGGCCATGATGGGTACCAGGAGCTAGACCACCGAGTACCACCTTTCAGACTTATCATCAAACTCAACCTGAACATATACCATTCCCAACACCAACTTATCATGAAATGATCTTCGAATATCTAGCAAACATACATGTACATAAGCCCACAAGGCTACAAATGATAAACAGAGCATATACACTAAGAGATCACATAATATCTACTACCCAGACATGTGTATCTCTGAGCCTCTAACTGGAGTACTCAAATCATGAGGACGGGACAGGACCCCGCCATGCCCCAAACGTGTACACAAAAGAATATACCAATAAACGGCAACTCCAAAGTAGTGGAGTGCTCCTTTATACATGCTGATAAAGCTCCTAAGCGTTCGTTCCGTCTCCCTGTCTACCTGCGGGCACGAACGCAACATCCATAAAAGAAATGACGTCAGTACGAACAATGTACTGAGTATGTAAGGCATGTGTCACAACATAATCAAGAAATAAGAGAGCATAAGATGAAGAGATAACCTGTAACTGATTGCCCCTTAAGGCCTCCGGAGTTGCATGCTAAATTTTATATTTAAAACATAATCATATCATATATACATACATAAACTGCCCGACCATAGAGGTACGGTGTGATCATCATTAGCCCGCGTCCGGGGTAACCATCTCATGCCGTCCACTAGTGGTGTCTGCCCGGCCAACTAGGCACGATGTAAGTATCATTATAGCCGCCCACTACGCCTATCGTGGTGGTGTCTGCCCGGCCAACTAGGCATGGTGTAGTCTCACATATACATATCATAAAGTATGCATGAGAGCTCAAGTAAAAGTTGTAACGTTATTGGAGTGACGTAAGGTCGGTAATTGTCACGACCCAAATCAATGGGCTGTGACGGGAGTCTGACCTCTAGCGACCAAACACCCCTAAACACTTATCTGAAACATGCTGAACATCAATATCCCATAAATGGGACAAACTAATCTCATAAGAGGAAACATCAGAACTCTGTACAGCCTGCATATATATATATATACACAACATGCGGAAGAACATTGCAAGCCGGCTAGGCTGCTATATATATTGTACACAAAAGAATATAAGCCGACAAGGCTAAATCATCTAACTACTACATATCGGGACCTCACAGCATATCGGGATCAAAGGTTATGGCCATTTTAAGATCAGGACTCTAAGCTGCCAAAATGGCACTGCGGGCCCCACATGGGTAAGTCGGTGGAACCAACCTAGGGGGGGGGGGGGGCTATAAATACCCCCACCAACTCATTTTTTTTCAGCATATTAACATTCCAAAAAGTCCTAGAAGTCTCTCAAAACATCTCCCAAGCATTATAGTCCGATAAATCAAGAATTTAACGAGATTACGCCAAACTAGTCCGTGAAAGGTGATTGTTATTGCTTCTACTTGAGCTTGGTGTTGGAAAGAGTTGGTGTGGCTGAGTTTCTTCAAGTATAAGGTATGCTTTTTCATCATATCTCCTATATTGAGTTTATTTGAAGGCTTAGCAAGCCGGAAAAGTGAAAATAGTTACGGAGGAAAGGTCATAAAGTGTTGTGTTATAGTTGCCGTGTTCATGGGCCGTTTTGAACATGTTGTGGCCGTATGGATGGACTGATATATGCGTGTAAAAATGGTATCTAACATCGTTGGTGTGTTGATGAGGTTATATTCCTTGATTTGGATGCAAGAAAGTGTATGTTGTTGTTGTATGTTGAAGAACATCGTGTGGGATGTTTATGGAATATATATTGGTATGAATAATGGTGTTGTTGATGTTGGTATTATTGTTGTTGTTGATTGGTGCTGAATTGTAATTTTGGGCTAGGCATATAAACAGGGGAGATGCTGCCCGATTTTCGACAGAATATAGAATAGTTTGATTTGAAATTTGGAACAAGTGTGCAATAAAAAGTCTAACGTTAGTGTGAATCCTTTTAAATGTAGACTTACGAGCTTGGACGAATAAGCGTAGCTAATAAGAGGTGGAACAGGTATGTAAGGTTCGTCCCTTTCTTTCAAAGGCATGATTCCGATGTTTTGACTTCATAAATGTTTCCATATCTTCCTGGTTTTCAAAAGTTAGATGTTTATGATTCCAAGGCATGATTCTCTTCCCGATAACTCCTAAATGTTTTTCCAAAGTGTCCGTATTCTCCCAAAACAGAGGTTTATGATTTTGTAAGCTCTTATGACAAAACGATGGATATGTTTTACAATGACAACAATGATGCCAAGAATGAGAATATTTCTATGATGACTATGATGAGAACTATTCCATGTTTAAAGGTTCCAAGTTTACGATTTCAATGACAATATATGAATGTTGAGCTATTTCTTGATTTCCCAATTTTATTCATGGATGACGACTATTTTTAAAGATTCTAAAGTATATGATTTGACGCCTTATGAGATTTGTGATCTTATTCTACGTTCTCTTAATGTTATCCTTCGTTGATAGTCTCACCTTATAATAATTGTTCCTTCAAGGTGAGACAAGGCCAGGATGACTATTCCATAATATATAATCGGAGGTTACCGACCTTACGTCACTCCGATAGATACATGACTTTCTTTGGGCTCTCCTGCATGCTGCGTACATGATATATGTATATGATATATGTATATGATACATGAACAAGATATATGCACATGATACATGAACATGATAGATGTATATGTATATGGGGAAGATGGGAAAAAGGGGCCAGAGCGCTATAGACGCTGGGATATGCACACGATACATGTATCTGTATATGACATGGTATCATCCCGGACGCGGGATATATGTGGTCAAATGGATCGGAGCCGACGCCTCGGCAACATGATATGCTCTATTTTCTATATATATGAAAAAGAAATGTTTTTCAAAGAAAGTATTACTATGGATATATGTACATATGTGGATCGGGCTGCACGTTCCGCAACACTAAGCATGCATGGTACCTCCAAAAGGCATTTATATGTACAGGTTACTCTTTTATCTTACGATATGCTCTATATTTCCATTCTGTTATTATTCATACTTTACATCTCTTACTATGTTACTATTCATGCCTTACATACTCAGTACATTGCTCGTACTGACCCCCTTTCTTCGGGGGCTGCGTTTCATGCCACGCAGGTGTATACAGATGAGTAGAGGACATTGCTAGGAGATGTACCAGCTGGATTGGCGAGCTCCATTTCCTCCCGGAGTGTTGCCGAGTCAGAGTATTCATGATTATGGTATCCTGATTTATGTTAGAGACTTTGCAGACAGAGTCACATGTACAGCATGTCAGTCTTGTAAGCGGCTCTGCAAGCCGTCGTACCGTTATGCATTATGTTACAAATTCCATATGATTACAGATTTTACTTGATTTGAGAACGACGAAAAGAATGGTTTTGACAAGTTTTTATTATGCATTTCATTTCGTAACTCAAGAGTCCAGTGAGGTTATGAATATAACGAGAGCTAAAAGGGGTTCGCTCTGTTATATCCTGCATTTTCGAACGTCGAATTATTTGTAAGCTGAGGTGGGGCCCACATGTCAAGATTATTTTTTTTGGGACATGTGACAAATTATATGAATCACATATGTGAAGTTAAACACAACTCAAGAAGGACCCTTGGGCCAAATCAAAGTGGAAGCCCTCCAAAAGGACAATTTAAGGAAGCATTTTCGGATGATCTGACTTCCAGGGGCAAAACAGGTATTATAAGTTTGGAATTTGGGAAAACGCCCAGAAATAAAAGTTGTAGATAATTGAAGGATCTCTCCATCCATAGGTCGTGGGCCCTCATACGATATCAGGATCAAAGGTTATGACCGTTTTACTGAACGAACATCCAGTCAGAAAATTAACCCTGCGCGAACGCGCCCAAAGGCAGCGCGATCGCGATGAGTATTTTTCCAGCTGCTTCTGGCAGCTTCTAAACGTTATCAAAAGGGGGAAACCCCCCTCATTTTCAGTTGAAAACACGAAGGAAACACCCCTAAAACTCTCCAAAAAGCTGGAGAGTTCTCCCCAACTCCCCAAACCAAATTTTGCCCAAACCAGGTATAAAATCCCAAATTTCAGTCCGGGTAGCATATAATTATTGGTGCAGAATCAAATAACAGTGTGTGGTGGCCTAAATTTAGCGTGGAAAAGTGGAGATTAAGCAATATTAAGGGGAGAAAGGTATAGATCTCTTACTATTTGTGCTAATACTAGTTTATTTACGAAGAATACGCGATTAAATAATTGTATACTGAGTTAATTAGTTATGAAAGTTGGAAAACAGCGTGTGGGCTGTTTTATGAGATATTTTGGAGTTGAAAACATTATAATTGATGTTGGTATTGTTGTTGTTGTTGTTGGCTGCTGAATTAAAAATTCGGGCTAGGCATATAAGCAGGGGAGATGCTGCCCAAATTTCTGTAGACAAATAGTGAATTAAAGAATGCTAAAAGTCTTACTATTGACAATTGGTAAATGTGACCATTTGTAGATTTTGAGCGAAACGGGAATTGAATTTGGACAAGCGTAAGACGCAGCTAAGGTATGTAAAGTCTTTCCCTTCATTCTTAGGCATGTTCTGAACATAATAGGCTCGGCCGCGAGCCTTAAATACGACTCCGTTCCTCGGAATTCGATATGGAAATCTGCTCCAATTCCTTCAGTAAGATTGAAACCATGTCCTTATAAAATATCTTTAAAGTGTGCTTTTGTACGAAACCTTCCTAAACGGAGTCGGAATACTTTCGAATGATTATGGATGACCTCATAAGGTCTTTTATCAGTAATTTATGTATCTTGCCTCGAGTTGGTCCGAGGTGGGCCCACGGAGCCCCGATACCCCGTGAATGATCTAAATTGCCTCATTTTCGTCCGTTTTTCACAGGCAACATCTGAACTATCATTTTGAACATAATATGACTGTTTTTATATAAATCTCACAATATGGTTTTGATATCTGAAAATCTAGTTCCGGTTATGATCTGTCGTGCCTCCCCAAGTGACGTGTAGGTGCATAGTTTGAAAACTATCTGAATACTTTGATTCGATCTGCCAGTTGGCCTATTTCTGTTCCGTTGAATCTGTACGACGATCTGTACGTATGTGGTTTTTCATTAATCAGTTCGTGCATGTGCTATGATTCCTTTCACCGGATCCCGGGCCGGTATGTATATCGTGCGGATGGGCCGCCGAGCCCCATATGTGAATTCTGAAGTATGATGTGTCCGGTTTCGGGGTACTGTGGTATATGTCCGTCCCCGGTTACCGAGGATATATTATGAAGTATGATGTGTCCGGGCTCGGGGTGCTGTGTTATCTATCCGCCCCCGGGTACCGTGGTTATGTTATGATGTGTGACGGAGATCGGAGAAGAATTTCTGATATCTGACGTATTGTGGTGCCAATGGCAGGAGTGGCGACCACGTTCCTGTACCCTATGTGTGATTCTGTCTGTCTGTATGATTTATGATTCTGTCTGTCCGTCTGGATTATCTGACCGACGGGTTACGCTTCTGTTTGTCCGTCTGGATTATCTGACCGACGGGTTACGCTTCTGTCTGTCCGTCTGGATTATCTGACCGACGGGTTACGCTTCTGTCTGTCCGTCCGGATTATCTGTCCGACTGGCTATGATTCTGTCTGTCCGTCCGGATTATCTGTCCGACTGGTTATGATTCTGTCTGTCCGTCCGGATTATCTGTCCGACTGGTTATGATTCTGTCTGTCCGTCCGGATTATCTGTCCGACTGGTTATGATTCTGTCTGTCCGTCCGGATTATCTGTCCGACTGGTTATGATTTTGTATGTCCGTATGGATTCCGATCCTGTATGTCCGTAGGGATTCTGATTTTGTCTGTCTGGACCATGATTCTGTCCGTCTGTCGGGACCATGACTCTGTCTGTCCGGCTTATGAGCCTGTTTATTATATTTCTGCGCTTCCGGTCCAGATCATGATTATGTTTGATATATTTCTGCTTTACATACTCGGTACATTTTTGTACTGACCCCCGGTTCTTCGGGGGCTGCGCTACATGCCCGCAGGTACAGACGCACCAGGTGATACGCCGCCAGCGTAGGGTTCTGATTCAGCTGTTTTGAAGAGCTCCTTTGATCCGGAGCATACACTTTTGGTATATATCTTCTGTTTTCCGTATGTTCTGTATGTATGGAAATTATGGGTACGGCGGGGCCCTGTCTCGTCATATGATTTTGTATGTGTGTAGAGGCCTGTAGATAGATGTGTGGGTTACGGGTTTCGTCTGTATGTTAGCCTTATCGGCTTATCTGTAAATGTCTGCATGTTCAGGTATATATATATGTTTGCGCGCGTGCCGTATCTGTATCGGCCTACGTCTGTAATATCCGTTTGAAAAAAAAAAAATCTGTACGATACGAAATTCGGTCAGATAGGTATGTACGGGTACCCAGCTAGGGTACCAGTCGCGGCCCACGGGGTTGGGTCGTGCACGCTCGGCCCTGAGTATGGGGTCGGGTGCCCATCATGCCCTATCAAGATTAGGGTGTGACAATAGGGCCCCATCATACCCATCTATATATATCTCAAAAGGATAGCCTACCAAAAATAGACTGCAACTCCGGATCGAATGGAGGGCACTGATCTCTGCTGGATAAAGGTCCTACTAAGCTGGACCACCTCCCTGTCTACCTATACCTGTGGGCATGAACGCAGCCCCCCGAGCAACGGGGAGTCAGTACAAATAATGTACTGAATATGTAAGGCATAAAGACAACAAGTATGAACATATATATAGAAATCATGAATAAGTTCTGACTCATAAGCTGAAATGACTATCTGCATGAATCTGTATGAGCTAGTATCTGTCTGCAACTGACTGAATCTGTATGTCCGGAAGTATAGACATGCATATATATATATATATATATATATATATATATATATATATATATATATATATCTAGTAGGTACATGCCTCATTGTCACATCACAGGCCACACCTTCACCCCCTGTCAAGCGTGCCTTTCTCATGTATATACACGTACATCATAGGTCACACCTTCACCCCCTGTCAAGTGTGCCTTTCTCATGTACCCCTGAGAATACAATGATAACAACTATACATATCAAAATACATGTAAATCCATTCCTAATCATTTCTTAAAATAGCCTCATATCACTACCTTGCCCTTCATCAATCTATCACTCTCACAAATACCTTCTCTTTACCTACAATCACTAAAACTCTCGGTAGTCAACTTAAATATAAAGGTAGGTATCATTTACATACCTTGTGGGGTCAAGAATCCCAAGAATCACTTTACCTTCAACTCCCTAAGCTTCCCATTCTTGGAGAAACCCTAGAAACAACCTTCTTCTTCACAAGCTCGGGTTTACGGGGTCCGGGTCTTGTCAAATCTTCACTAATATGCCATAAATGTTGGGAGAGCAAAATACTAGGGTTTTCTGATCTGGGAATGAGAGAAAATAAGACATAAAGTCGTGGATCATGTATTTATACTCGGAGAATTAAATGCTTCAGTGGTCCGGTTCGATGAGCGGGTCGTCGACCCGTCGACGTGCTCGTCGTCCTGCGCCTGCAGAATGCATGGCTGCGGAACCCTGTCGACGCCGCACAATGACGGCCCTTCGACAGGTTCGACGACCCGTCAATCATGACTGGTGTCCAGCAGATTTTCTGGTTCAGTTCAGATCGGGTCGATTCAATTCGCTCAACTCCTAATCCTGTAAATCACCAGGAATGCCTGCTGGTACCATTACACACGGGGTAAAACACTTTCCATCTCCAAAAATTAGGCTCGAGTCTCACTTCCCAAGGCACTCTCAACTAGGAAATCATAAGTCTTACTATGACGGAAACAAGGGGCGTAACACTCTCTCCACCTTAGAAACATTCGTCCCCGAATGTTCGAACAATCAAGGCTATAGAAAAATTTCGGCGGAGTTTCCCCTATACTTATACCAATCTAAATTGCACATAACAACCCAGAATAATGCAACACAGGGCCACATGCTACAACATACAGTGCCATGGCTTCACACGACCAATCACGATAATCGAAATGAAATAATAATACCTGGGGAATGTGATATCTCAGATTGAAACTCCTGTATGCTGGGAACAAATGCAAGTACTCAGTCTTCATTGCCTCTTCCGCTTCCCAAGTCACTTCCTCAACATTCCTATTTCTCCACAACACTTTAACAGAGGCTACATACTTAGTTCGTAACCGACGGATCTACCTGTCCAAGATAGCCACCGGAACTTCTTCGTATGATAACTGCTCGGTCACCTGGATATCATCTACTGGTACAACTCTTGAAGGATCTCCGTTGCATTTACGAAGCATAAATACATGAAATAATGGATGTACCGACTCTAACTTAGAAGGCAATTCTAGCTCATATGCCACTGTACCCACTATACAAATGATCTTATACGGCCCAATATATCGAGGGCTCAACTTACCATTCTTGCCAAACCTCATTACTCCTTTCATAGGAGAAACTTTTAGGAAGACCTAATCGTCTATCTCAAACTCTAGCTTGCGTCGCTGATTATCCGCATAGGATTTCTGTCAGCTTTGATCTGTTAGCAACCTCTCTCTAATCACTTTCACCTTATCAAATGATTGTTGAATTAAGTCTGGGCCTACTAACTGATTCTCCCCGACATCGAACCATCCTATGGGCGATTTGCATCTCCGCCCATATAAGGCCTCATAAGGGGCCATCTGAATGCTGGAATGGTAACTATTGTTATAAGCAAACTCAATGAGAGGCAAATGATCATCCCAACTGCCTTGAAGGTCAAGTACACAAGCCCTAAACATATCTTCAAGGTTCTGTATAGTATGCTTCGCCTGTCCATCCGTCTGCGGATGAAATGCAGTACTAAGACTCACTTGAGTCCCCAATCCCAGCTGAAAAGACTTTCAGAATTTAGCTGTGAACTGTGCTCCCCTATCTGAAATAATGGCCATGGGAACACCATGAAGTCGTACAATCTCCTTAAGATAAAGCTTCGCATAATCCTCGGCTGCATAAGTAGTTCTGATAGGCAGAAAATGAGTTGACTTTGTGAGCCTATCAACTATGACCCATATCGAATCACACTTCCGCTGAGTGCGGGGTAACCCTGTAATAAAGTACATATTAATTACCTCCCACTTCCATGTCGAAATCTCCATAGAGTGCAATAAACCTCCAGGCTTCTGGTGCTCTATTTTGACTTGCTGACAATTTGGACACTGAGCAACAAATTCTGCTATATCTCTTTTCATACCATCCCACCAATAAACCTCCTTAAGATCATGGTACATCTGTGTTGAGCCTGGATGAATAGAATAGCAGAAGTAATGTGCCTCTCCCATAACCTGCTGACGGAGTCCTGCAGCACTAGGGACACACAATCTGCCTCGATATCTGAGTACTCCATCACCTGTGATCACAAAAGGCGTCTCTTCTTTCTGAGGTGTTGTATCTCTGTAATGAAATAAAACAGGATCCTCATACTGACGCTCCTTTATCTCAACTACCAAGGATGATATCGCTGTGTCTTGAACAGTAACTCCTGCATCACCTGAATCTAGCAATCGAACTCCGAGGCTAGCCAATCGATGAACCTCACGGACTATTCCTCTTCTCTCGGGCGACACATGAGACAAGCTACCTATAGATTTATGACTGAGGGCATCGGCTACTACATTAGCCTTCCCGGGATGGTACAGAATACTCACATCATAATATTGTAACCTCTCTAACCATCGTCTCTGACGCAAGTTCAAATCCTTTTGCGTAAAGATGTTCTGGAGACTCTTATGATCAGTATAGATATCAACATGGACACCGTATAAGTAGTGCCTCCATATTTTCCAGGCATGAATCACTGCCGCTAACTCAAGATCATGGGTTGGATAATTCTTCTCGTGCTTCTTCAATTTTCTAGAAGCATAAGCAACGACCTTGCCGTGCTGCATCAACACACAGCCCAATCCAATACCTTAAGCATCACAATATACTACATAGCCATTTGCTCCTTCTGAAAGAGTCAAAATTGGTGCTGAAGTTAACTTATCTTTTAACGCTTGAAAACTCTGCTCACAAGCATCTGTCCAGTGGAACTTAGCTAATTTCTGAGTCAATTTAGTCAATGGGGCTGAAAGAGAAGAAAATCCTTCTACAAACCTTCTATAATAACCTGCCAAGCCCAAGAAACTACATATCTCCATTGGTACCGTGGGCGTTGGCCAATTCTTCACGGCCTCAATCTTCTGGGCATCCACTCTAATGCCTTCCTCTGAAATAATGTGGCCCAGAAAAGCCACAGAGTTCAACCAAAACTCACACTTCGAAAACTTGGCATACCACCCTTTTCCTCGGAGAATTCCAAGCACTTTTCGCAGATGTTCTGCATGATCGGCTTCTGATGGCGAATAAATCGGAATATCATCTATGAACACAATCACGAACAAATCTAGAAAAGGTCTGAATACACAATTCATCAAATCCATGAATACAGTTGGGGAATTAGTTAGCCCGAACGACATAACACGGAACTTATAGTGGCCACATCTAGTCTGAAATGTTGTCTTCGGAATGTCTTCTTCCTTCACCCTAACCTGGTGGTATCCTGATCTCAAGTCTATCTTCGAGAAATACTTGGCGCCTTGCAACTAATCGAACAAATCATCGATCCTCGGGAGCGGATACTTATTCTTTATAGTCACTTTATTCAATTGCCTATAATCAATACACATTCGCATAGAGCCATCCTTCTTTCTTACAAATAGCACCGGCGCTCCCCACGGTGATGTACTAGGCCTGATAAAGCCCTTCTCAAGCAAATCTTTCAACTGCTCCTTCAATTCCTTCAACTCCACAGGTGCCATCCTATAAGAAGGAATAGATATTGGCTAAGTGTCTGGCAATATGTCAATAGCAATATCAATCTCCCTCTCTAGGGGAATGCCGGGAAGCTCATCTGGAAACACCTCTGGGAACTCATTAACCACAAGGACGGACTGAAGAGTCGGTGACTCTGCTTGCACGTCTTGAACTTGAACTAGGTGAAAAATATACCCTTTTCTGATCATCTTCTCTGCCTTAAGGTAGGAAATAAACCTGCCCCTCGGCGAAGCAGCATTACCCTTCCACTCTTGGATTGACTCACCGGGGAACTGAAATTGAACTATCTTTGTTCTGCAATCAACATTAGCGTAACAGGAAGCCAACCAATCCATACCCATGATAACGTTGAAATAAATCATCTCTAGCTCAATCAAATCTGCTACAGTGTGGTGATCACAAACTATAACCACACGATCTTGATATACTCGCCTAGATATGACCGGATCACCAACTAGTGTAGACACCTCAAAAGGTCTAATCAACTTGGGATCTATCCCAAACTTACAAGCAACAAATGGAGTAACATACGATAAAGTGGAATCTGGATCAATCAGTGCATAGACATCATGGGAGGAAACCAATAATATACTTGTAACAACATCAGGCGACGTCTTGCGGTCCTGCCTACCAGCTAGTGCATATATGCGGTGCTGAGGACCGCTCGAGCTGGACGCTCTACTCCTCCCCCTACCTCATCCTGTCGGTGACTGAAAGGCTCGCCCCGAAGGGCGCACTGCAGAAGAAGAACCAACTGTGGACCCTGTAGGCTGAATACTGCCCATGCCACCTCCTGACGGATAATTCCTCATCACATGACCTGGTCGGCCACAGGAATAACAGGCATTCGATCCCAATCGACATTGCCTGATATGTAACCTACCACACTGGGCACACCGGGGCATGGGTGCCTTATCTGTCCTGACTTTGGACTGTACTGGGAGCTTGATGCTCTAGAACTCTGGGCCGCTCCGGAATAAAAAGACCGATCAAACCTCGGGCCTGAAAACCGGGGAGGTGCACTCCCTACTGAATGATATGAATACTGGGAATGCTGCTGCCTCTGTCCTCCCCTGGACTCACTTCCAATGTCGAAAGATCTAGCCCTCTTACCATGGCCTAGGTCACGGTCACGCTCTGCCCCCCTCTGACGCTTGCGATCTTCCAGATTATGTGCATATACCTGTATACGGGAGATATCCATGCTTGGCTGTAATGCAGCAGTCGTACAAGCGTCTATCAAATGTGGCCCTAAGCCAGCCACAAAATGGTGAACTCTGTCCTCCATCTCAGCCACCATGGCTGGGGCATATCTAGCCAGAGAATTGAAATACACACAGTACTCTTGGACACTCATGCTGCCGTGCTCAATACGTAGAAATTTGTCTGCTCGGGCTCGCCTGACCTTAGGAGGCAAATAATGGCGAATAAAAGCATCTGCGAACTCTCGGCAAACAACTGGATGAGCATTCTCTCCTCTAGAAAACTCCCAAGTCTGATACCACTACACTGCAATATCACACAGTCTATACGAAGCTATCTCCACCGACTCAACCTCACTTGCATGAATCACCCTCAAAGTCCTCTGCATACCATCAATGAAATCCTGGGGATCCTTATTCTGCTTTATCACTGAAATTCTGGAGGATCTAACTCGAGGCCTCGAACTACCAGTTCCCTGCCGCTGAGCCTGAGCAGCTACTAATCTGGTCAATAACTGAATAGCATCCCGCGCATCCTAACCTGGTGCATCTGCCTGAGGAACTGGGACGGGTGCTGGAGACGGTGTATGCGATGTCTCAGATGGGCTCTCGCTCTGAATCTCATCCTGAGCCCTAGTGGCCTGCCGAGTACGGCTAGTGGCCTCTCCTGTGGCTTTCTTGCCTTTCTGGGCAGCTGTAGCTTTCTTGGGAGGCATTGCTGAAATCATAACAATTCATCAGAAGCGAACACCTAACACATGGCTCTATCACACAATCTAGGAGAGAAAGAATGACATCATCCTAAATGTCCTATAGCATCCTGTTTATAAGTGTGATGCACAAAACACCCATAAACAAGACTCTACTAGACACGGTCTGTAGACAATCCTAGGATGGAACCGCTCTAATACCACTTCTGTCACGACCCAAACCGATGGGCTGTGACGGGAGTCTGACCTCTAGCGACCAAACACCCCTAAACACTTATCTGAAACATGGTGAACATCAATTGCCCATAAGTGGCACAAACTAATCTCATAAGAGGAAACATCAGAACTCTATACAACCTGCATATATATATATATACACAACATGCGAAAGAACATTGCAAGCTGGCTAGGCTACTATATATACTGTACACAAAAGAATATAAGCCGACAAGGCTACATCGTCTAACTACTACATATAACTGTCTCCAAACCTCTACTGGAACGAAAGCTGTAGAAAGGACGGGACAAGGCCCCGTCATACCCATCTATATATATCTCAAAAGGATGGCCTACCAAAAATAGACTGCAACTCCGGATCGAATGGAGTGCACTGATCTCTGTTGGATAAAAGTCCTACTAAGCTGGACCACCTCCCTGTCTACCTATACCTGTGGGCATGAACGCAGCCCCCCGAGCAACAGGATTTTCAAACAATATAATGACAATTGGCCTCTCATGGGCCTTACTGAACTCATACTACTAGGACAGAAAATCACAAGATCTGTACATAGGGAAATACCATAGCCGGGATATGGAAACATTAAAACAGTAATTCTCTTAGTGCTTACAAGTAATATGGAAACTCTCTGACTCGTTTATTGGTTCATATCATAGGATCATGCCAAGTGAAAGAAAGGAAAAACCTTAACATACCTGGACGTATATCAAGTCGCCCAACTCCTACCTCTTGAACTTGTAAGTCTACAATTAAGGGTAACATAAATCATAATTAGGCTACTTGCCTTGATTACTAATCATCCTCAAGCACATATAAAGCTTAACGAACTATAGACAACCATCCCCATTATAAGCTTACCACTCTTCAACTTCTCATTCGATCCAATATCAACTACAATACCCACAATACAATGATAACAACTATACATATCAAAATACATGTAAATCCATTCCTAATCAATTTTTAAAATAGCCTCATGTCACTACCTTGCCCTTCATCAATTATCACTCTCATAAATACCTTCTCTTTACCTACAATCACTAAAACTCTCGGTAGTCAACTTAAATATAAAGGTAGGAATCATTTACATACCTTGAGGGGTCCAGAATCCCACGAATCACTTTAACTTCAACTCCCTAAGCTTCCCATTCTTGGAGAAACCCTAGAAACAAGCTTCTTCTTCACAAGCTCGGGTTTACGGGGTTCGGGTCTTGTCAAATCTTCACTAATATGCCATAAATATTAGGAGAGCAAAATACTAGGGTTTTCTGATCTGGGAATGAGAGAAAATAAGACATAAAGTCGTGGAACATGTATTTATACTCGGAGAATTAAATACTTCAGTGGTCCGGTTCGACGAGCGAGTCGACGACCCGTCGATGGTTCGTCGACGTGCTCGTCATCCTGCGCCTGCAGAATGCATGGCTGCGGAACCATGTCTGTCACGACTTAGCCCCGTGGGCCGCGACTGGTGTCCTATTTGGACACCCCAAACAAACTTACATACCAAATCGTCATATTATAGCTTAACTCAGAATTCATATTCATCATTTTAAACAGAGCTGAAAACGAATATTATCTTAAGCGGTCGCGCGTACAAAAATATCCTATCAGAGCCAAAAGGGGCGGCGAAATACACATCGCCGAATATATGCACATATACAAATATACGAGCCGTTTTGGCCGCTATAACAGACGGGACCGCATTAAGACACAAATCATAACCAAAGCAAACACACACATGACCCATGACCCACATATATAACTACAGGCCTCTACACATCATAACAGAACATATAGCGGGACAGGGCCCCGCCGTACCCCAAATAGTCAAATATACAGAAGCATATGCATGACAAAAGATATATACCAAAATATGGGCTCCGAATCAAAGGAGCACTTTGTAGTAGCAGAATGTGTGGCCTACACTGGCGAATCTCGAACCTCTGTACCTGCGGGCATGAAACGCAGCCCCCGAAGAAAGGTGGTCAGTACGAAAGATGTACTGAGTATGTAAAGCATAGAGTACAAAAATTCAAACCATAACTGAAGTGAAAGGTGTAGAGAGAAAATACCGAATCAGTATACCAAAATTTGTACTGAAATCATATGTACATAATGCAAACAGAACAAATCATGCATAAGGCTCAGGAACGTGGTCGTCACTCCGACACTGGCGCCACAACACATCATACTCCAGAAAGTTTCAAATCTCCGTACAATCCCCGAACATATTGAATCATCATACATATCATATCATCAAACATAACATGTGCCATATCACATCATAACGCTGTATGCAAACGGTACCCAGCCCTATGGCGAGATCTCGGGAACCGTAACACATCATACTGCCGAATATGTCATAGTACGCACGATTACAAAACCGGCCTGGGATCCGGCGAACGATATCATAATAACATGCACGAGCGGAGTAGTGAGAAACTAATGCAATTTACATATAAAACATTTATGAAGACTTGATATAATCATATGACAACAAGTTAAGTAGACTAGTTTGAACAACTAAACAATATGGGGTCTGTCTCACACAAGTATTTCTGAAATCGGATTTATAGTTCAAAGTGTATGTCGGAATATAATGGAGCCATTAAAACGTTATTCTTTGGTAGCTAAGATCATAAACAAAAGTTCCTTTTTGATATCATACAAAAACAAGTCAAATAGGACGAACAAAGGAGGTCTCGGGGCTAGTGGTCCCACCTCGGGTCAAGTCGAGGTGGCGTACGTAATTTACAAACGTTAGACTCTATGGAGTCATCTATGAAAGTTTCAGGACGATACGGTTACGTTTGTGAAAGTTATGGATGTTTGAACATTTCCTCCTAACAAAATTCAAAGGTTCTAGTTCAATTTCACTGAATGAAATAGTACTAAAAGTAAACTCGGATTTCCATGAACAGAATATTCCCCGAGGCTCAAATCCAAACCTAGTACACCTAGGACATGCCAAAAGAAGGAAAGGTAGGGCTTTACATACCTTATTCGTGTTTTACGCTCGTCCGAACTCAACTCCCGTTTTCTCCAAAATCTACAATTGGTCATGATTACCAAATGTGAGTTAAGATTTTAGGAATTCAATCTTAAATCCATATTTGTCTACAGAAAATTCGGCAGCATTTCCCCTATAAATTCAACATCCCCGAGAATTATCTCGGCCATAATATCAACAACAACACCCACAACAATACCAACAACATCAACCATCACAACAAAACACATTCTAACATAAATATTCTCTTTTCTACATAATGCAACAACTTCCATTCCAACCTCACACTTCCAAACTAATATCGACATTTCCATATTCATTAACTAACTCAAGATTATTCAAACATAATTCAATAGTATTTCAAACAATATTCAAGGATTCAAACCATCCCGCCAGTTCCATATTCCATCTGAAACCTCTACAAATGCAACGAAACAACAAAGTCGCATTGTTTTCTTCCAAGTTCATTAATGACAACAATAATTCACACTTTAGAATTCTACTTCCATAATTACCTAAAAACTATATTAAAAGCACATAATTTCCTATAACAACCTACAACCAATTTCAATGCCTACTCGAATCGTTAAACCTTTATTTACGTCATAAATGCCACAACGACACAACTAACAACTAAATAAAATTTAATCCACCTTCCCTACACTATCACACCATACACGGCCATGCACCCACTCACACACCCACACGGCCATGCACATACACATCACAATTCCATGATTCTCATCCAATTCCAATCATTATAACATATACACTTTTTCCATAACATAGAAGAATAGAATACTTACCTTTTTCTTCAAATTTCCACTTGCCGCAAACGTAATTTTCTCACTTAACTAATTATACCATGTCGAAGAGCGTCTTGAGCTTAATAAGAATTCAAGAAGGAAGAGATTTTTGGATCGAGATTGAAGGACTTGGAATTTATTTATTTTTCTCTTTAGGTTCGGCCGAAGGGCCTCTTTGGTGCTCTCACTTGTTTTATTTTTTTGTGTCTTGAATGTTCTATGGATGAACATATAATGACCCCTCTTCATTTTATTTATCACATGATTAATTACATGGGCTTGGGACAAGGCCATATGGCCGGCCACCCCTAGCTACTTGGGCCTCATTTCTATTATTTTTTTGAGCCCAATTTATTATGAATCTTATTTTTTAATTTACGGAACTAATTTCCAAAATTCCAATTTTGCCCTTGGCCTTCCTCCGTATTTCCGCATCAATATTTTTCATGAATGTCACACACATATTAAATAAACAAAAACATAGCCTTATTTCCTACAAGGCAGGATTATTCCAAATTTTCCAAATGCGCAAAAATGCGGCATATAACATTCTCCCCCCCTTTAAAACATTCGTCCTCGAATGTTAAATTAGCCTTATAAGGTCCTACAAGCATTTCGGGGGAGTTTCTTTTTAGGAGTAGCACACATCGATTACTTACCAATCAATGTAACAAATTATAAATTTAGATTACCTGTAGGTGTAGAGAACAAGTGAGGATACTTCTTCCTCATTTCATCCTCTGCTTCCCAAGTCATTTCTTCTCTATTATTGTTTCGCCATAAAACCTTAACAGAGGGTATATCCTTGGTACGCAGCCTCCTCACCTTACGATCCAGAATAGCTACAGGTTGCTCTTCGTAAGACAATTCCTCCGTCACATGAATATCATCCACTGGAAATATTCTGGAAGGATCACCAACACATTTACAGAGCATGGATACATGAAATACTGGGTGCACTGCCTCCAGATCGGATGGTAAGTCTAGCTCATAGGCGACCTCGCCTATCTTCCAAATAATTTGATACGGCCTGATATACCGCGGACTAAGCTTACCCTTTTTACCGAATCTCATTACACCCTTCATAGGCGACACCTTCAGAAATACCCAGTCGCCAATCTGGAACTCTAATGGTCGACGTCATTTATCTGCATACGATTTCTGTCGACTCTGGGCAGCCAATAACCGTTCCCGAATAAGTTTCACCTTATCAACTGCTTGCTGAATCACATCCGGCCCAATTAATTTAGTTTCTCCCACATCGAACCAACCAATCGGAGACCTGCATTTCCTACCATATAGGGCTTCGTACGGTGCCATCTGGATGCTGGAATGATAACTATTATTATAAGAAAATTCAATAAGCGGCAAATGATCATCCCAGCTACCTCTGAAATCAATAACACAGGCCCGCAACATATCTTCGAAAAATATTTAGCACCCTGCAACTGATCAAATAAATCATCAATCCGGGGGAGGGGATATTTATTCTTTATAGTCACCTTATTTAGTTGTCTGTAGTCAATACACATCCACAATAAACCGTCTTTCTTTCTTACAAATAATACCGGCGCTCCCCAGGGCGATGTACTGGGTCTGATGAAGCCTTTGTCCAATAGATCTCTCAGCTGTTCCTTCAATTCTTTCAGTTCTGCCGATGCCATTCTGTATGGAGGAATTGATATGGGCTGCGTATCTGGCAACAAATCTATCGTAAATTCTATCTCCCGTTCAGGGGGAAGACCTGGAAGCTCATCTGGGAATACATCTGGAAATTCATTAACTACCGGAACTGATTGAAGAGTAGGTGTCTCTGCTTTGGTATCGTGCACACGGACCAAATGATAGATATAACCTTTCTGAATCATCTTCTTAGCCTTGAGGTATGAAATAAACTTACCCCTCGGCGATGCTGTACTCCCTGACCACTCTATAACTGGTTCCCCTGGAAACTGGAAACGAACTACCTTTTTCTGGCAGTCAACATTAGCATAACAGGAAGCTAACCAGTCCATGCCCATAATAACATCAAATTCCAGCATATCTACTTCTACCAAATCAGCTTTAGTGCAACGGTTACATATGATCACGGAACAATCTTTATATACCTGCCTTGCTATAATAAAGTCCCCAACTGGTGTAGCCACCTCGAATGGCTCTATAGGTTCCGGTGTTATTCCAATTTTGCTAGCAACGAGCGGAGAGATATATGATAAAGTAGAACCGGGATAATTCAATGCATATACAGATCGGGAGAAAACCAGTAATGTACCTGTGACAACATTTGGCGACGCCTCCTGGTCCTGGCGGCTAGCCAATGCATATATGCGGTTCGAAGGACCGCTAGAATCAGAAACCCCGCCACGGCCCCGGCCGCGGCCCGCCGGTGCTGGCATACCTCGCCCCGCAGGGCGCATAACTGAAGGAGTAGAGGATGAACCAGCGGCTGATCCCGTCGGCTGAACTATACCACCCGAACCACTCGCCAACGGACAATCTCGCATGACATGACCCTGACGGCCACAGGAAAAACAGGCTCCTGTAGCTCGGTAGCACTCCCCTGGGTGCGATCTCCCACAATAAGAACAACGAGGCCTGGGTGGTCTGGACTGGCTGGAACCCCTGGTCATCTGCGAACCTGGTGCTCTGGAACTCTGGCCGGCCCCAGACGGTCCTGCACCATCAAATCGTCTACGGGCGGACTGTGTACCCCGGCCTGACGGAAGAGGATATCTGCCTGACTGCTGCGACTGAGGCTCTCCGCCTCGAAAATTTCCAGAATACCCCGCTGACCTGGCCCTCTTAAACTTCCTCCTGTCTCGATCCCTACTGGGCTGCTCTTCCCTATGCCAGTCCTCCATCCCCTGAGCGTAAGCCTGTAATCGGGCGATGTCCATATCAGTCTGCGATGCCATCGCCATGCAGCTGTCAACCAAGTAGCGATCCAACCCTATCACGTACCGGTGCATCCGGTCAGCCATATCCGCTACTATAGCAGGTGCATATCGAGCCAGAGAATCAAACTCCAAATTATACTCACGAACACTCCGACCCCTCTACCGCAACTGAAAAAATCTATCAACCCTCGCCCTCCTCAACTCCGGGGGCAAAAAATGGCAGAGAAAAGCGGCTGCAAACTCGTCCCACACTGCTGGGGGGCACCCTCACCCCTGGATAACTCCCAGGACTCATACCAATTAATCGCAACATCTCGTAACCTGTGCGAAGCTAACTCAACAGACTCGGTCTCTGAAGCCCTGACCAGTCTCAATGAGCGCTGCATCTGCCGAATAAAGTCCTGGGGGTCCTCCTCGGGCTTAGACCCGAAAAACTCTGGGGGATTACATGTCAGGAAGTCACGGACCCTCAGGCTATCACAACTGTCATCATCATCACCTCTCAGCCCGCGTCTGCGAGCCTGTCTTGCCACCAACGTCGTCAGCAACTGTACGGCCTCCCTCATAGCCCTATCCTCCACCCCAGGATGAGGAGCTGGAGGCTCGGGCGCTGGAGCCTCTGGAGCTAATAATGGACCTACTCCAGGCTCCTCCGGTGGTGGTGTAGCTGAACCCTCTGACTGAGGCACAACATCGGGCATATCCTGTGCATGAGCTCGAGTAACTCTCTGCATCTGACTGGTCTCTCCTACCGCTTTGCCCTTCTGGGCACCCGTCACCTTCTTCGGAGGCAACACTGAAAAACACAACAACCGATCAGAAAGAGTCATCCTAATAGCACAGCTCTATCGCACGATCTAAGATTCAAAGAAAGGTAACACCCTAAATGTCCTGTAGCCTCCTGTTTATAGATGTGGTGTCTAACACACCGATAAAAAAGACTCTACGAGACACGGCCTGTAGACATTCCGAGGACAAACAGCTCGGATACCACTTTGTCACGACCCAGCCCCGTGGGCCGCGACTGGTGTCCTATTTGGACACCCCAAACAGACTTACATACCAAATCGTCATATTATAGCTTAACTCAGAATTCATATTCATCATTTTAAACAGAGCTGAAAATGAATATTATCTTAAGCGGTCGCGCGTACAAAAATATCATATCAGAGCCAAAAGGGGCGGCGGAATACACATCGCCGAATATATGCACATATACAAATATACGGGCCGTTTTGGCCGCTATAACAGACGGGACCGCATTAAGACACAAATCATAACCAAAGCAAACACACACATGACCCATGACCCACATATATGACTACAGGCCTCTACACATCATAACAGAACATATGGCGGGAAAGAGCCCCGCCGTACCCCAAATAGTCAAACATACAAAAGCATATGCATGACAAAAGATATATACCAAAATATAGGCTCCGAATCAAAGGAGTACTCTGTAGTAGCAGAATGTGTGGCCTACACTGGCGGATCTCGAACCTCTGTACCTGCGGGCATGAAACGCAGCCCCCGAAGAAAGGGGGTCAGTACGAAAGATGTACTGAGTATGTAAACCATAGAGTACAAAAATTCAAACCATAACTGAAGTGAAAGGTGCAGAGAGAAAATACTGAATCAGTATACCAAAATTTGTACTGAAATCATATGTACATAATGCAAACAGAACAAATCATGCATAAGGCTCAGGAACGTGGTCGCCACTCCGACACTGGCGCCACAACACATCATACTCCAGAAAGTTTCAAATCTCCGTACAATCCCCGAACATATCGAATCATCATACATATCATATCATCAAACATAACATATGCCATATCACATCATAACGCCGTATGCAAACGGTACCCGGCCCTATGGCGAGGTCTCGGGAACCGTAACACATCATACTGCCGAATATGTCATAGTACGCACGATTACAAAACCGGCCCGGGATCCGGTGAACGATATCATAATAACATGCACGAGCGGAGTAGTGAGAAACTAATGCAATTTACATATAAAACATTTATGAAGACTTGATATAATCATATGACAACAAGTTAAGTAGACTAGTTTGAACAACTGAACAATATGGGGTCTGTCTCACACAAGTATTTCTGAAATCGGATTTATAGTTCAAAGTGTATGTCGGAATATAATGGAGCCATTAAAACGTTATTCTTTTGTAGCAAAGACCATAAACAAAAGTTCCTTTTTGATATCATACAAAAACAAGTCAAATAGGACGAACAAATGAGGTCTCGGGGCTAGTGGGCCCACCTCGGGTCAAGTCGAGGTGGCGTACGTAATTTACAAACGTTAGACTCTATGGAGTCATCTATGAAAGTTTCAGGACGATACGGTTACGTTTGTGAAAGTTACGGATGTTTGAACATTTCCTCCTAACAAAATTCAAAGGTTCTAGTTCAATTTCACTGAATGAAATAGTACTAAAAGTAAACTCGGATTTCCATGAACAGAATATTCCCCAAGGCTCAAATCCAAACCTAGTACACCTAGGACATGCCAAAAGAAGGAAAGGTAGGGCTTTACATACCTTATTCGCGTTTTACGCTCGTCCGAACTCAACTCCCGTTTCCTCCAAAATCTACAATTGGTCATGATTACCAAATGTGAGTTATAAGCTTTTAGGAATTCAATCTTAAATCCATATTTGTCTACAGAAAATTCGGCAGCATTTCCCCTATAAATTCAACATCCCCGAGAATTATCTCGGCCATAATACCAACAACAACACCCACAACAATACCAACAACTTCAACCATCACAACAAAACACATTCTAACATAAATATTCTCTTTTCTACATAATGCAACAACTTCCATTCCAACCTCACACTTCCAAACTAATATCGACATTTCCATATTCATTAACTAACTCAAGATTATTCAAACATAATTCAATAGTATTTCAAATAATATTCAAGGATTCAAACCATGCCGCCAGTTCCATATTTCATCTGAAACCTCTACAAATGCAACGAAACAACAATGTCGCATTGTTTTCTTCCAAGTTCATTAATGACAACAATAATTCACACTTTAGAATTCTACTTCCATAATTACCGAAAAACTATATTAAAAGCACATAATTTCCCATAACAACCTACAACCAATTTCAATGCCGACTCGAATCGTTAAACCTTTATTTACGTCATAAATGCCACAACGACACAACTAACAACTAAATAAAATTTAATCCACCTTCCCTACACTACCACACCATACACGGCCATGCACCCACTCACACACCCACACGACCATGCACATACACGTCACAATTCCATGATTCTTATCCAATTCCAATCATTATAACATATACACTTTTTCCATAACATAGAAGAATAGAATTCTTACCTTTTTCTTCAAATTTCCACTTGCCGCAAACGTAGTTTTCTCACTTAACTAATTATACCACGTCGAAGAGCGTCTTGAGCTTAATAAGAATTCAAGAAGGAAGAGATTTTTTGATCAAGATTGAAGGACTTGGAATTATTATTTTTTTCTCTTTAGGTTCGGCTGAAGGGCCTCTTTGGTGCTCTCACTTGTTTTATTTGTTTGTGTCTTGAATGTTCTATGGATGAACATATAATGACCCCTCTTCATTTTATTTATCACATGATTAATTACATGGGCTTGGGCCAAGGCCATATGGCCGGCCACCCCTAGCTACTTGGGCCTCATTTCTATTATTTTTTTGAGCCCAATTTATTATGAATCTTATTTTGTAATTCACGGAACTAATTTTCAAAATTCCAATTTTGCCCTTGGCCTTCCTCCGTATTTCCGCATCAATATTTTTCATGAATATCACACACATATTAAATAAACAAAAACATAGCCTTATTTCCTACAAGGCAGGATTATTCCAATTTTTCCAAATGCGCAAAAATGCGGGATATAACACTGTCGACGCCGCACAACGATGGCCCGTCGACAGGTTCGACGACCCGTCAATCACAACTGGTGTCCTGCAGATTTTCTGGTTTAGTTCAGATCGCGTCGATTCAATTCGCTCAACTCTAAATCCTGTAAATCACCAGGAATGCCTGGTGGTACCATTGCACACGGGGTAAAACACTTTCTATCTCCAAAACTCAGGATCGAGTCTCACTTCCCAAGGCACTCTCAACTAGGAAATCATAAGTCTTACTATGACGGAAACAAGGGGCGTAACAGTAATCTCCGATTATATTATGGATCAACGTCATCGCTAGGTCTCACCTTGAAGGAACTGGTGTCATGAGGTGAGATGGCCAACAATGAATAACATGAAGGAAATTATGAAAGAAGATCATCAAGCTCATAATAGCATCAATTCATAAGCTTTGGAATCTCTAGAAATAAAATCATCATTATCATAGAACACATCTTATCTCTTTCTCATAAGAAGCTCTTAAGAATCTTTAACTTTCAACTTTTGGGATGTAAGAAGGTCATGGAAAAATAGAGAGGAAATCGTAATATAAGAGTCATACCCTTGAAAGAAAGGGACTAGCCTTAACATACCTTTTACGTCTCCTTAACGACTAAACGTTCTCCTTCCAAGCTCACAACTCTACATTCAAGAGAATTCATGCTAAGTTAGATTATTAGAAACATTCTTAAGTCTAAACTAAAGCGAGTAAGAGCTAATAAAAATTGGGCAGCATTTCCTTTGTTTCAACAACTTTCTCCATATACTAAACAACTCCCAAACATCAATAGCAACACCATAGCATGATAATAAATAGGCTTCTTCAAGTTAAACATTGTTCAATTATCAAAACTCACTTTGAAAGTCATCCACATCAATAACTACAACACACCACCATATTCATCTATATGTAATACTTCCTCAACATCATTAGTGTCATTAACAACAAGACTATACTCATAGTATACTAAGAATCATGACTCAAGTTAACTTACTACTCAAAATACCCTTATTTCCATGTTTGAACTTCATATTCCTCTTTCTTCCTTCATTCAAGTTATTCAACAACCAAATACTCTTAATAATATTAAATAGATGTAAAACTAACCTTTGATCATATAAGAATAAATTTTGTATGAATATACTTCACTTGAGAAAAACCCCAACTTCAATACCAAAGGAATTGTTGACTTCTACAAACCCTAGTGAGCCTCTTTGCACTTGATTCTCCTGATTCTTGGTGTTTAATCTTTGATTTCCCTTGGATTTGTGTTAATATGATGTGTATAATATTCTAGAGCTCTCAAGAGGTGTGGAGAATGTGGAAAATTAAAAATAAGAACTTGGGTCATATATTTATAATTATGAAAATCTGACCCGACATGATTTATACGGACACTTATACGGTCCGTATAAGTGACCGCATAATTTCACCAATAACCGACCCTCTCGGTAACTGTTATATGGACACTTATACGATCCGTATAATTTTATAAGGTCTGTATAAGTGATTGTATAATGTCACCAGTGATGACCCTCCACTGTAACCGTTATATGGACCCTTATACGGACCGTATAAGTGGTCGTATAACTCCTCTTTTTCCGAATTGTTCTCGTCAATTTGTTTATCTCAAATCCTTATAACATCTTCTTGGAACTTTTTTAACACTTCATTAACCATCTAAGGATTCCTATATCTTCTCCTCAAGATATTACTAAATAATCATTAACTCGATTATTGCTATATCTTCCCCAAACACAACTTATACTTCACTTCCTCCGACGAACTTAGTTTCTTCGATTTGTAATACTTCATAAATCTTGTAGTATACACCTTTAAGCTACCAAATAACCTCCTTAAGTTCATATGGACTTCATGTTCACCTTAAGCTTGCGTTAGTCTATTCACAGCACGACAACACGAAATGTCCGTGGTGTAACACCTAGGCTGCTGGGATTTCGTCTTGTGTGTTTGCAATATCATGAGACCTTTTTGGTCCCTGAAAGTGTAAAAGAAGAAATTGCATAGAGATAGGGTGTATAAATGGAAGTTGGGATGACTACCCCTCCCCTAATTTTATTTTCATGACTTTGGAGTGTTGAGTGGCCTGCTTAGTGATTTAGGTCTTGAAAGAAGTCTTCCTTATGACTGTGTTCATGTCACGCCTCGAACCATGGCCTTGGCCTAACACGGCACTCGATGCCTGACTGCATGTGACCGAACGAATCATATGGCTTGCTGACTCAACATCGGCATGAACTGATGCAGAGTAAACTATGACATGCATAATTTAAGTAAAGCGTGGGACCATAGATCATAAGTTCGAAAATATCATAATGCAGAATAGTTTGAATAAAATATCATAATGCAGAATAGTTTGAATAAACATGATAATAATGAGCCAAAATGGCTAGACAACTCTGAATATCGTACATAACATAACCGACTAGTCTATGAAACCTCTGACATGAATCTGACTACTATACTATTTGGTGGAGCTTATTCTGGCCATGGTGACCATGGAGGTACACAGTCCGAGAGTGGACGGGTTCATTGTTATGCTGTTCCGGGCAGGCCAGAGGCTGAGGCTTCTGATGTGATTATCACAGGTACTTTCTCGATCTGTCATTAAGCATCTTCAGCATTATTTGATTCAGGCTCTAATTTCTCGTATGTTTCATCGTATTTCTCTATGGGTTTGGATATGATTTGTGATCTACTTGATGTGCCTATTTGTATATGTACTTCTGTCACAGATTCTGTGGTAGTAGATCGAGTCTATCGATCTTGTGTGGTTACATTCATGGGTTATGACACTTGGGTAGACTTGGTGATCCTCAACATGGTAGATTTTGATATTATCTTCGCCATGATTTGGTTATCTCCGTATCACACGATTTTAGACTGTCATGCCAAGACGGTCATATTAGCCATGCAGACATTCCGAGATTGGAGTGGAAGGGTACTCCTAGCCTTGTTCCCAAGAAGATTTTATCGTTCATTCAAGCAAAGAAGTTGGTGGATAAGGGATGTTTAGCTTACTTGGTGCATATCCGAGATATGAGTGTGGATACTCCTTCCTAGAGTTAGTACCAGTAGTTAGTGAATTTTCAGAGGTTTTCCCCCACATATTTTCCTGGATGCCACCTGATCGGGATATTGATTTTTGCATTGATTTAGAGCCAGACACTCGTCTTATTTCTTTTTCGCCCTATCGTATGGCTTTGGTAGAGTTGAGAGAGTGGAAGGAGCAGTTATATTATTTTTTGAGTAAGGGGTTCATTAGACCTAGTGGTTCCCCTTGAGGTGTTCCCGTGCTGTTCCAGAAGAAGAAAGATGGTACCATGCGGATGTTTATTGACTATCGATAGTTGAACAAGGTTACTATCATGAAAACGTATCCTATACCCTGCATAGATGACTTGTTTGATAAGTTTCAGGGTGCATCGGTCTTCTCTAAGATTGACTTGAGATCGGAATACCATCAGTTGAAGATTAGAGCGGAGGATCTTCCGAAGACGGCCTTTAGGACCCGCTATGGTCAGTATGTCTTGGTGATGTCTTTTGGGCTTACCAATGCCACTGTAGCCTTCATGGATTTGATGAATGGGATCTTCAAGCCCTGCTTGGATGTTTGTTATTGTCTTCATCGATGACTGTTACGGTTTACTTTTACGCGAGGCATAAAAGCGACTTTGAATTTTTGGACTCTTTTGGATTTGTTTGTTTTTTTTCGGAGTCGCCACCTAATTTATAAGGGAAATTAGGAAAACCAAGTAAAAGTGTTTACTCAAACAAGAGGTAAATCCTTTTAAACCAGAGTTCGAGCTAAGAGTTCTTGTGATTCCTTGGGGAAGGCATTAAGACCCCGATATTAAGAATCCGTAGAATACAGTTGACCTTCGAGCTTCAATGTGTGATTTGTAATTATTTGCTTAAAAATAGTTTAAAATCTTGTATATCATATCATGGCATATCATTAGAAATATCTTGGCAAAAAATCCCTTTATTTTGAAGAAAGAAACTAAGTTCCTTTTCGAAAGTGCGCATAAGATTTGAAGTGGTTATTTCATTTCTGGATAAAAAACACACCCAAGATTTCTCTTGAGTAGAGTTTGACAAAAACACACCCAAGATTCTCTTGAGTAGAGTTTGACAAAAACACACCCAACCAGTCCTTTTTATCCTTATAAGTTTTCATAAAAAAGTTCCAAGTGTATCTATAACGATCTGTTATCTCATTTTAGCACTTTTGATCATTTTACCCCTTTTGACCTTTCCCATAGCTTCATTATGACATATTTAACTTGTGGGGATGGGTGGCGCGATTCCCGAGGCCATCGGATGTGATTTGAGTAAGAAAATGAGATTTTTAAAGTTCATAAGTGTTGGGTTGACTGAAGTCAACATCGGGGGTAAATGAGTCTTTTTTGCAAATTTTGTCAATTCTACTAGTTTCGTAATATCTATTATAGGTCGGTTGGTTCGGTTCTCGAGGGTCTCGGGGGATTTTGGTCTTTTGATTGGAAAGTTAGTTTTTGGGCTTTAGGGGTTGACCGAGCCAAAACGATCTCTTTTTGAAATTTTGAGTGCGGGGTGAGTTTGTATAGTGTTTTTATGTGGGTTTGCATAACTGGTTTGTATCCGGGAGGTTCCGGGTGAGTCTCAGGATTTCGGGGTGGTTGAGTCGAAAACCAGATTTTGCTGGTTCTGGTGTACGCGCAGGCGCAAAGGTAGTGTAATTGTTCGCATTTACGTGGGGCGCATAAAAGCTGCTACGAACTCGTTGGTGCTCTTTCGGAATTTGATTTTTTTTTAAAAGAGTCGCCACCCAATTTTTAGGAAATTAGGAAAATCGAGGGTGAAGGGTTTATTCAAATATCGTGAAAAATCCTTCGTAATCCAGAGTTCTAGGCAAGGGTTCTAATGATCCCCTGAGGAGGGTGTTAGGCACCCCAGTATTAATGATCCATACTATACGGTTGACCTTCGAATTCCAATGTATGAGCATGTGCATGAACTGTCTATTTAGTGTTTATTCCCGCAAAAAATCTTGGCATTTGCATGTCATTTTGAGAAAAGAATTTGAATATGTTCCCTTTATATATAGGGTACATAGATTTGGATTTATAATATTCGGATAAAAAATAATCTCCCTTTGTATACAAGGATGATGTATTTCGTTTGTAAAGTGAGTATAAAAGTTGTCATCCTTTTACATAGGGAAAAGTGTTCAGAACACACTTAAACTATGACCAAAGTTGCCATAACACATCTAAACTTTGCGGGGGTCCTATGACCCCCCTGGACTTATGTTTTGTGTATTATCTACGTTTTCAAATGGACAAAGTCACCCAAACTCATTTGAGTGTATGCACGCGCTCCACTACAGGAAATTTGATTTTTAGCGACCACTTCTTAATGAAGGGAGATGAATCCGGTCGTTATAAGTGCACTTATAGTGACCAAATTTTTTTCCAGTCGTTAGAGCTAATTTTTCTT
This sequence comes from Lycium barbarum, assembly GCF_019175385.1. NCBI lineage: Eukaryota > Viridiplantae > Streptophyta > Magnoliopsida > Solanales > Solanaceae > Lycium > Lycium barbarum. The sequence goes on from NC_083346.1 coordinate 74,281,325, forward strand.
TTAATTATCGTGCCTTTTGCTTTGTGCCTTTTGTGTTGAGTTTGTGCCCGTTCAAGAATTTGTGCCTTTTGCTTTCCTTTGTGTTGAGTTTAAAAGATTTAATTATTCTTCAATTGGGTATTTTTCATTTCTCCTCTTTCCAAAATTTCAAACCCAAAAAAACTCCATTGTAATGACCAAATCAAACGGGTCTTTTTCGATATTATATAGGATTTGTGACATTGTCAACATTGAAAACATGATTAATAATAGTGGATTAATATAGTAGAACCAGTAAACAAAAACTCCATTAGGGACGTCGAGTTTCGACTTGAAGCTTTCAGATCTGGGTCTTCAAATTCCGGATTTGATGAATAAAATTCTTAGTTGCTGATTATTTGAAGCTGAACTTGAGCTTAGAAGACGTCTGGAACGTGAAGAAGAACTGAATGACTCCATGATTGCCATGAACAAAGCTTGAAGCTTCGAACTCGAATTTTCGGGTTGCCGCAAATGAGCTCCATTTCGAGCGGGTGATATATCAATAGAACCGGAATGTCGAGAGGAATTCGAATCTGAAATTTGGTGATGTTTGGTTGAGATTTGAAGTGCATTAGGATCAAATTTCAGTCCAGTTCTCTATGAAGAAGACGAATAATAATTTGCTGCCCAGATTTTGCCAAAGTTGCCATAACACACCTGAACTTTGCGGGGGTCCTATGACCTCCCCCGACTTATTTTTTGTGTATTATTTACACTTTTATATGGAATCTTACGCACTCAAAGAGAGTAGATACAATCGCTTGTACAGGTCACCATATAAAAGCGTACAAAATACACAAAAAATAAGTATAGGGGGATCATAGGACCCCCGCAAAGTTTAGGTGTGTTATGGAAACTTTGGCCATAGTTTGAGTGTGTTTTGAGCCCTTTTCCCTTTTACATATGTTATTTTTAAAAATATGAGCTTATTATGTTTTGAGTGTGTAATTTGTCCATGCTTAACTCATACTTTGTTTGGATCGATCCGTTTAATACGTTTGGAACGCTTTATCCAAGAACTTGTATATACGAATGTTTTTTTTTAAATATGTCTTTTGTTATAAGTTATGAAATTGGTCTCGGATTGGAGCTTGTAGCCAAAAATTACAATTTTCCGTTCAAAAGGTCTGTCCGTTTTTTATTCTGGGTTAGGCCCAAATGATTTTGTGCATAAAATTTTAAAATACCCAATATCATCAACTCTTTATCCATGAGTGGGCTTTGGCCCAAAATTGTCACGACCCATTTTGCTTTGGCCGTGCGGGCACTTGCCTTCCCACCTCGGTAAGCGAACCCTCAATCCAACAATGAATGAACACACGAAGAATGAATTTAAAACAGTGAAATAGAACAAATACATAAGTCGCACGACATATATATATATATATATATATATATATATATATATATACTAGTAAAAGTGCGGAAGACAATAAACACCCCCAGGGTCTAGTCAGAATAATACAAGAGCATCTAAGGAGAATAATGTCGTCTGGAATAGTAATACATAATGTCTATGTCTCTAAAATAAAAGTAAAACATATGATAGGAAGGTGTTACACCTCGGAAATTTCCAATCTCGTACAGTGAATAGACTAACGAAGAATACGAGTATACGATGCTTTAATCAGAAGGGAATGACGTTTGACGACCCTAAGTAAGATTTCAAAGGCAATGGGAATAAGAGGTAGGTTATGAGCCCAACGACTATTTATAGGTTCTGAAAATGTAAAAAGTTGCAGATTTGCACTTTGGTCTAGTCGATGAAATACGGACCGTAAAGTGGTATACGGCCCGTAAACTGCCTTGTCGTCTTTCAACATTCCAAAACTTCAACTTTCTGCCAAAGACTTGAATGGTTAAATACGACTTGAAATACGGACCGTAAACTGAAATACGGCTCGTAAACTGAGTTCGTAAATCACCATGTCCTCAGCCTACCTTTCTGCTTCTGTTATGCTTAAATACGCCCATGAAATATGGCCCGTATTCTAGAATATGGACCGTAAACCGAGTTTACGACCACTGTGCACTTTCAACTACTGTTCATTTGGAATCATATTTCAAGTTTTAAATAAGAGACCCAAGTTCATTTTTCATTCTCCACAACTCAAGACTTCTCTGGAAACTTCCACACATTTCATATACAAGAACTCATGAGAAATTGATAATCAACTTCATCAAATCAACAAAACCAAGTGTGGGAAACTCATCAAAGTTCATCCAAGTTAAGAAATTTCAAGAGAAGTAAACTAGGGTTTTGGTGCAAGAAGAGTAATACCACTCAAGGCTTGTTCCTACAACATCTAAGGTAAGTTTTATGGCATTTACATGTTATTTAGGGTATGGAAGAGTTGAAACACTTGGATTATAGAAGGATGTAAGAAATGGGTCATGAAAGTGTGAATAGTAGCATTGTTGAGTAAAGGTTTGAATTGAGCCATGATCATTGATAATTTGTGATTATAAAAAATGTTATGAATGAAATTTAGAACATGGAATAAGTATCCTATGTGATAAAAATGCAACAATGAACCATGGCCATGATTATGGAGAAATTGAAGACAAATTGTGAAATACGGATATTGTAAACGAATGATGAGTGTTGTCTATCATATTGAGAATGTTGTTATGAACGTTTACGAGTTGATATAGAATATGGGAAAAATAGTATAAACAAAGGAAATGCTGCCCAATTTTCCCTAGAAATAGTAGCGCGTTCTTATAGTCGATTAACTAACGTTAATGTGAATTCTCTCTTGAAGGTAGAAACGTGACATTGAAGGAGAACAAGCGAACGATAGACTAATTAAATGAAAAAGGTATGTGAGGCTAGTCCTTTCTTTCTAATGGCATGAATCCTATAGCATGACTCTCTTTCCTCTTCATGAGTTCCTATATTCTAGAAAGCTAAAAGCCTATGTCTATGAATAGCTATATGAGATAAGAGACATGTTATGAGCCCTATAATGATGGTGATGAGTTAAAGTATAAAGATTCTAAAATGTATGATATGATGATCCTATAATGATAATGATGTTATTTATTGCTCACACTCACCTTATATGTTAGTTCCTTCAAGGTGAGGCAGAATGTCAAAGAATGTTCCATAATGAAATCGGGGGATCACGACTTTACGTCACCCCGATAGAGTATAGTTGTCCTTGAGCCTTATGCATGTACTATGGTAAGCATACTATGATGAGCATATTATGTTGAGCATGTTATGATGATGATATAACACCGCACCTATATGGCCGGGCAGTCACACCGCTAAGGTGGGCAGCGTATACACCATGGCCAGATGGCATAGGCAGACACCACTAGTGGGCGGCATGATATGACACCCCGGACGCGGGAGGCTTGGACGCAGGCCAATGTTATGATTATCACACCGATCCGATATGGACGGGTAGCTTATACATCACCACACCGTACCTATATGGACGGGCAGCTTATACATTTATGCTTTATGCATATATGATATGATGATGAGTATGAGGAAGACAGTATGCATTATTTCTTTTATATTTGACAGTCAGATAGAGATGTTTCATACTGATATTTCATTTATATCATTGTCTTATTTCATTATTTATGCCTCTCATACTCAGTACAATGTTCGTACTGACGTCCATTTTCTTTGGACGTTGTGTTCATGCCCACAGGTAGACAGGGAGGAGAGTTTGAGCTAGATTTGTAGTAGCTGCTAGCTGATTGAAAGCACTTCTTTGTTCCGGAGGTGCTTGATTATTCTTTTGTGTACATTTGTATATGTATTTTGGGCATAACGGGGTCTTGTCCCGTCTCTATGTCTAGCACTCCATTAGAGGCTCGTAGATACGCAGTGTGGGTTAGATGGTCTCACGAGATTGCTACCAGGTATATATATTATTTTGATAGCCTAAAGGCTTATGTATATAAAAGTGTTATGTTTTGCAATAAAAGATGATTCTCTTATGAGTTGAGCATAAAATTGATAAAAGAGCATTAAATGAGTATGATGAGTAATAGAACGAGCGGTGATCGGTGGTTAGCCCCGGGTACCCGTCGCGGCCCCTAGCCGGGTCGTGATAGAAGGTCTTTAAGGTTAGCGGACGCCATGCTCACCCTGGAAACTCAGAGAATGTTGAAGAGTCGATCGGCCACGGGTCACAAAAGTAGATCCGACCTGGTACTCTGCATTCATAAAAGAATGCAGCAAATGCAGGTCAGTACAAACAACAGTACTGGTAGGCATCATCGGCCGACTAAGTATAGTTAATACAATTCAGAAAATAAAGAAGATAAGTAAGGAATCTAACCTATATGATCATAACCAAGTATCCATCATCGCCTGTGTAAAGCATCTAAACCCAAATATGTCAAGTCCGAATACATCCGATCTAATCCAATCATCACAATCTAATCACCAAGAATCTCAATCAAGTCAAAATGCAATGCAGTGCAAATGATGGAATGGACACAATATAATGCCATACAGATGAGGTGTACACATGTACTCTGGATGGAAATATCGCGTCTCGGTAGCACAATCCAGCGTGACTGGCGAAGTCTAAGTACCACCCATCCCGGATCTTTGCCCAACAGACAGACGGGACCCTGGCTAATTGCTCAAAGGGGGAGTCTTACCGGCACCACCCTGGGGGACCCGCGGAGTCCATGCACTAACAATGATTCCAGGATATCATCGGAATCGGCCATGCAACAACGATGCCTGAATAGATCATCGGACATCGGCCATCTCACAATCACTCAAGTAAAAGAGTCTGTCAAATATCAGTCTCACACAATCAACGATTCCGGAATTGAATCTCGGACATCGGCCTTCTCACAATCACTCAAGTAAAAGAGTTTATCAAATATCAATTTCATACAATCAATGATTCCGGAATTGATCTTCAGACATCGGCCTTTTCACAATCACTCAAGTAAAGAGTTTATCGAAATATCAGTTTTGTCACGACCCATCTAGGGGCCGTGACGGGTACCCGGGGCTAGCCACCGAGCACCTTTTATATGCATAAGCCTCTCGGCCATCAAAATAATATATACATGTACATGAAAGCATCTCGTGAGACCATCTAACCCACACTGCACATCTACGAGCCTCGACTGGAGTACTGAACGCAAGGGCGGGACAAGACCCCGTCATGCCCAAAATACATATACATGACTACATACACAAAAGAATAATCATAAGCATCTCCGGGACAATGGAGGGCTTCTAATCAGTTGACAACTACTACGGATCTGGATCGAGCTCTCCTCCCTGTCTACCTGTGGGCATGAACACAACGTCCAAAGAAAACGGACGTCAGTATGAATATTGTACTGAGTATGAGAGGCATAAACAATGAAGTAAGACGATTATATAAAGAAGATACTCATATGGAACATCGGAATCTAACTGCCAAGTATAAGAAAACAAATCATGTTGTCTTACTCATGCTCATCATCATATCATATCATATATGCATTATGTATAAACTACCCGTCCATATCGGATCTGTGTGATAATCAAAACATGAGCCCGCGTCCGGGGTAACTTCTCATGCCGCCCACTAGTGGTGTCTGCCCATGCCATCTGGCCATGGTGTATCGCATAGCTGCCCGCCTTGGCGGTGACTGCCCAGCCAAATAGGCACGGTGTAATAGTAATATCATCATATGCTCATCACAATATGCTTAGCTTATCATAATACATACTCTATCAGGGTGACGTAAGGTCGTGATCCCCCGATTGCATTATGGAACAATCATGGACATTCTACCTCACCTTGAAGGAATTAGCATATAAGGTGAGTGTAAGCTATAAATAACATCATTAGACTTTCTATACTTTAACTCATTACCTTGTGTAGCTAATTATAGACATAGGCTCATGGATAAGAAACAAGTTACGCTATAGGATTCATGCCATTAGAAAGAAGGGACTAGCCTCACATACCTTTGACGTTTAACTAAACTATCGCTCACTTGTTCTCCTTCGATATCGCGTTTCTACATTCAAAAGAGGATTCACATTTATGTTAGTTAATCGACTATAAGAACGCGCGCTACTATTTCTAGGAAAATTGGGCAGCACTTCCTTTGTTTATACTACTTTTCCCGTATTTCATGTCAACTTCCAACACCTACAACAACAATTACAATATAGCAATCAACAATCATCATTCATATACAATGACCACGATCCACCATTTCTCTTCATTTTTCCCACATTTATGGTTTTGGGTTCACTATCGTATTTTCTCATGTATCACACTTATCTCATGGTTTACATGTCATTTATAACGTACTCATACTCACAACACACTAACATTCATGATTCAATTCAATTACCATTCACTCATGGCACTATTCACTCATTTATGACCCATTTGCTATGCTTTTCTACAATTCGGGTGTCTTAACCTTCCAATACCTTAAACAACATGAAATGGTCCTGAAACTTACCTTAGATGATGGTTGAACAAGCTTTGAATGGATTTAATCCTCTAGCACCAAAACCCTACTTCACTTTTTTTTGGAACTTCTTGGTTTGGATGAACTTCACTTGAGTTTTACACACTTTGTTTCATGGATTTAATGTTGTTGATCATTGATTTCCTTGTTATTCTTATGGTTGAAGTGTTTGGAGAATTTTCTAGAGAGTTCTTGAGTGGTGTAGATGAGAAAATGAAATGAAATGAATGAAAAGGGTCCCTTATAGTAATCACAAAATCTGATTTTTTATGAACAGTAGTCGGGATGCACAGTGGTCGTAAACCCCACTTTACGGGCTGTATTCTGGTTTACGGTCCGTCCTTCGTGATCGTATTTAAGCATATCAAAACCAGAAAGGCATGCTGGAGATCATGGCAATTTACGACTCAATTTACGGGCCGTATTTCGATTTACGATCCGTATTCCAAGTCGTTTTTAACCATTTGACAGAAAGTTGAAATTTTTGAAAGGTTAGAGGACGATAGCAGTTTACGGTCCGTAAATCACTTTACTAGTCGTATTCCACTTTACGGCCAACTGGATCAAAGTGCCAACCTGCAACTTTTCATTGTACGTTCGCGGGGAAATTTCCGAGGTGTAACAAGTTTACTCAATCAACGATACCGGATCATCACCGGTATCGGCCATGTATCATGAATGTGTGAGAATACATGCACTGCGTATATCAATTATCCACAATCAAGTCCAATATCACAAGTACCAACGAAGGGGTACGCCAACAAAGTATCATATCACAATACCAGCAGTGGTATGCCAACAGTATATTAATATCACAAGTACCAACAACGGGTACGCCAACAATGCATCATAGTTCAAATACCAACAACGGTATATCAATCCTATCTCAGTCAAGACAATAACACAGATTCCGATATCTACCAACTACTCATGGCATCAAACCATCACAATAGAACAATCAAATGCACATAACAGGGTGGCTAGTCCCAACACACAACAGAGCCCAACCTAAGGCAATATCTAACCCAACTTCATACCTGAAGGTTCACATGCTGTCTCCGACATCATAATCTAAATATATGCTTTGCTATATGAAGTCTCACCAAAGGTAAGCCATAACCTACCTGGACTGCCAAACCGTAACACCAACAAGTCACTCTTTTGCTTTGCCCTTCCGCTGAACCTCGGAACCAAAGTAGTCTAAGCATAATCGAATTCTATATTAGAAATCATGAAGAATGATACTAATATTGTTACTGTTTCAATTCGGTCTGGTTTAACCTTAGAAATCGGGAAAACGAGCCCACAAGGGCAAAATGGGAAATTCAGAGGCAAATTACCAAATTAAGTACTAGGTGATCCTAACCCAACCATTAATTGTTGATTTAGCCCAAGGATTAGCCTAAATTCTGATTTCAAGCAAAACCCCCAAATTGGGTATAAACTCTAAATCTCCAAATCAAAAATTCAACATTAAAAGTGGAAGATACATGATTAATAAGCTTAGATTCATCAAGTTTTAGCATAACCATCATCAATTTATCATACATGATTCTAAGGGAAAGTTCCCCAAAACCCTCCTTCAAATTCCATCTCTAAGGGATTGTTAAAGGGAAAGGGGAAATCTAAGATGATTGTGAATAAGGAAGAGTAAAGGATTAGGCAAGGTTTACCTCCAAGAATTTCCCAAAATTATCTCCACTAACAGTTTCTTCAAGCTCAAATACCGAAATGGGAAATAATGATGGTCCAAGGCTTATTTAAGACACATTTAATGAAAAATAACTGCCCGTCACCGCCACGACGGTAGAGATGCCGCTACGGAGGCTGGGAGACCGCCATAGCGGTATGGCTAACAACATACATGGCCGCCCCAGCGGCCAACACACCGCAACAGCGGTGCCTCCATTGCGGGCACCAGACACCAGACAACAGAATCCTCAAATTTTCTAAGTCTTCAATCGAAATCTCGGGTTATTCCTGAGGCCATCTGCTTAAAAACCAAACACACCGACCTACACAAAAATATGCTACGAACGCGCTCGTGGCCTCAAAATTCCCAACGGAGGTCTCGTTGACCGAGTCAACCCCCGATGCCTTAATTCTAATTTACCATCCCAAGTCCCGAAATGTATCCAAGTGCATTTAGAACTGAACCAAATACACATACAAGTTCTAAACAACCATCCGGACCTCTCGGAATTGACGAAATTTCGAAAAAGGTTCGTTTGCCCAAAAGTCAACTTTGGTCAACCATTTTTCACTTTAAGCCTATATTTTCACAAAAGGTGCCCGAATCCGATCTAGACACCTCGGGAAGCGTGTCAACAATCCCTTCGGGTCACAAGTGAGCTAATCAATGCTCGGGAACGGGCAAAAACATCAAAAAGACTATAACAACGAAACGGGTCGTTACAAAAATTTCCCTTTTTACGTTTTTCCTGAACTTGGCCAGTTTTGGTCTTATTTTTTCTAAAATAACTCAGTGGGCTTTTGGCCCAGTACTTTGCCAGATTTTATCATTAATTTGATCCTAAACATTTTTTTTAGTAAATTCCACTAGGTTTGTGGCCTAGGGCTGCTTTTATATATTTTATCAAAAACAAAGCAAGGTAATGTCTTTACAAAGGTGGTCATATAGACCAATAGAAAGCATGATTAATCTAATGACCAACTTAAGTCTAAAATGATGGCTTAAGTTGGTACTACAAATGACTCAAATAACAAAATAGTAAAAAACTAAAATTTGAAGTAGAAATCTGCTAATCCAATCCTGTAAGCCATTGTGAATGATAATCTCCTGCCTGTCAACCAATTTGTGTCCCAAGTTTGAAACCTTAATGCACAACTTGGTCATCAGTCCATGTATATCAGCAGTTTATTTGTGTATACCAGCATGATACATGTGTATATTAGCCCCTACAATCTTGCCCAACCTTATGTCTGCAATTATGTAACCTTTAACTAACAATAACTCATGTATGGCACTAAAAAACCAGCTGATATACTGCAATATACACATGATATACTGCAGAATATTAGAGTGGTCCTATTGATCTGAGTGTTGATGAACAACCTCCAAGGTTCCTTGTGTGACTTTACACCCTGTAAGATATGCACACACAACCTGTCTTCTATAAATGCATAAAAAGCAATTCTGCATGGCCATATAGCTGCTACTGATGTAGTTGTGTCCCAAGTTTGTCCTTTGCTCGTTGTTCTTCTGTTGTTCCTTGTTACCTTCCTGCAATTATGTATGCAGCAATGTAGGTGTATTCTTAATGCATAAATCCCTTTGATGCAGCCAAGGCAGTCTCCATTAGATGACAATTCTTCTGCAGATTGAGCACAAAGTGCTGATACCACTGTATGAAGTTTTGCCAACATATAAAGACTGGTTGACCAACTACCTGTACTTGAATTATCAATATCTATCCTCCTGCCTTCAAAACCTTCATGAATCTCACCACACTCCCTCCTTGATACCAAAAATGCATTGGAATGAGCACCAAGTGCTAATACCACACACTGCAGCCTTGACACCAAAGAGTTCATGTGTGTACAATGTTTCTGCACTTTCCATACTACAATTATCAAGGGTGTCAGGTTCTCCAGGATATCCACATGTGAATCGATGAAAAACTAGCAACCTTGGCCCTTGGTACACTGATAAAAATGCATACTTATCATATTATGTACAAGAATCAAAGTAGCATTGATCTCCTCTCCATTGAACCACTTCTGTTCCATATCATGAAAGATATGATTCAAAGTCTGAATCTTACTGATGCCTCGTACCTTGTTCCCTCTACTAAGTTTGTAACCTGCAAAAAAGAACACCTGGTTAGAAATAAAACATCTCATCTTACTCTCCCCCAAATGGACTTGAGTAAAATGAGACATGATGGATTCCACATCAGACTCCATCCTCAATATTTCCTTTTTGTTCTGATTCTTAAATAGGGACACTGCAGCTTGTCACTATTAAGAATCTTTCTTCCCTTTGAATCCAGTTCTGCAAATGAGTTGGCCTCTACCTCTCCATGATCAAGGGCATAGTTAGCAAGATGAGCAGCCAACTGGTTACCCTTTCTCATAATATGCAAAACATGTACCTCTGCATGGTCCATGATATCTAGCAGCTCCTCCCCCTCAAATGTAATGTTCCATTGAGGTTTCCACTCTCTATCCAAGATATTCTTTAATAATAAAGAATCAGTTTCCAGAATGAAGGAATAGACATGTTTAGACAAGCAATATCTTGCAGCCTGCAGCAGTGCTTTAGTCTCAAATTCAGTATTTGTACACTCTCCCATTTTCCTAGCCTCTGCATATATCAGATCCCCTGATGAATTTCTCACACAAAAGGCAAAGGAACTTATGCCTGGATTACCTCTACTTGTCCCATCTGTGTTGCACTTCCAAACACCCCCATTTGGAAATTTCCATATGACCTTGGTGACTTGTAATTTTGGCACAAACTGTTCCAAAATCTTCAGAATGTCATGACACCTATGTGGAATTGTTTTGATTCCAGGCTTCCTACTTCTCACCAACTGCTGAACATCAGTAGAAACCTGATAAATAACTCTGCTAGTTGACACCTTGTCCCTATACTTATCTCCATTTCTTTTCTTCCAAAGCTGCCAAACTATGATAGATGGGACAGCATAGAAGATATTCTGAAGTCTGGATGGAACATCAGCTGTCCACCATTGCATAATCACCTGATGCAAGTGCATACCATCAACATTTATTCCAGCTGCTGCACAAAAATATTTCCATGTTGCTTGTGCAGTGGTACTTCTCCAGAATATATGAGGGACAGTCTCTTCCTTTGGTTCTACACAACAAAAGCACCTGGAAGGCATATGATATCCCCAGCTCTTTACTACCTCATCAAGAGGAATTTTAAAGTGCCATACTCTCCACATCAGAAAAGCTATCTTGAATGGCAATCCCTTGACCCACATTTTCTTGTACACCTCCTTCTTTTCACCTCTGCTCCTTAAATATTTCCATGCAGATTTGACAGTAAATTCTCTATTTTTCTCCAACATCCACCAAGGCTTGTCAATCTCTCCAGGTTTAGCAGGTGGCTTTACTTCATGCAAGATGTATTCAGCCAAATCCTCAGGCAAATTATTTCTGATGGTAGGCACATTCCACCTACCATCAGTAACTACATCAGAAACATTCTCTATGGCTTCATTACATTGAAATTCAGGAGGGACAATGAAATATAATGGACCTAGCCCAGTCCAGTTATCAAACCAGAATAATGAAGAGCCCATTCTCAGCTGCCACCAAATTTGATGATCCATCAGGTCCCTAGCCTGCAACATTTTCCTCCATACATGAGACCCTTGTTTCCAAGGGACAAGAATTGAGTTATTTTTCTTTAAATATTTGTTGCTCATGAAAACACTCCATAGGGATGGTTTAGTCCTGAAATTCAACCATAACTTAGCAAACAAGGCCATTGACATGTCTGCAATTGATCTAAATCCCAAACCTCCCTCCTGCACAGGCAGACAGAACTTTTTCCATTTTGCCCAATGCCTGCCACTCTCTCCTATATTATTACTCCAGTAAAACTGAGCAATGATCTTGTGCAGCTTGTCTATTACAAAAGATGGAGGATCCACAACTGCCAATAGGTGCATACGCATTGCCTGCAGCACATGTTGTAGGAGTACTGCCCTTCCTCCAAAGGACAAAAGTTTTCCTTTCCAACTCTGCAACCTGTTTCTTACCTTTGCCAGTAGTTCTGAGTAGAATGCCATCTTACTCCTGTTGTAATATATAGGGCAGCCAAGGTATATCAGAGGAAACTCCTTCCTAGAAATACCAGTTACCCTTTCCACCTTTTGAAATATCTCCTCTTCTACCCTATCATGTAAGTACACAGAACTCTTTGCTTTGTTGATCAACTGTCCTGAGGCTGCTTCATACTCAGTCAAGACCCTCATGATCAAGCCAAGTGAAATCTCACATGATGATGTGAAAATGATGGTATCATCTGCATAGGCAAGATGATTGATTTTTGGACTCCACTTAGGCAAGCCAAAACCAGTAAACCACAAGTTATTATGCAGTGAGTTTAAGGCCCTTGACTGAACTTCTGCTGCTATGATGAATAGTGTAGGAGACAAAGGATCACCCTGCTTAACACCCCTAGTTGAGTGAAAGAAACCATGTGGTTGGCCATTGATAAGCACAGAATACCAGTTATTCCCAACTAGTTCATATATGAAACTTATGAACATCTCACAAAATCCCATTTTCCTCATCACTTTTGTGAGAAATATCCATGACAGCCTATCATAGGCTTTTGTCATGTATAGTTTCATCACTACATCAGGTACAACCTGATTCCTTTTTTTGGTTCTGAGTCTAATATCAGTAATAATCTCCTGTGTCAACAAGATATTCTCTACTATACTCCTACCCTTCACAAAACCTGCTTGATTCTGACAAATTAAATCAGGCAGTAGGTGAACCATCCATTCATGTATAACTCTAGAGAAAATTGTATTAACAAAGTTGCTCAAGCTTATTGGTCTCATGTCACCAAAGCTCTGCACATTCTGCTTCTTAGGCAACAACACCAGATTTGTGTGAGTTATGTACCTTGGAAGTTCATGTCCTCTGAAAAAATCCCACACCATGTTGAATACATCCCCTCCAACAATTTCCCAACATGCTTGAAAGAACATGCCTGTAAAACCATCAGGCCCTCCAGCACTTGTATTATTCAAGCCAAAAACTGCATGCTTGACTTCTTCCATAGTAGGATCAGCAGTCAATTCTTCATTCTGTTCATCTGTGACCATGCAAGGGATATGCTTCAAAATGTCAAACTGAGTAGGAACTACTATTTCATGGAATTGAGCTTGATAGAACCTAACAGCCTCCTCAGCAATTTGGTGTTCATTTTCAAGCCATTGACCCTGAGAATCCTATATTCTTTTCAACTGCAGCCTTTTCCTCCTTCCTTTAACATGTGCATGAAAGAATTTAGAATATTTATCTCCTTCTTGGAACCATGTCATGCCAGACTTCTGTTTCCAATATTCCTCCTCTATATGCAATGCTCTTGTCATCTCAGCTTGCACTTTTTGAAGTTTCTCCCTATTGGTATTTGAAGGATCTGCCTCAAACAATGCCTCATGAGCTTTGATGACTTCTTCAAGATTAGTGATATTCTGGAAGAAATCACCATACGCTATTTTACTCCACTGAGACAACACCTTCTTCAGCTTCTTAAGCTTGACATTAAAGGTCATGAAAGAATTGGCCACCACATCTGTCTGCCAATTGTCCTTCACAAGCTGTAGAAAATCTGCATGCTTTGTCTAGAAATTTAAGAACTTAAAAGATTTCTTAAATTGCCGCACCTCCTGTTTACATTCTACTAGAAGTGGAGAGTGATCAGACCCCAACTTGATTAAGTGGCTAACATCCAGACCTGGAAATTGCTGTTACAGTTCAAAATTTCCAAGGCATCTATCTAGCCTCTTGAACACACATTCATCTGCAGCCCTTCCATTCCACCAGGTGAAAATGCTTCCTTTATAACCCAAGTCACTAAGATTACAGGACTGAATACAATTTCTGAAGTCCTCTACTTCATTCAAAGTTACAGGTAAGCCACCATATTTCTCCTCCTCCTCTACAATGACATTGAAATCTCCACCAACCAGCCAAGAGAGAGTCATGTCTGATGCAAGATTATACATGGAATCCCACAGTTCAATTCTCTCACTTCTGTCACACTTAGCATAAACTAGAGTGACTATCATATCAAAATCAGTATTCCAATTGAATAATTTCAAAGTAAGCTGTTGGTCAGTGTCCATTAACACTGTGACTTCATACTCCACATCAATAAAAGCCCATATTTTTCAAGATACATTGTTCATAGCAGTCTTAATTCCCAGCCTTCTCCTATAAGATTCTAACTTATAAGCCTGTTGAAATGGTTCCATCAAACCTATAAGAAAGAACTTACATTTTGTATGCATTGTTAAAAGCCTCTTAAAAGCTTATTTCGTGTTTACTGATCTTATGTTCCAAATTAGTGCATTCATCACTAAAGTTGGGATTTAGATGCAGTTCTTCTTGTGTGCACCCCAATGATATGAGATGCATGATTCTCTTTGACATGTTTCCTCCATCCTTTGCCAATAAACTTCTCTACCTGCTTGGGAGATAAATCCCCCTCCCTTGCAACATTCATAAAGTTCTGAGCAATTGACTCCTCATCTAAGTCTATTTTGGGCTCTTCCCCTCCAACTCATGCTACTTGCAAGTTACCAACCTTAGGAATAATAGGCCCTTTTGATATTTGTACTGCCAATTGATTCTGCTTTCCACCTATATTATCTTGGCTTTGTTGATGATTAAGAACTTCAGCATTGTCCTGTCCACCATACATGGACTGATTAGAGGCATAAGCTTGTCTCTTTGCACTATTCTTAGCTTCATGCACTACATCTGTATGCATGACTTGTTGGTTTTTGGTTGGGCCTTTTGATGGAGTTTGAGTGGCCTGTGTATTTTCTACATGGCTCAGTTGCATTGCTGCAGCTCAACTTGAATTTGTCCCTTTGTCCTATCATGATTTTGATCCAGCTGCTTCTGATTGACATTGCTTTCCTCCACAGCATCATCCATCCTGTCAACCATCTTGTGGATTTCTTGGGAGGATGAAATAGAGTCAATAGACTGTATAACATCAGCTTTTCCTCCTACTATTTCACCTTCCTCCCCATCTGCCTCTACCTGCTCACTCCACAACTTCCTTGCACTACTAGTGCCTCCAGCCTCAGCAAATGTATTTAAAGGAATATCATGACAGGCCTGATTAATGGTGACCTTATCTACTCCGATTGAAAAACTGTTTCAACTCATTCTTTAGTCTTAATAGGTAAAGAATGTGGCTTACCAGGAGTAAATACAGCTGCATTGGTATTCAATACCCTCTCTGCACCATCAGCTGCCACCCCATTAACCCAGGTGCAACAACCAACTGTTTCTGAGTATCTACTGCATTTGCATGTTCTTGTTGTACTTGTATCTCATCCAAGGCCATAACATCTTCTTGTATACCATAATCATTTTCTAATGCTGCAAACTTGTTGATGGTTTGCACAACATTAGATTTATGTACTTCACTTGCTTTCTTTGCACCACCATTCTACTTTGTTATTGTCAAAGCAGCCTGGTTTTGAGTATTGCTGCCAATCTCAACCTGCTTCTTTCCATTCTGAGTCTTCCATTTATACACATTCTGCACATTACCAACTACCTTGCCACTCTCCAACACCTTAATTACTTGTCTGGGAATTTTATTATCTGCATGGTGTGACTGCTTGTTATTAACCTGTTTTACCTTATTTGCCATCTTGTTTGGTTCCTTAACATTGTTAAGGCCTGCAGCATGCTTCCCTTTGTTTCCATTAACACCATTAACTTCCTCCTCACTCTCCTTCTCTAGTAATAAATCAGGATGCAACTTCCAACATCCTTCTTAGATAGTGTAGGAATGAGCTTTGAGTGGAAATATTTCACTTGAGCCAAAACCCTAGTTCACTTCCAATGGAATTTCTTGACTTGGATGAACCCTAATAAATTTCTTACACTTGATTCACTTGGTTTGATGAAGTTGATCATGAATTCCTCTTGTGTTCTTGTGGAAGAAGTTGTGGAACCCTCTAGAAGCCTTGAGAGAGATGAAGAAGTGTGGGAAATGAAATTAGTGAAGTGGGAACAAGTATTTATACTTGCAACTAATCAGCCCATCGGGCATTATACGGACCACTTATACGGTCCATATAAGATTGTACGGTCCGTATAAGTGTCTGTGGTTCACCATTAGCCAAGACACCATTTTTAACTCATGCAAGTCAATCATAGTACGACGGTCACAAATCACAACTATGCAGTTTATATATACTCGGCTTGCTATTACCGATTCACCAACGGGTGTAGACACCTCAGAAGGTTTGATCAACTCCGGTTTAACTCTAAACCAACCCGCAATATACGGAGTAACATATGAAAATATGGAGCCTGGATCTATCAAAGCATATACATCATGAGAAAATACCGATAATATACCTGTGACCACATCAGGAGAAGACTCAAGATATTAGCATCCAGCCAAAGCATAAATACGGTGCTGAGGACCGCTAGAACTGGGGACTCTCCCTCTGCCTCTACCATGGCCGACTGGCGCATGTGAACCTTGCCCCATAGGGCGTATATATGACGAAGATCCGGCTATCTACCCTAAAGGTTAGGTCCTACCTCTACCACCAACTTAGGGGCAATTACATATAATATGGCCTGGCCGACCACACTAATAGCAAACCTCTGAACCCAATCGGCACTGGCCCCAATGTAACTTCCCACACTGGGAACATCATGGCACGGGTGGCCTCGCTTGACCCGAATCACCTTTGAACTGCGAACCGAAAAAACTCTGACTCGGCCTGGAATGAGTGGAGCTATCAAATCTCTAGCCTGAAAACCGTGGAGGCGCACTAGTCATAGAATGGCCTGAATGCCTCGAAAACTATTGTCTGTGCCCGCCTCTATACTCACTCATCGGACCCGAAGATCTAGCCCTTTTGTTATACCCTCTATCATGCTCACGCTCACTCCTTTGTTGTTGTTAGCTTTCTCTAAATTCTGGGCATGGGCCTGAATGCATCAAATATCCATGCTGTCCTGAAGGGACGCAGTCAAGCACTTATCCATCAAATGTTGCCCTCCATTATCATATTTATGGCATATCTCTTACCTTTATCTCATATTAAATCCTCTATGAACATAGAATCGTAATGTTTCCGGAACATTTGTCATAGGACATGCATTAGAGCTTATAGACAATCTATAAAAATATTGGGGTGACATAAGGTCGAGAACCCTCGATTACATTATGGAGTGATCATATTCATCATATCTCACCTTGAAGGAACTAACATTTTAAGGTGAGTGTAACACAACGAGCAACCTCAAGGGATCGTAAATAGGGTCATTAGATTGTAGAAATATCATATCGTATTCATAGCAAGAACTTTATGGAATTAGCATATCATGAACTTTAGAACTTTTAGGCTCAACTCATAGCCATCATCATCATACTCACATCGTATCTCTTTTCTTTATCTTATGAAAAGCTCTTTATAACCATAGACTCATAATTTTCGATGTGTAGGAAAGTCATGGAAATATAGGAGAATTCATGCCATGGAGTCATGCCTTAAAAATAAAGGACTAGCCTTACATATAAATTTTTTTTATGAAGTTCATGCTACAAATATGATATGATTTTCATAGATTGTCTTTAAATTCTAATGCATGCTCTATGAAAAGTTCATGATAAGTTATGAGATATCTGTGATGATATGATTCCACCGTGCCTGAATGGCCGGACATGACCACCACTAGTGGGCTGCGTATGAATACACCGTGCCTAGAGGGCCGGACATGACCACCACTAGTGGGCTGCGTATGAGTACACCGTTCCTAAATGGCCGGACATGACCACCACTAGTGGACTGCGTATGAGTACACCGTGCCTAGAGGGCCGGAAATGACCACCACTAGTGGACGACGTATGATGGTTACCCGGACGCGGGTTAACGATGATAATATATATATGATATGATGATGTATGTGCTATGATGATATATGTATTACGATTATATATGATACATGTATGAAATGCATCCACTCTTAAAGGTTAAGCAGGTTATATCTTCATCTTATGTCTTATGATTTCTCTATTATATTCATTTCATTCATGCCTTACATACTCAGTACAATATTCGTACTGACGTCCTTTTTCTTTGGACGATGTGTTCATGCCCACAAGTAGACAGGGAGGTGATCCAGACTCGTAGGAGCTATTAGCAGACCTTATGAGCATTCCATTGTTCCGGAGGTGCCATTGATTCTTTTGTGTATATATGTTTTGGGAAAGACGGGGTCCTGTCCCGTCCATATGTCTAGTACTCTAGTAGAGGCTCGTAGATACGTATGTGTGGGTAGTATGGTCTCACGATTTCCCACGTGTATATATGTATTATTTTGATAGCCAAAGGGCTTATGTATATAAAGGTAAATATGTTTCAAATGAAAATGGTTTTCCTACGATTATGAGCATAAGAAATACGACTGTACGCAGAATAAGTAATAGAACGAGTGGTGCTCGGTGGTTAGCCCCGGGTACCCCTCATGGCCCTAGCCGGGTCGTGATAGTTTCACACTTCTACTAATCCCTTCCCTTTGTGTCTAATTTAAACAGATATGCACACTTATTCTTTATTTGGTCAGGTCATTAATCACTCCTAACAGTACACCTAGCTCTAACCTGGGGCCTCATCTAGTCTAGGAGCATAATCCATGTGGTTCCAAGGTTCTTTGTAATGAACACACAACCCTACAGGCCATAGAAGTGCCATGGGGCCCTTTATCTGAAGGAAAAATGTCATAAGCCAAGCTAGGCCAGGTTTTCCTTTTCTCATTTATCCAAGGCCCATTTAAAAGGCTTTTCTTAGGTCATGTGGCCTTAGTTCACTTTCAGCCCCCCTTGTGATCACATGGAGGCTTTTTTTTTTAAAGTTATGCACAACCCAGAATTTAATCTAAAAGGGTTTCAAATACATGTGTATATGAACAGACACAATCATTTTAGACTAAGGGCATGACCATTTCTTAAACTCCTTAAGGCATCACTAAACTAATTCAGAGGCGTAGCATGGGTCAGGTTCACCATTAACAGGTTATTCAGGTCCCTTTGGCTTCACAGTCTCACCACAGATAGGTCTATACTCCCTATAGGTCAGGCCATGCCATAAGTCTCATTCAAACCAACCCCAAGGATATACATAATCAAATTAGCAAGAAAATAGTAGTTCAGCATACAGACAGAGCATTCTCATAGATGCGTAAAGCCAAACAATCAAGTGGTGACACCCACCATGTAAGCAAACCATCAGGATCCCAAATCAGAGGTACCAAGGGTCTAGAGAGAGCACATCAGGCAGGTTTAGGCCTTGGACATTACATTAATTTATTTCAAACTTGTAATGGTTTATAAGAGTTTGTGACTTAGAGCATTCATTTAGACTTAGGTTTTAGCTTACAGCCCCTTTTACAAGTCCAGACATATAACAATCATGTTTGCTAATTCGGACCAATGTCAATTCATACATAGATGTACACTTAAGACCTTCAGTAAAGAAAAAAGGATTTCAGGAGCATATTATGTAAGTAATCAGTCAAACCAATCTTGAGACAATTTCAGTTCCTAATAATGTCTCTTTAGCTATATAATCTAAGCAAATCCTTTCAAAAATAAGAAGAAAGAGAGGTGGGATCATAGCATGGTTAGGTTCTCCCAATCAAAGACTCAATTATCATCACAAAGAAATAGGTTCCTAGGTGCAAAGTATAAGTTCATGAGTTAAGGAGAATTAGAAGGCACAAGATCCTAAGTAGAAGCAAATGGCAAGAAACAAGGTTGGTACTCAGTCTCTCTATGATACTGGCTTGGATCACCGCCAGTACACTTCCAAATCCTACTTCCTTACAAACACCTAATTCAAACAACAAAACAAAGACAACGAAATCCCCCAGATTAAAAACCCCTTTTAGAAGACATAGTAAAAACAACAGGACCTAAACTTTACAAACACTGGCAGAACTATCACACCCCACCCTTGGTAGGGAGTGATTGGCACCCGGCACCTTACGGAAAACCGAGCGAACCAACTTATAACTTACATCCTTCGTGTCTCAAATGGAAACAATAAGATCGAGAGGCTAAATGTGAACATAATATCATGCATATGTATATGTACATTGGACCCATGATGTCAACATTATTATCATCACACTATGACTAAGCTGTACACAGGCACTGTCTGCAAAGCCTCTATGAACATGACTGAAGTATACATGTCGGGACAGGGCCCCCGACATACCCTGAACAAAATCATACATATATATATATATATACTCGGCAGTGCTCTAGGAAGAGATGGAGCTCACCAATCAGAACTGGTACCTGAAGGCAGCCTACTATGAAAGATCCTTGTCTCGTCTATCTACACCTACTGGCATGAATGCAGCGTCCACAAGAAGGGACGTCAGTACGAACAATGTACTGAGTATTTAAGGCATGAATACTAGTATGATATCGGAATGAAGATAACATAAGATAAGTAAGTAATTATACCTCGTACTCTTCTTAAGATCTCTGTCATGTAAACTACTCATCTACAAGAAAAACATTTCATACATATCCATACACAACATACATACATACTTATCCATTCACATACACTTACTATACATACATCTGTCATATCCGTACCCGGCCCTTTCGGGACTCGGTGTCATCCGTACCCAGCCCTTTCGGGACTCGGTGTTATCCGTACTCGGCCCTTTCGGGACTCGGTGTTATCCCCAACTGATCAGTGGGATGCAACGCATACATACATATATATATCTATATATATATATATATATATATATATATATATATATATATATATATATATATATATATATATATATATATATATATATATATATATATATATATATATATATATAAATGCATAAATGAAATCAACATCATCATTAGCATTACAATTATCATCATATCAATCCTTGAAGGATCAACCATCGTAAGATGAAATCGACGACGTCACGGGAGTCTTGAGAATCATAAACTTAGGTAGCACTGGAAATAGAATCGTTATCATCGCTATATCTCACCTCGAAGGAACGAGTAACATGAGATTAGACCACCAACAATAAGTACGGTTAAGGGATTCATGGAATGGCTCAATAATCTTATAATGCCCTCAAATCATAGCTTCGTAGTTTTAAAAGAAGAGAATCATCATCATCGTCAAAATCATCATAGATCATATTCCATTTAACATCATAAGAGGCTTTAAGAGTCATGAACTTCGAGCTTTTGAAAACAAGGCTATTATGGAAACATTTATGGAATCATAACATAGGAATCATGCCTTTGAAAGAAAGGGACGAGCCTTAACATACCTATTCAACCTCCTATTAGCTACGCTTATTCTTCCGAGCTCGCAAGTCTACATTTAAGAGGATTTACATTAAAATTGGCCTCTTTATCGCACACTTATTCCAAGTTTCAAATCAAACTATTCTATATTCTACCGAAAATCGAGCAGCATCACCCCTGTTTATATGCCTAGCCAGAATTCTGAATTCAACAACCAACACAAAAATAACAATACCAACATTAATAATATCATTTCCCATACCAAAGTATTATATAAAACAGCCCACACACTGTTTTCCAACTTCCATAACTACTCAACTCACTATACAATCATTTTACCGCTCTATTTCCGTGAATAAGCTAGTATTAACATAAACAGGAAGAGATCCATACCTTTCTCCCTTTAATATTACTGAATCTTCACTTTTCCACGCTAATTTTAGGCCACAACACACCGCTATATGATTCTGCAACAATAACTATATGCTATCCGGACCGGAATTTGGAAATTATACCTGGTTTGGGTTAAAAAGTTGGCTTGGGGGGTTAGGGAGAAGTCTCCAGATTTTTGGAGATGTCTTGGGGTGTTTGATGCATAACAATGAGGGGTAAGCCCCTTTAAATAGCGGTCCATGTTCTTCCTGGACCACTTCAAATTCCTTCAACGCGATCGCGCCCCCTTTGGGCGCGTTCGCGCTGGCTTAATTTTTCAGCCTGCGCCTTCGCTCAGTAAAAAGGTCATAACTCTTGATACCGATATCATGTGAGGGCCCACGACCTATGGCTGGAAAGATATTTCAATTATCTACAACTTTAATCCTTCGTGTTTTTGCAAATTCCAAACTTATAATGTCGTTTGGGCCCCTCCAAGTCAGATCATCCAAAAATGTTTCCTTAAATCGTCCTTTTGGAGGGCTTATGCCCATATTTGGCTTATGGTTCCTTCTTAGGACTTGCTCAACTTTTCATATACTACTCATATATCTCTTCACATGTCCCTTATAAAACTCCGACGTGTGGGCTCCACTTGGCTTACAGCAACGAGGGATTTTTGGCAAGTGACATATGAACCGATGCACCCCATATGGTCTCCACATATAATATATATGCCATTATTCACTCTTATAATATAACCTTTCTCCTTAATCCTCGCATGAATTTACTCTTGTTCGGGCTCACACTAAGCTGTCTACAGTCTAGGTAGCGCAAAATTTTTCGGGGTGTAACATTCTTCCCCCCTTAGGAACATTCGTCCTCGAATGTTGCAGTATTTCCAACCCACGACATCATCTTTCACTTCTTTTCCCTCATGTACATGATCGGAATTTAACTAGTATCTCACTCTCACTCTGTCCTCATTATTGTAGCCTTGACTTGCCGTGCCGTAACTATTCGTCATCCTATAAGTATTCTCTTAAGGTATCTTTCATACTTTTTCCTATGCCTGCCTCATGGTACACTTATTTACAATTCATTTCTACTTCTTTCTGATACGCCGATACACCTCGAACTCTGGCCCCGAGCTAATAAATTTCTTCTTATGATGTTTGAGAACGTCATAATTTCTTTCAGGTCAAATATGTTCTTCCCCCTTATTACGGAGGTCCTTATACACCCATAGCCTTCGAGTATCCATCGTCTTCGATAATTATCTGCCGCCCTTCACAATCTTCTTAAGGCCGGGGTTCCGTCATCGTATGGTCTGACTTATCTATCTTCTTGCTAATTACACTCTTGTGTTCAATCGGAATACTTATAAGGGTTAGATCCAATTCTGATGCCTTCTTTTCCATCTTTTCACACCTCTATCTTTTATGACTAATGATTTCCTAGACCCTTCAGTTAATGGGGACATCGAGATTCACCACGTCCTTTATGAAGTCTTCAGTTATACCTTACTCCTCGTCTTTCTTTCCGACTTTGCTTATAACATCTCCAAAACTTCTTACCCTGATTTCTTCTTCCATTTTTGTCTATATCATCATTCTTGTCAATATTTCCATACCCTTCCATCCACTACTAGTCCTTTCGCCCGTCTAGCTCACTTACTCATACTTCTTCTTAACTACGTCTTTGTGTTGCAGCTGTGCATCTAAGTTATCCAAATTTTCCGAGTGTCCTGCTACTTCTTGCTCTTAGCACAGAATTATTGCGATGTACACTCTCTCCATCCTCGTTCATCGAGCCTTCATCTGTCTTTCTGATGTCACTGCCAGGTTGTCCTCCATGCCCATTCCTTACATTACACTCTATTTCCTTTATAATTGAATCTCTCGGTCTTTGCAGGAATTCTTGCCTCATGTCATTAATTTTCTAATCATATGTGTCGCCCCATCATCCTCGTTCTTATCTGGGTGATTGATCGGTTTCCTACCGCCAACTCGTTAAAATATCCTTCTTACTCCCATGGTTAAAATTTTCCCAGTTACTTTACTTCTAAATGCTCTCCTCTTCCTTCGATCAGCCCATTAGTATACCTTCTCTATTTTCACCCTTAACCTTCCTTGAGTTCCTTCCTCCTCGAGCGCCCTTCTCCTCTTGTTATTTATAGTATCGGCTCGGAAGTTCGTGAAATAGAAATATTCCCTTAAACGTGCAAATCTGTTCTATTCTTAAGTCATCTTTTAGGAAAACTTCTCCATGTCCGAGGCAACCATATCAATATGACTACACATTTACCCCTTTACATGTACCCTCCGAGAGTTGAAAATCTTTTAGCGTCGTTGCAAGGCCTAATCATTCTTTCTCTAACTTCGTATTTCTCGTCGTGGTCATTATCCTTTTAGCACCACTTATCGAAATTTGTTCTCTAACCCCACACCTTCCTCTTTTGTCCCATACTACCACACTCTATCCCTTTCACATGCCTGTCTTCGAAATTTTCTTACCCAAATAGTCCCGTGCTCTGCTTGTCATCTCCCTTGGAGGCTTCACTCACTTATGCTTCTTACATTTTACTCTTTCGACATTTTGATTCCTTACCTTCCACATACTCACTTTCTTTCTTTTCCAGATGTCATTGCCTTAGAACTCTCCAAACCTAACCTGTAGTGAAAATAACATCAGCTTACCTGGTAGCGTTCTTCTGTCCCTTGAACTTTATTACCCTGTGTCACACCCTAACAATGGTTGGGCATGATGGGCACCCGACTCTCATCAGAGTCGAGCGAACCCTTAGACATTCGCTCTATCAAAACTTGTCATTTCAAAAACTTTTAAAAACATGAAACTTTTCCAAATAGAAATCATTATCTTTATAACGATTATGAAAACTTTCAATCAAATAAGTACTTTAAACTAATTGAAATCATCTAAAATACATACTCTTTTAAAATCCACAAATGACTCAACTGACATCACTTTGTCGACGTCTCGACAAATATACCACAGGACACTGTCTGCAGAAGTCTCTAAGAAGTGAACTGAACATTATGAGTCAGGACAGGGCCCTGACATACCCATACTCATGCATATCTATACATGACTCAGCATAGCTCCAGAATGAGGTGGAACTTGCCAATCCCAGCTGACGTCCAAGCTTTCTAGCTATACACTTAACCAGCCAAACAAACTGGGGCTGCGGGCATGAACACAGCGTCCCCAGGTAAAAGGACGTCAGTACGGACAATGTACTGAGTATGTAAGGTGGTAATAAATCATAATCATAATTTGATTTAGGAGAGAATAAATTACAATCTAACTCAATACTTGCAGCCTTAGCTGGAAGAAACATAAATGTGCACACGAAGTCTCAAAACAATCTTTAAGTAAATAATGCAATCCAACACACATGCCGCTTCCGACATGTTAACCGAATGGTCCCTTCGGACAGCTTTTTCCGGCTAGTATCACAATAGTCCCTTCGGACGGCCGCTTCCGGCATAATAATGATGGCCCCTTCGGACGGCCGCTTCCGGCATAATAATGATGGCCCCTTCGGGCAGCCGCTTCCGGCTTAATAATGATGGCCCTTTCGGGCAGCCGCTTCCGGCTTAATATCACCATCATATCAACACAAACTCAATCCACAAATATCAATTTCAAATCATATCATAAGTCACTAATCAATTCATCACAATTCAGTTATTAGCCTTAGTCTTTATAAGAAGTTATCAAATTTGTATCTCACTAGACTTAGGAGGACATACTTCCAGGTTTGAGGGTAGAATTGTTATGAAATTCTTACTACTTATATTCTACTCAATTTCATCTTATTGCCCTACTCAAAGAATAAATGATCATATCAATACAAAGGGATGATACTATGGAATGTAAACATAAATCGTAAATGAAATGAAGTAGTAAAATCTCGCACCCCCTTCGGAGTGGTTTTGAAAATTAAACTTTATATTTCCTTTAGTATAAAACTAATTTCCTCGAAATCATCAGTAAAACCATATACAAAACTCAACTTGGCACCTTATGGGTGTTCCCTTTGGAACAGAATAGGAGTACAATATCAATAAGCCATCACAAGAAACATTTAGACCTTACTCGTCTAAGAATGAAATCATATGGAGTACATATAGAATGAATAGCAACAAGAATCATGCCAAAGGAAGAAAGGTTTGCCTTACATACCTTGTCGCTTATGTGATTAGCTTAACTTATGCTTCCAAACACTGGCCAATATACAATCAAGGTAAAGGAAACGGTAGACAACTTGAAAGAGGTTCATATACTTCTCTAAGCTCGTAATTAACTTCCGTAAATTCGGGCAGCATTTTCCCTGAAATCTTCCGTAATTCCAATGCAATTTAACAACGCAATCAGCATCCAACAACAACAACAACCATGTCATATAAGCCTCTTTAAACTCAAAGCATCAACTCCCAAAGATATACACCAAAACAGCCCAGTATACGCTTTGTATACGATGTGTACATTCACTTTATTCTCCCAAATTCAAGAACACCAACTTATCAACAACAATATCAACAATCATTTTATATCAATACCCAACTAATTCTATCCATTTAATCATACCAAAACAGACCTCAACTTATTTGATATCCAAAAATGATAACCGAACTTTCAACATCATTTTCTCTATTGTAACCCGTCAAATCTATCAATGATCATGATAAGAACATCATTAACATTATAAATTTGCAACACACGACCATAATCATGAAAAGAAAGTATACATACCTTAAAATCTTGGTGTTTCCTCATGAATCTCTTCTAGGGGTTAGAATAAGTGCGGGTACATGGATTTCATTTTCTCCTCCGCTACCCAAGTAATTTCTTCTCGGTTGTTGTTTCGCCACAAAACTTTGACTGAAACTACTTCTTCATTTCGAAGTCTTCATATCTGCCTATCTGAAATGGCAATGGGCATTTCTTCATATGCTAGCTTTTCCGTCACTTGAACATCATCTATTGGGACAATCCCCGTAGGATCTCCAACACACTTGCGGAGCATAGAGATATGAAAAACTGGATGAACTGATTCAAGCTCTGAAGGCAAGTCCAATTTGTAAGCTACATGGCCCACCTTACGGATAATTTTAAAAGGTCCAACGTATCGAGGACTTAATTTCCCTTTCTTGCCAAATCTCATCACCCCTTTCATTGGCGACACCTTAAAAAATACTCAATCATCAACCTGAAATTCCAAGTCTCGTCGGCGGTTGTTCGCATAAGATTTTTGGCGACTTTGGGCTGTCAACAATCGATCTCGGATCACTTTGACTTTTTCCACCGCTTGCTGAATCAATGCAGGGCCTATCAGCTGTACTTCTCCTGTTTCAAACCATCCAATTAGGGATCTATATTTCCTTCCATATAAAGCTTCATACGGAGCCATTTGGATACTGGAATGATAACTATTGATGTATGCAAATTCGATTAGGGGCAAATGATCATCCCAACTTCCTCTGAAATCCAGAACACATGCTCTTAGCATATCCTCGAAGGTCTGAATAGTACGCTCGGCTTGCCCATCAGTCTGCGGATGAAATGTCGTGCTAAGCTTTACTTGAGTACCTAGGCCTTCTTGAAAACACTTCCAGAACTTGGCTGTAAATTGCGCTCCTCTATCTGTGATAATAGATATTGGAATACCATGGAGTCACACAATTTCCTTGAGATACAACCTCGCATAGTCTTCCGCTGAGTATGTGGTTCTGACTGGAAGAAAATGGGCTGCTTTCGTTAATCTATCCACAATCACCCATACAGAATCATATTTGCCTCGAGAATGAGGTAACCCCACAATAAAATCAATGTTGATCACTTCCCATTTCCAAGTAGAGATTTCCATTGCTTGCAATAATCCTCCTGGCTTTTGATGTTCGATCTTTACTTGTTGGCAATTTGGACATTGGGCTACAAATTCTGCTATGTCTCTCTTCATGTCATCCCACCAATATATCAACTTGAGATCGTGATACATCTTTGTTGCACCTGGGTGAATAGAATACCGAGAATAATGGGCTTCTTCTAGAATTCTATGACGTAGTTCTGCAACATTCAGAACACATAGCCTGCCTCGGTATCTAAGAATTCCATCCATAGAAACATCAAATGGGGACTTCTCTTTTTCATGAGATGTCTCTGTAATTGCACAAGTGGGGATCTTCATACTGACGCTCCTTCACTTCTACATTCAGGGACTAAACTGTGGGATCATTAATGCTAATCCCTGCACTACCCGAATCAATCACACGTACTCCAAGATTTGCTACTTAGTCGAGCTCATGAATTAATTCTTTCTTCTCTGGAGGGACTTCACATAAACTGCCCATTGATCGGCGGCTAAGCACATCGGCTACTACATTCGCTTTTCCGGGGTGGTATTAAATATTCACATCGTAATCTCTCAATAACTCTAACCACCACCTCTACAGCAGATTTAATTCCATCTGTCTGAGAATGTACTGAAGACTCTTGTGATCTGTATAGATATCGACATGCACACCGTATAGGTAATGTCTCCACATTTTTAATGCATGAATTACTACAGCCAATTCGAGATCGTAAGTTGGATAGTTCTTTTCATGTTTCCGCAGCTGTCTCAAAGCATATGCAATAAATCCGTGCTGTATTAACACACATCCTAACCCAACGCCGGAAGCATCACAGTACACAACATAGCCATCTGGCCGTTCTAGGAGTGTTAAGACTGGAGCTGAGGTTAATCTGTCCTTCAACTCTTGGAAACTCCGTTCACAAGCATCATTCCATTGAAATTTAACTGACTTTTGGGTTAGCTTTGTCAACGGGGCTGAAATAGAGGAAAATCCCTCTACGAACCTTCTATAGTAACCTGCCAATCCCAGAAAACTACGGACTTCTGTAGGCGCCGTAGGCCTTGGCCAAGTCTTCACAGCTTCAATTTTCTGAGTGTCGACACGAATGCCATCATCTAAAATAACATGGCCTGGAAATGTTACAGAATTCAGCCAAAATTCGCACTTTGAAAATTTTGCATATAATTCTCGAGTTCGAAGAATTCCAAGAACAATACGTAAATGATCTGCATGTTCTGATTCTGTGCGAGAGTATACCAAAATATCATCAATGAATACTATCACGAGTAAGTCCAAGAATGGCCTGAACACATTATTCATCAAATTCATAAACACGGCCGGAGCATTGGTCAACCCAAACGACATCACTCGGACCTCATAGTGGCCATATCTCGTTCTGAAAGTTGTTTTGGGAATATCTTCTTCTCTAATTCTCACTTGATGATAACCCGACCTCAAGTCTATTTTAGAAAACCATTTGCCACCCTGTAGCTGATCAAACAAATCATAAATCCTTGGAAGAGGATATTTATTCTTTATTGTCACATTATTCAATTGCCTATAGTCGATGCACATTCGTAGGGAACCATCTTTCTTTCTTACGAACAAGACCGGTGCTCCCCACGGTGATAAAGTGGGTCTAATAAACCCCTTCTCAAGCAAATCTTTTAACTGTACCTTTAGCTCTTTCAATTCTGCCGGAGCCATTCGGTAAGGAGAAATAGAAATAGGCTTGGTGTCCGGCAACACATCAATGGAAAAATCAATCTCTCTTTCTGGAGGAAGACCTGGAAGCTCATCTGGGAATACATCTGGAGACTCATTCACTACCGGAACAGATTGGAAAGTCGGTGTCATGTACTCGGACTAAGTGATAAATGTAGCCCTTGGCTATCATCTTTCTTGCCTTAAGGTAGGAAATAAAAGTACCTATTGGAGAAGTTGTATTACCCTTCAATTAAAGCACGGGCTCTCCCAGAAATTGGAATCGGACTATCTTCATTCGGCAATCCACATTAGCATAACATG
Source organism: Lycium barbarum (assembly GCF_019175385.1). Taxonomy (NCBI): domain Eukaryota; kingdom Viridiplantae; phylum Streptophyta; class Magnoliopsida; order Solanales; family Solanaceae; genus Lycium; species Lycium barbarum. Next base: position 74,311,163 of record NC_083346.1, read on the forward strand.
AGGCCAACCAATCCATACCCATAATCACATCGAAATCTAGCATTTTCAGCTAGATTAAATCAGATTTGGTCTGGCGATTGCATGTCACAAGTACACAGTTTTTATACAATTGTCTAGCTATCACGGGATCACCAACCGGAGTAGTTACCTCAAAAGGTTGAATTGGCTCGGGTTTCACCCCAATACAACCAGCAACATACGGAGTAACATAAGAGAATGTAGAACCCGAATCAATCAATACATATACATCATGGGAAAATACGGATAATGTACCTGTAACCACATCCGGGGAGGACTCAAGATCCTGTCGTCGGCTAAAGCGTACACACGGGGCTGAGTGGCACCTAAAGTAGATGTTCCCCCTCTGCCTCTACCTCGACCTGCTGACGTCTGAGGATTCTGCCCTACCGGGCGCGCTGAAGATGAACCAGCCACTGATCCTGTAGGATGAACCCCAACTCTACCACTCATTGACGGGCAATCTCGCATCATATGCCCAACCTGGCCACAGGCATAGCAAGCATCTGAACCCTGGCGACACTGTCTGAAATGTAGTCTACCGCACTGGCTGCACCGTGGTACTGGGGATCTCCTCTGACTATAATATTCCCTGAACTGAGAATATGAGGCCCTCGAACTCTGACCTTGTCCTGAACGAAAGGAGCGATCAAATCTCCTACCTGTAAATCGTGGAGGTGCACTAGTCACCGACAGGCCTGAGTGTCTAGAATGTGTCTGCCTTGATCCCCCTCTGTAATCACTGGCTGCCCCTATAGATCTGGCCCTCTTACTTTTCCTTCTATCAATATCACGATCACCTCTTTGTGGTTGTTGTCGTCCCTCTAAATTCTGGGCATGAGCTTACATTCGGAAAATATCCATCCTGTCTTGCAATGAAACCGTTAAGCAATATTTAAATAAATGTGTCCCTAAGCCACTCACAAAGCGATGCACTCTATCTCCCATCTCGGCCACCATAGTCGGGGCATATCTAGCCAAGGTATTAAATTGAAGGCTATATTCCCGGGCGCTCATATTTTCTTGCTTCAGATTTAAGAACCTATCCGCTCTAGCTCGGCGGACCTCGGGTGGCAAATAGTGGCGGATGAAAGCATCTACAAATTCTTGCCACACGAGAGGAGGCGCATTTTCTTTTCTTGATGCTAGCCAATTGTTGTACCACAACACCGCCACATCTCAGAGTCTATAAGATGCCAACTCTACATAGTCAATCTCGGAGGAATGAATAATCTTCAATGTTCTCAGCATCTAATCAATAAAACCTTACGGGTCTTCATCCGGCTTTGACCTGAAAAACTCCGGAGGATTCAAACTCATAAAATCACGGGCCCTGGTACTAGCAGCCCGATCACTTGAACTCATATTCTGCTGCTGCGCCTGGGCGACAACTAATTGTGTCAATAGATGAATAGCCTCGGTCACTTGTTGACCCGAAGCTACCGGTGGAGGAACTGGAGCTGAAGCTCCTCCTTGTTCTTCCACATTGGGCGGGGTAGAGGAAGTATTTGATGGAGCCTCATTATGTGACTCGCCCTCTTTCACATTCATTGGTGGCTCTCTTTCTACCCGCCTTTTCGTTGTAGTCTTGCCCTTCTGGGCGGTTGTAGCTTTTCCTTTTGGCGGCATTTCTGAAATCATAGCACACTATTAGGGAGGAAAAGATCTTATAACACAGCTCTATCGCACGATCTCTAAAGATGAAAGATGGTCATTTTTCCTAAATGCCCTGTAGCCTCTTGTTTATTAGCGTGGCACGCAACATACCATAAACAAGACTCTACTAGACACGGCTCGTAGACACTTCCTAGGACTGAACTTCTCTGATACCACTTTTGTCACGACCCGACTAGGGACCGTGACAGGTACCCGTGGCTAACCACCGAGCACCACTCATTCTATTGCTCATCATACTCATAATACACTTCTTTAATATTCATATGCTCATAATCATAGGAAAACCCATTTTTCATTTGAGAACATAGATACTTTTATAGACATAAGCCTTTCGGCTATCAAAATAATATTATATAGACAATAGTAATCTCGTGAGACCATATAACCCACACTGCGTATCCACGAGCCTCTACTAGAGTACTAGACATATGGACAGGACAAGAGCCTGTCGTGCCCAAAATACATACATATATATATATATATATATATATATATATATATATATATATATATATATATATATATATATATATATATATATATATATATATATATATACACAAAAGAATGAACCAAGTAGTACCTCCGGAAATATGGAGTGCTCTCAGGTCAGCTGACAGCTCCTATGAGTCTGGATCAAGATCACCTCCCTGTCTACATGTGGGCATGAACACGGCGTCCAAAGAAAACGGACATCAGTACGAACATTGTACTGAGTATGAGAGGCATAAACAATAATGATACGTCACTGAAATAAAGGAAACATCAATAAGGAACATATGTATCTGACTGTCACTTATAAAAGAAATAACACATGCTGGCTTACTTCATAATCATCGTATCATCTATGCATAAATGTATAAGCTGCCCGTCCATATCGGATCGGTGTGATAATCTTTAGCCTGCGTCCAGGCCTCTCGCGTCCGGGGTATCATCTCATGCCGCCCACTAGTGGTGTCCGCCCATGCAATCTAAACATGGTGTATACATATAGTTGTCCGCCTTAGCGGTGTCTTCCCGGCCATATAGGCACGGTGTAATATCATCAACATGTACTCATCATAATGCATGCATAGAGACTCAAGGTAGCAATACTCTATCGAGGTGACATAAGGTCGTGAACCCCCGATTCCATTATGGAACATTTATAAACATTCTGCCTCACCTTGAAGGAAATAGTAAATAAGGTGAGTGTCCACAATAAATAACATCATTAGCGTTATAGGGACATCATATCGTGAACTCTGGAATCTTTAGACTCAAGCTCATCATCATCATTTTTAGGCTCATAATATATCTCTTATCTCATATAGCTATTCATGAACATAGACTCATCGTTTTCCGAAATATAGGAGATTCATGGAGAGGACGGAGAAGTCATGCTATAGGATTCATGCCATAGAAAGAAAGGACTATCCTCACATACCTCTTTCGTTTAACAGTTTTATCGCTTGATCGTTCTCCTTCGATGCTCGCGTTTCTACCTTTAAGAGGATTTGCATTAACGTTAGTTAATCGGTTACAAGAACGTGTTATCATTTTTAGGGGAAATTGGGCAACATTTCCTTTATTTCTACTACTTTCCCCATGTTCTATATTAACTCCCAAACATTGATAACAACATTCACAACAACAATCATCATCCATCTATATAATCCACATTTCACAATCACTCCAATTTCTTCATAATCATGGTCATAGTTCATTATTGCATTTTTCTCACGTATAATACTTATTCCATGTTCTAGATGTCATTCATAACATATTTACAATCACAACATACCAATATTCATAATTCACCCCAAACTACTACTCAACAATGACACTATTCACATATTTATGACCCATTTTCTATATCTTTCTACAATCCATGGGTTTTTAACTTTTCAACACCTTAAACAATCAAGAATGATCATAAAACTCACCTTAAATGATGGATGAACAACACTTGAGTGGAACTTCTCTTCTTGCACCAAGACCTTAACTCATTTCCGTTAAGTTTTCTTAGTGTAGATGAACTTTTACTAGGTCTCATACACTTGATTTCATGGATTGGGTGTAGTTGATCACGGTTTTCCCATAGTTTCTTATGGATGAAAAATGGAGAAAGTTCGAGAGGCTTCTTGGTGTGTGGAGATGTGGAAATGAAATGAATTAAAATGAGAGAAGGGTCCTTACATAAAATCTTGAAATCAGTCCCGACCGAGATATATGGTACGATCGACGAAGCGTCGACTAGATCGACGGAGCGTCGATCTGATCGTCGAAGTCGTTAAATTTCCAGTGAGCAACCTTTCGTTTCCTTTCATTCTACGGTGAGAAGGACGGTCCGTCGATCTGATCTGTCGAATGGTCTTCGCGCTAACTCAATTCTATGGCACAATCGACGAATCGTCGGCCCGTCCGACGGTACAAAAAACGACTGTCGAACCCCCCTTTCGCAGAACTGCAGTGAAGTTTCATTTGACGAACTTTTCTCCCTTGCCTCTAACCTCTTTGGAATCTTAATTAGAATCATTAAGCATCTATTCTTACTTGTAGGGACATCATGTACACCTTAACTTACATTAGTCCATTCACGGCTCAGCAACCCAAAGTTCTGAAGTGTAACAGCTGTGATGCACCTTCTTTCTCTTCATCGGTCTAATCCGCCTCATCCTTCGCGATCTCTTAGAGTTTCCAACCACTACGCATACTCCAACTTCCCTTAGGCTACTCTAGATTCTTATCTATCTCTTATGTCTGGATTTATAGGACTTTTAGTACACTTCCCAGGGGGTCACCCATCCTAACATTTCTCTCACCTCAGCACGCTTAACCTTGAAACTCTGATGAAATCCGCTGCGTTAATGTTGGTATAACCGCACTGATACACCTCGAAAATTTCTCCGTGAGCGTACAATGAATAGACCAATGAAGAGTATGAGTGTACGGTGTTTTACTAAGAAGGGAATGACTACTTATGAGTTTTGAAAATGCGAAAGTTGCAGATTTGCACTTCGACCCAGTTGGTCGTAAAATAGAATACGGCTCGTAAAGTGGTTTACGGACCGTAAACTGCTATCATCATTCAACATTCCGAAACTTCGACTTTCTGCCAAATGTCTAAATGGTTAAATACGACTCAGAATACGGACCGTAAATCGAAATACGGCCCGTAAACTGTGACCGTAAACCACCATGACCTCCAACAAACCTTTCTGGTTGCGTTATGCTTAAATACGATTGTGAAATATGGACCGTAAACCAGAATACTGCCCGTAAACTGGGTTTACGACCACTGTGCACTTTCGACGACTGTTCACTTCAGATCAGATTTTGGGTTATTAAAAAGGGGACCAAGTTTATTATTTCATTTCATTTCACTTCTACATGACACCCCTTCTCTCTAAAACATATCTCTACATAAATTCCACAAGAATTCAAGGATATTTGGTGATCAAAAACATAAACTAAGTGAATCAAGTATAAGAAAACCCATTAAGGATCATACAAGTCAAGAAATCTCATTGGTGATAAACTAGGGTTTTACTCAAGTGGAGTATTATCAACCAAGGCTTGTTCCTACGACATCTAAGGTAAGATTTATGATGTTTCTATGTTGTTTAAGGTATTTAAGAGTTGAAATACTTGGATTGTAGAGAGGTATGGCAAAATGGGTCATGAATGTGGAATAGTGCCATTTTGAGAAATAGTTTGAATTGAGTTATGAGTCTTGATGTATTGTGATGTAAATGTGTTATAAATGATGTTGAGAACATGAGATGAGCAATGTACGTGAATGGACATAGTTGTGTGTTATAGCCATGGATATGAGTAATTAAAAGTAAGTCTAGAAATGTGGATAAATAATGATTATTGTTATGGTATTGTGAATGCATTATTGACTTTTGGGAGTTGATATACGCTATGGAGGAATGTCGTATAAATAAAGGAGAGGCTGTCCGATTTTCTCTAGTTTTGGTCAGATATGCTAGCTATCGATTCTAATGATAGTATGACTTTAATGAAGGTAGAAATGCTAGCATTGGAGGTGAACGCGCAAGTGTAAAATAGTGAACGGAACAGGTATGTAAGGCTAACCCTTCTTTCATAAGGCATGGTTCTTTGGCCAAATATCTAACTCTTCTATGAGACTGTGATGTCCTTCAAATGACTTGATCTCCCGAGCTAGTAAGCTCATGATTCTTGATATGCCACGATTGTACTAAATCCCTCATATGACGAGTAAGCCGATAAAGATAAATGTGATGAATGACGATGATAGTATAATAATGTTGGTGACGATGATGATAATGATGTAATTAGTAAAGATGCTTATGAGCTATTATGTATATGTGTCTATGTATGACTATTATGGAACCCCGAGCTTATGAGGCCAGGTAAGATATGTAAATAAGTATGTATATGATTACGTAACCCGCGCACACCTCTGCAGATGGTACGGATCACCCTGAAGCCTTGGTAGGGCCAGGTAGATGTAACCCTGAAGCCTTTGTAGGGCCAGGTATGAGTAACCTTGAGCCTTGGTTGGCCAAGTATGTGTGAAACACCGATCTTGCATGGTCGAGTATGCTATGTAAATACTATGTATATGATATGATTATGTATATGATATGGTTACGAGTATGAATACGAATATGATACGATATGAATGTGAATAAAGCTATGTATACGAATACGAGTACAAATACGGAACAGAAAGATCCTATGCATGGCAAGTAAGTGCCTATGACGATGATATTACTATCTCCCATCTTGTGCTATTTCACATGTTGCTTATTATGCTTCTATATTAATATTGATCATGCTTTACATACTCAGTACATTCTTCGTACTGACGTCCTTTTGTTTGTGGACGCTGCATCATGCCCGCAGGTACACAGGGAGACAGGCTCGATCCATAGCGGTATTCTCAGAGACTACCTAGCAGAGCTCCATTTCATTCGGAGCCATAGCTTTTGGGTACTTATTCTTTTGTGTATATAATTATGGGCATAGCGGGGTCCTGTCCCGCTTATGTGATATATTATACTCATCTTAGAGGCTCGTAGACATGTGTATATAGTTAGATATGTCTAGCCTTGTCGGCCGATATTTTGTATATCATTTTGATAGCCTTGTCGGCTCATGTACATTGACGTGGTATAGATGCCAACCATGATATGAAAGCATTGTCGTCCAATGGGACTACCATGAATGATGAACAGAAATGTACGTTTAATTATGTGGCTCACCTAGATGTAAGTATAAGTGTAAGCCAAGGGGTGCCCGGGTGGGCTAGCACCGGGCGCTCGTCGCGGCCCCATAGACGGGTCGTGACACGCACACACCTTACTGCATGCCTTTCATCACATAATCTAGAGCAAATTGAAGTCTTAACAGGTTCCAAAATATTCTCGTAACACATCTCCCTCCGAATTAGAAAGGATATTTTACTCTTCCGCCTACGCAATTTCTATTTTGGCCTTTTCGATCCTCAATATTCACCTTTTACCTATGTGTATAACAATCTTTCATCCTAGATTTCCAGATTCCTAATGGTGGCGAAACCACCTTGGTCGCCGCTGTTACGTGCTAGTCTACAGCAATTACACATACATAGAAGATTCCAACAAAGGCTCGTATACCTGTAGCCGATCAGTCTCTAGTCTGATCTGGTGAACTATAAGGTGAAGTATGCTCCTCGTCATCGTCTACCCACCACTTGCTCGTCTGGCCTTCATCATCTCTCTCATCTGAGTCTGAAGGGTATAGATAACCAGGTAACTCCTGGTTTACCGACGGCCAGGATAGAGGGCTAGAGTAATCTGTAACACTCACCAAGGAGACTAGTTTGACATAGTGCTCTACCATAGGAGCAGCTGGTTCGACCTCAGGAATCTCCTCCTCCGGTGTCCCAGACAAATACTCGGACGGATCTGTGTCATAACTGCCCTCAGGGGGGTCCTCCTCTCTAGGAGTCAAAACTCTGGAGGAATCGTCGCTGGGTCCTTTGAGGGATCAGTCTCAATGGAATAACTGAGGCTCCTTCGACTCGGTCCTGGAGCCTGGAGTCCTGGATATACTCTAGGGGCCTCCTTAGCACCCCTACTGTCTGAAGCTGATCTCTTCATCTCTCGTCAGTCTGCACTTACCTGCAGAAAAAGGATCAGAATCGATCTTTCCTAGACTCTGGCTCTATCGCACGATCTAAGATGAAAAGAAAGGTCAATGATTCATAGATGCCCTGCAACCTCTTGTTTATAAATGTGGTCGGCTTCACACCCATAAATAGGACTCTGCTAGACACGGCTTGCAGACAACCCTAGGACAGAACTGCTCTAATACCAATTTATCACACCCCACCCTTGGTAGGGAATGATTGGCACCCGGCACCTTACGGAAAACCGAGCGAACCAACTTATAACTTACATCCTTCGTGTCTCAAATGGAAACAACAGGATTGAGAGGCTAAATGTGAACATAATATCATGCATACGTATATGTACATTGGACCCATGATTCCAACATTATTATCGTCACGCTATGACTAAGCTGTACACAGGAATTGTCTGCAAAGCCTCTATGAACATGGCTGAAGTATACAAGTCGGGACAGGGCCCCCGACATACCTGAACAAAATCATGCATATATATATATATATATATATACTCGGCAGTGCTCCAGGAAGAGAAGGAGCTCACCAATCAGAACTGGTACCTGAAGCCAGCCTACTATGGAAGATCCTTGTCTCGTCTATCTACACCTGCGGGCATGAACGCAGCGTCCACAAGAAGGGACGTCAGTATGAACAATGTACTGAGTATGTAAGGTATGAATAGTAGTATGATATCAGAATAAAGATAACATAAGATAAGTAAGTAATTATACCTCGTACTCTTCTTAAGATCTCTGTCATGTAAACTACTCGTCTACAGGAAAAACATTTCATACATATCCATACACAACATACATACATATGCATTCACATACACTTACTATACATACATCTGTCATATCTGTACCCGGCCCTTTCGAGACTCGGTGTCATCCGTACTCGACCCTTTCGGGACTCGGTGTTATCCGTACCCGGCCCTTTCTGGACTCGGTGTTATCCGTACCCGGCCCTTTCGGGACTCGGTGTTATCCGTACCCGGCCCTTTCGGGACTCGGTGTTATCCGTACCCAGCCCTTTCGGGACTCGGTGTTATCCCTAATTGATCAGTCGGATGCAACGCATGCATATATATATATATATATATATATATATATATATATATATATATATATATATATATATATATATATATATATATATATATATATATATATATATATATATATATCCATTATCATCATATCAATCCTTGAAGGATCAACCATCGCAAGATCAAATCGACGACGTCACGGGAGTCTCGAGAATCATAAACTTAGGTAGCACTGGAAATAGAATCGTTATCATCGCTATATCTCACCTCGAAGGAATGAGTAACATGAGGTGAGACCATCAACAATAAGTACGGTAAAGGGATTCATGGAATGGCTCAATAATCTTATGATGCCCTCAAATCATAGCTAATGAGTTTTAAAAGAAGAGAATCATCATCATCGTCACAATCATCATAGATCATATTCCATTTAACATCATAAGAGGCTTTAAGAGTCATGAACTTCGAGCTTTTGAAAAAAAAGGCTATTAAGGAAACATTTATGGAATCATAACATAGGAATCATGCCTTTGAAAGAAAGGGACGAGCCTTAACAAACCTGTTCAACCTCCTATTAGCTACGCTTATTCGTCCGAGCTCGCAAGTCAACATTTAAGAGGATTTACATTAACATTAGCCTCTTTATCGCACACTTATTCCAAGTTTCAAATCAAACTATTCTATATTCTGCCGAAAATCGGGCAGCATCTCCCTTGTTTATATGCCTAGCCCGACTTCTCAATTCAACAACCAACACAACAATAACAATACCAACATTAATAACATCCTTTCCCATACCAAATAATTATATAAAACAGCCCACACACTGTTTTCCAACTTCCATAACTACTCAACTCACTATACAATCATTTTACCGCTCTATTTCCGTAAATAAGCCAGTATTAACATAAACAGGAAGAGATCCATACCTTTATCCCTTTAATATTGTTTTATCTTCACTTTTTCACGCTAAGTTTAGGCCACAACACGCCGCTATATGATTCTGCAACAATAACTATACACTATCCGGGCCGGAATTTGGAAATTATACCTGGTTTGGGTTAAAAAGTTGGCTTGGGGGGTTAGGGAGAAGTCTCCAGATTTTTGGAGATGTCTCGGGGTGTTTGATAAAGAAAAATGAGGGGTAAGCCCCTTTAAATAGTGGTCCAGGTTCTGCCTGGACCGACTTAAAATTCCTTCAGCGCGATCGCGCCCCCTTTGGGCGCGTTCGCGCTGGCTTAATTTTTCAGCCTATGCCTTCGCTCAGTAAAAAGGTCATAACTCTTGATCCTGATATCATGTGAGGTCCCACGACCTTTGGTTGGAAAGATCTTTCAATTATCTACAACTTTCATTCTTGGTGTTTTTTCAAATTCCAAACTTATAATATCATTTTGGCCCCTCAAAGTCAGATCATTCAAAAATGTTTCCTTAAATCATCCTTTTGGAGGGCTTATGCCCATATTTGGCTTATGGATCCTTCTTCGGACTTGCTCAACTTTCCATATACTACTCATATGTCTCTTCACATGTCCTTTATAAAACTCTGACTGTGGGCTCCACTTGGCTTACAGCAACGAGGGCTTTTCGGCAAGTGACATATGAACCAATGCACCCCATATGGTCTCCACATATTATATATATGCCATTATTCACTCTTATAATATAACCTTTCTCCTTAATCCTCGCATGACTTTACTCTTGTTCGAGCTCACACTAAGCTGTCTACAGTCTAGGTAGCGCAAAATTTTTCGGGGTGTAACAAGAACATTATTCAACTCTAGGTGTACCCCGTCCCCGGATATTGTTAAGCCTTCCTAATCCATCTGAGGTCCTTTGTGTGTCCCAGGACCATGAGAAAAAGTTCAAAAGCATGGAAAAAGCCTTAGGGTCCTGAAAGGGAAGCAGGACAGGGTGGGGTCATCACCTCCCGATCTCTTTTTCCTGAATCTCCTTTCAGTAAAAAGGGATCCTGGGTTCCACTGGTTACTACCTCCAGTTCATGTGCAGGCTCACCTTTTACTCTCCCAAGACCTTTCCCTTCTTATGACCTTATCCTCATACCCCAGTGACAACCATAAAAAAAAACCTTGGGATGGTTTAGAACAGCTTAACACTATCATAAGATTACCATAGTTGACTCATTAAGCCTTGTCCAAACTTTAAAAGTCTTATGGTTAAGTTACAGGCATGACCACTAAAACAGACCCAACACAAACATTTAGATGACAATGATACAGACTAATATTCAAAGGCAATCTCAACCCAAAGTCTAATTATGAAATGATTTTATTCTTTCATGTCACACAGCATCTCAGAAGCATATATGTCCTCCTTCAGGACTAATCCACACATAATAAAGAAAGACAGAGCTAAATACAAATCACTTTAACTTTACAAAATCCTACATATCACCATCAGTCTTCTCCCTGGCTATGACTATTTATTCATTTTTACATTTAATCTATAACATCCAAAAGCAGTACCAAACAAATTCATAAAGGGGACTAGACAGACTTGCACCAAGGCCTTCCCATTATTCCTCTTTCTTCTTTTATCTTCTTAATTCTCATATGTTATGTGATCAGTCTTGGGAAAGATGATTTTTCTACACATGGCACACACATAAACTAACTGACACATGGTGAAACAAGATAAACTCATACATGATCAATCATTAGTATACACATGTTCCATGCTAAGCTGCCAACCTTGAAATTCTTTCTTAAAGCCATTTTTAAGAATTTGATGTCTCATTATTTGAATTAGACCAAGTATAACTACCGTCATCACTTATCCACCTGTTTTACTTGTTGGTTGGCCATTTTAGACAAGAAAAGGATCATCTTGAGGCTGTCCTAAATCCACCTCTCATTAACAGTGTCAAAGGCCCTTCATACTACCCAAATGCACTCTCATTTGAACATACGACTTAGAGATCAGTTCAGACAGGTCATAATAGTCACCCTCTGAGCCAAATTGTCATAATCAGAATCCATCAAACAAGCATGGGATTTGGCATATCTTTAGCATAACTCAGGTCAAAAATCATTGCTTAAACATCAGACCAAGCATATTACTAAATAGAATAAAATATCAGGCTTTAAACCTTTAAACCAACCTTTAAACCAAGCCTATTACTAAATAGAATAAATATGAATCAAACCAAGCATATTACTTAATAAACCTTTTATCATAATGCAAGCCCAGAAATCATTGCTCAAAACATCAAAATAAGCATATCACTAGTACTAAACTACATTTAACTATACATATAACACTCAACCATACCGAGCTATCATTAATATAGACAGAAACTTAAACAAAGCAATAAAATAATAAATGGTTACCTTTTTTAAGTGCAACTGGAGCAAGAATGGACTTGGATGCCTCCTTTTTCTTCCAGAATCAAACTCAACCACACCAAATGCAAGACACAAAAAGGAAATGAAATTTTTAGAACTAGAAAAAAGACTCAAACTTTTAGCTAAAGTCTAATAGCACTAATGAAGCCTAAATCTGGAGTAAAAACTCAAAGTTCAAGCCTCTCAAGGGTGTCCAACTTGTTTTTTCAGTGAGGGATGGTGTTCTATTTATAGAACCCGCAAAGCTTGTCTCAAATCTTACAAAACGATATGGGACTTATGGGTTTTCCACAAGTCTTCACTTGAATTCAAACATACACGGTCCAGATTGAAAGAAAACAAAAATCAACGGTTCATTTTCACTCTAAACTACTGTCAATCGACGGAAAATAAAATAAATTGCAAAGTATGTGCCTTAAGGGGGTGTTTGGCCGAATTTAGTGGAGAAAATGTATGGAAAAGGACGAAGCCATTAATACTTCGTCCTCTCCTCTGATTTCCCATGTTCCACACTCCAAATATGATAGGACGTGATGAGGAAAAGCGGGGGTGGGGGCAGTGGTAGAGACGGCGCTAGGGTTTTGCCCTACGCCTCCCTTCTCTTTCTTTGTAATGAGACCCCTAGGGTCTGTGGAATAAAAATGAGGGGGAGGTTATACGCATTCCCCCTTTAAAAGCCTCATGGGCAGGATCTGGTCCATTATGGACTAGGCTCGGTCCTTTTTAAAAAAAAAAAACGAAAGAGGCCTCTTTTTTTGACCTATATATACACACAATGTACATTCACATATATAGTGTATATATATGTATGAAGGGCCAAAGGTGCGGTTCCAATAAATGGTCCAAACTAAAAATACCAATTATTGACCAATTATTTTAAGCATGATCAAATTAGGACGCAATTAATTTAAAACACGATTGTTGAAACCATTTTTGCAGATATGGCCTCAACTGGCTTTAAATGATTTTTCTGGCTAGTTGCAAAAATTCCCTTGACCAAACTTAACCAGATTAATTATTTTAAATATATCCTTATTTTGGTACTGATTAACCAATTAAAGCTAATTTGTGCTAATGACCTCAATTGATTTGCCCATGGACTTGGTCATCTCAATTAAAACCACTAAGAGGCCAGATTTGCAAAAATGACCCCAATCACTTTAAACCATGAATTGGTTAATTCAAATGTGGTCATTTTATGCAGAATAATTAAATAATCAAAATCAATTTGCAAAATGACCCTTCTAATTAATCAAATTAACTACCAAAGCAATTTATTAATTAAACAAACTATGCAAACACACAGAATCAAAGTTTGAGGGGTAAAATGGTCAATTCCTTTAATTACACAAATTACCTTGGACAATAAATAGAATAAATCATTTATTAATCTGACTTTTGGTTAATTCAACAATTCAGTAAATAAATATTAAAAAATTATTTTGCTTTTGATTAATTCCAATAAAATATTCCCTAAATGTCATAAAACATCAATTAATTTTCACATAATTTATAATATCCTAAAAATCTCTTTATCAATTTAAAGAGGTAAAATATTGTCCTGAATAATTTTATAAAAACTATTTAGACCCTCTAAGATTCATAGCTTATTTTATTTGTTATCCAAGGACTCTGAGTAATTAAAATAATTATGGGAGATCAAAAATTAGGTGTCAATAGGTAGTTCCGCCCCTGCGGATGCGCTCCAGCGAGAGGAGGCCCGCAGCAACGAGAGTCTGGTGACTTGGCCTTGGTCCGCTTCTGCGAAGGTTCTCTCGCAGGAGCTAGGTCGCAGTTGCGAGGGTATTCCCGCTGCAGTGGACCAGAGATATTTTGTGAGGTTGCGCCTCAGCGAGGTATTTTTCGCCAATGCGAGTACGCAGGTGCGAACATAAGTGCGCAGGTGTGTGAGATCGTGTCATGCCCCAAAACCCACCCTAGACGTGACCGGCATCGAAGTCATAAACAACCTCGGAAGAACCTAAAGATGCAACATTCAACTTCTAGAACCCACAAGGTTCGCTACACAAATGCCAGCAATTTATAAATAAGCAACCAACAATTAAAAAAAATGTCAATTATTAAATCAGCGGAAGTCTTGATAAATGTATAACTTAGACAAAACAGCAAAGCCGAAGCTTTAACAATAATCCTTCGACTACCCACGGAATGAATGTAAACTATGGAGTTTCTAAGAATAAAGAACGACCGTCTAATCATCGGGACGCAGCCCGGAAAACTAATATAAATAAACTGAATGAATAAATAGAGGATGACCCACGAATGAGCATGTGAGCTCACCAAATCAACAACAACAGCAAGTTCTCCTAACGCTTTAGTCTCCACGAACCTACTTTGCTTTGATACCTACCATACCATCAAAAATAACAATGGTATGCCTGAGTACTTCGTACTCAGTGAGTGCCTCGGGGACAATATGACATATAAAAATCAAATACAACAATAAGTAAAGAAATCAATTCTGGAAACCATGTGAAATCATTGTTAAATAGTTACTCAACTTGGTTCAATATGCTTGTCAAAACGAATAAGAACCCTTTTTTATCAAGTTTACAACTTCTGGTTATGTCCTTTCAATTTGCCAGATTATCATCAGTAATACTTTCATAAAGAGATAAAGATATCACACATGCAAATATAGGCCCAAGAATGAATCACATCAAAGAGATGACCTTTGAGGTTCCCTAAACATAACTGCGCACCACACCGGAATATTAGGCTCTCGGTGGCTATCCTTCCTCCCGAATAGCTAGGCATAAACCACACCCGGGTAGCAAACCCACAGTGGCCACTCTTCCTCCCGAATGGCTAAGAATTACCACACTAGGATCCATAGTGACTACTCTTCCTACCTAGTAGCTAGGCCAAACACAACAACAGAGAACCATAGCATAGAAGCCGAATCACAATGTCCCTCAAGGTATTCACATCATCAATTATCATTAAGACTCATTATACCACTACAAAGATACACCATTTCATTGATAATCTTGAAAATGCTTCCACTTTCTTAAACAAGGTTCAATTGTCATAGTTCATCATAAAAAACACCATTACTAACCCTTAACCATTATTGATGATCATCTTTTATAGAGGAAAATGATTAGAATGACGTATACATGTATAGAGTATAATACAATCAAGGTTTAATGTGGGCTTTTCCCTGTTACACCTCCCATTTTATTTCAAGGAGATTTCGGCTTATTGGTGGTGTATACCTTCGGTACGGTAGTCCATACTAGAGTTTTGGTCATGAGATATTCTGCTTGGTAAGTGTACAAGTGTATAAGTATGTATTCTTGACATTTCGAGGAAATTGGAAATGAAACGAATTGAATCGAAACAAAGCGAAGTAGTTCAGGAAACTACAGACACCAGTCAGCATCGACGGCCCAAGGGACAGACCGTCGACACGTCGACGAGCCGTCGCCTGGCACCGTCGACGAGGTTCAGCGATAAGACCTCTCAGGTGGAGAATCGACGGCATACGTCGACGAGCCATCGACCCTGCTCGTCAACCCGCAGATCTGGAAGCTTCCAGCCCTGATTATAAATATAAGCTCCATATTTTATTTCATTATTTCTCCCAAGAACAGACCCTATATCTCTCTAGAACCCTCTAAAACTCTCTCTCTCTCTCTATTTCTACAACAATATATACCAAGAAATCAAGAGCAAAAGCCAAGATTTAAGAGATTCATATACTATGAAGCCTATTAGGGTTTGTGGAGAGTAGGAATTTCTTTGGCATGCAAGTGAAGGATTCCATTCTAATGGAGTAGAGTGACTCAAGGCTTGTTCCCAAGTGTTTAAGGTGAATTTGATGTTTATTTCTTATCATTGAGGGTATTGAGGGGTTGAAAGACTTGGATTATGGAAGAACATAGAATATGGAGCTTAATTGTAGAATCAATGGTATTCTTGAATATAGTTGACATGAATCATGACTCTTGATGTATTATGAATAGAATCTTGTTACAAATGACATTGAGAACATGGGATAAACATTATATGTGAGTAAATGTAGTAGTGCACTATGACCATGATTATGGATGACTTGAAATGAAATTGGGAAATTTGGATAATGTAAGTGAATGGAGATTATTGCTTATGATATTGTGAATGTTACTATGGACGTTTGGGAGTTGATATATGATATGGAGAAAGTTGTATAAACAAAGGAAATGCTGTCCAATGTTCTCTAGCCTTAGTTAAGCATGTTCATGTGATCGATTAGCTACTATTAATATGGACTCTCTTGAAGGTAGAGACGTGAGCATTGGAAGAGAATATTCAAGTGATACAGTAGCCAAATGAAAAGGTAAGTAAGGCTAGTCCGTTCCTTCTAAGGCATGATTCTCATGAAATTAATTCCCTTTTCTTTCCATGACTTTCTTACATTCCGGAAAATATAAGTCAACGTTATATAGAGCTCTTTCTGAGGCAAAGAATAAGAGATGTGTTTTGAATTCGATAATGGTAATGAGGAGCATAAGTCTAGAGATTCTAAATCCTATGATATGACGCTAATTGTTATTGCTAGACCCACCTTATGATACTAGTTCCTTCAAGGTGAGGCACGATGATTATGATTTTCCCATAATAGAATCGGGGGTTCTCGACCTTACATCACCCCGATATGGTTATAGATTATCTTGGGACTATAATGTATGTTTTATGATGAGTTTATGAGATGTATGCGATGATACGATTCCACTGTGCCTAGATGGCCGGACATGTCACCGGTAATGCGGGCTGCATATGATTCTACCGCGCCTATATGGCCAGACATGTCACCGCTAATACGGGCTGCTTATGATTACACCGTGCCTAGAGGGCCAAACATGACAGCATTAGTGGGCAGCGTATGATGTTATCCGGACGCGGGTAAATGATAATTATATATGTGATAGGTCGACGTATGTGATATGTTTAAATTGCATTTACTCTTAAAGGCTAAGCAGGTTATGTTTTCACCTTATGTTTCATGATTTCTTTATTATGCTCATTTTATTTAAGCCTTGCATACTCAGTACAATGCTCGTACTGACGTCCTTTTCTTTGGACGCTGTGTTCTTGCCCACAGGTAGACAGGGAGGTGATCCAGACTCGTAGGAGCTATCAGCAGATTTTGAGAGCACTCCATTATTCCGGAGGTGCCACTGATTTACTATTGTGTGTGTATATATATGTTTTGGGCACGACGGGGCCCTGTCCAGTCCATATGTTTAGTACTCTAGTAGAGGCTCGTAGATACGTATGTGTGGGTAGTATGGCCTCACAATTTCCCATTTGTATATGTATATTCTTTGATAGCCAAAGGGCTTATGTATATAAAGGTAATTATGGTTCAATGTGAAAATGGTTTCTCTATGATTAGAAGCATGAGATTAATGAATGGGCGCAGGATGAGTATGATGAATAGTAGTATGAGCGGTGCTCGATGGTTAGCCCCGTGTACCCGTCATGGCCCCTAGTCGGGTCGTGACAAAAGTGGTATCAGAGTTGTTCAGTCCTAAGAAGTATCTACGAGCCCTGTCTAGTAGAGTCTTGTTTATGTGTGTTGCGCGCCACACTTATAAACAGGAGGCTACAAGGCATTTAGGAAAAACTACCATCCTTCTTCTCATGAGATCATGCGATAGAGCCATGTTATAGGATTTTCTCATCGCTAATAGTGCGTTATGATTTCAGAGATACCGCTAAAGAGGAAAGCTAAAGTCGCCCAGATGGGCAGATCTACGTTGGAAAGGCTTGTGGAGAGGGAGCCGCCAACGGATATAGAAGAGGGTGAATCACATAATGAGGCTCCATCAAATACCTCTCCCACTCCACCTGTTCTAGAAAAACAAGAAGGGGCTTCAGCTTCAGCCCCTATGCCTCCAGTTCCTCCACCGGCTAATTCGGGTCAACAAATGACCGAAGCTATCTATTTATTGACACAGCTAGTTGCCGCCCAGGCACGGCAGCAAAGTTCGGGCCCGAGTGATAGGACAGTTTGTACTAGAGCCCGTGATTTTATGAGTTTGAATCCTCCAGAGTTTTTCGGGTCGAAGCTGGATGAAGACCCGCAAGGTTTTATTGATGAAATATTGAGAACATTGAAGATTATTCACACCTCCGAAACTGAATCTATGGAGTTAGCATCTTATAGACTCTGGGATGTGGCGGTCTTATGGTATAATAATTGGATATCTTCAAGGAAAGAGAATGCACCACCTCCAGTTTGGCAAGAATTTGTAGTGCCTTCATCCGCCACTATTTGCCACCCGAAGTCCGTCGAGCTAGAGCGGATAGATTCTTAAATTTGAAGCAAGGAAATATGAGTGCTCGGGAGTATAGCCTTCAGTTTAATTCATTGGCTAGGTATGCTCCGACCATGGTGGCCGATATGGGAGATAAAGTGCACAGATTTGTGAGTGGCCCAGGGCCATATTTATTTAAAGATTGCTTAACGGCTTCATTGCAGGACGGGATGGATATTTCCCGCATTCAGGACCGTGCCCAGAACCTAGAAGAGCAGCAGCATCCGAAAAAGGGTGAGTGTGATATTGATAGGGGGCAAAATAAGAGGTCCAGATCTATGGATGCCGGTAGTGACTATAGAGAGGGATCGAGGCAGTCATATTCTGGATATTCAGGCCAGTCGACGACTAATGCACCTCCACGATTTGCAGGTAGGAGATTTGACCGCTCTATTCATTCAGGGCAGGGTCAGAGCTCGAGAGCTTCAGGTTCCCAGTTTGGGGGTGATTATAGCCAGAGGAGACCACCGGTTCCACGATGTAGTCAGTGCAGAAAGTTACATTCGGGGCCGTGTCGCCAAGGTACAGATACATGTTATGTTTGTCGACAGACGGGGCACGTCATGCGTAATTGTCCTACGGGGTACGGTAGAGGTGGAGTTCAGCCTACAAGATCAGCGGCTGGTTCTTCTTCTATGCTCCCGACAGGGCAAACTCCCCAGATTCCAGCAAGTCGAGGTAGAGGCAGAGGGGGAGCATCCAGTTCAGGTGGTACCCAACCCCGTATCTATGCTTTAGCTGGACGTCAGGATCTCGAGTCTTCTCCAAATGTGGTTATAGGTATATTGACTATTTTCCCTCATGATGTTTATGCGTTGATTGATCCGAGTTCTGCATTGATTGATCCGGGTTCTACGTTGTCCTATATCACTCCGTATATTTCCAGTTGTATTGGGGTGAAACCCGAGCCAATTAAACCTTTCGAGGTATCTACTCCGGTTGGTAATCCCGTGATAGCTAGACAAGTCTACAAAAATTATGTGATCGCCAGACTAAAGTTGATTTAGTTGATCTAGAAATGTTAGACTTCGATGTGATTATGGGTATGGATTGGTAGGCCTCATGTTATGTTAATGTGGATTGCCGAATGAAAGTGGTTCGATTTCAATTTTTGGGAGAGCCCGTGCTTGAATGGAAGGGTAATACAGCATCCCCAAGGGGTAGGCTTATTTCCTACCTTAAGGCAAGAAAGATGATAGCTAAAGGCTATATTTATCATCTAGCACGAGTTCATGACACCGAAGCAAAGTCGCCAACTCTCCAATCCGTTCAGGTGGTGAATGAGTTTCCGGATGTACTTCCAGATGAACTTCCAGGCCTTCCTCCTGAAAGAGAGGTTGGTTTCGCTATTGACGTGTTGCCGGACACTAAGCCTATTTCTATTTCTCCTTACCGAATGGCTCCTGTAGATTTGAAAGAGCTAAAGGCACAATTGAAGGATTTACTTGAAAAAGGATTCATTAGGCCTAGTTCATCACAGTGGGGAGCGCTAGTTCTATTTGTGCGAAAGAAAGATGGTTCCCCAAGGATGTGCATCGATTACAGGCGGTTAAATAGGGTGACGATAAAGAATAGGTATCCTCTTCAAAGAATTGATGATTTGTTCGATCAATTACAGGGTGCCAAGTGGTTTTCCAAGATAGATCTAAGGTCAGGCTATCATCAAGTGAGAGTTAGGGAAGAAGATATTCCCAAAACAGCTTTCGTTATAGTGTGGATTGTTGATACAAATCATGATTTGAAAATGAGGAGTGTGTTGTAGTGGAGTTCTCGGGTTTGGGGGCTGGTTTCGGGTAAATTGGACAAATTGTTGGATTGTTGGAAATATTGTGTAACTTGTTTGAAATGTCCTTGAATATTGTTGGTATGGGTTCGGGTTGGAAATTGAATGTATGAGCGATAATATGGCTTGAATGTAAGCCGTCGAATTGGATATTATGAATGTTTTCGAATGATGTGAAAGAGAGTTGTTAATGTTATATTATCTTTCGGATTGGTCATTGGGGTTGCTAGGTTGATTATTGTTGTTGTTGTTGATTCTGGCCGAGTTAAATTCTCGGGGTTGGCCTATTTACAGGGGAAATGCTGCCCAAATTACTGTAGAATTAAGTGTTAGTTTGGAATAAATTGCCTAGTGTCGATGGCTAATGTGTAACACTCGTTGACGTATTTGTAGACCTTGGGGAGCCCGAGGCGTAGGTTGGATTAGCTTGAGTTGAGTTAGCTTGGAGTGCGTACGAGGTATGTAAAGCTCAACCTTCTTTCTTTTGGCATGTCTTAGTTATAAATAGGCTATGTCACGAGCCTCGAGGAAATTCTAAATCCGCAATCCGAGTATGTTATGATCTCTATATATATTCCTTGGCATTCGTATGTTTGATGTGATGAAATATGAACCCTTATGTTTTCGAAATAATTGATTTCCAATGTTGCACTAAAAGTTTTGTTTTAAAGAATTCTGTAACTATGAACGCCGTAACTTTCACAGAAAGGCTCGGATTGCTTCGATATCTTCGTAGGAGTTTGCATGGAGTATGATAAGTATGTTTTCCCATAGGCGGGCCCGGCTCGGGTCGATACCTGTTTGTGGGTCCCGCGAATTTCCTTTATGTAATTCGGAGGACTTTTGAAAGAATGTAGTATGACTATTATCTCGATTTTCAAAGTACGGTCATTTTACTTATAATTGAGTCCATGATAATGATTTTATGCATATGGTTACTCATGACTCTGCTCGTGCGTTCTGTTATACCTTTCGCCGGTTCCCGGGACGGTTCTGTTGTCGTGCGCCCTTTGATATATTCCGGTGTTATGCTGTGTTGATGGTTCACCGAGCTACTCGCCAAAGAGGGTCGGGTTCCACTTATATATGATGTTATGGTGTGTATGGCGTTATGTTGTGTTATGATGTGTGACGGGGATACGGAGATTTGAACCTTCTGGTGTTATGCTGTGTTATGGCGCCATCGACGGGTGGGCGACCATATTCTCTGTGCCCTATGCATGACTTATATTTTGAGAGTAAACATTTTGATATTTTGGGTTTGCACTTATGTTCTGAACTTCTATTTCGTTTATGCCTCAGATTTGTTTTCTGTATCTTCTGCTTTGCATACTCAGTACATATTTCGTACTAACCCCCTTTCTTCGGGGGGCTGCGTTTCATGCCCGCAGGTGCAGACGCACAGTTTGGTGATCCAGCCGTTTAGGATACCCTCTTCTGCTGTTTGGAGTGCTCCTCTTATTCCGGAGCTTACATTTTGGTATATATCTTCGTTCGTTGCATATGTATGTATTTGTTCAGGGGTACGGCGGGGCCCTGTCCCGCCATATGATTCGGTCTGTCTGTTTAGAGGTCTGTAGACGTATATGTGGGTTTTGTGCCTACTTCTGTACGGGTGTGTTTGTATGATCTCACTTGCCATGGCAGCCTTGTCGGGGTGCGTTTGTATATGTTTTGGGCCGTTGCGCCATTTGATAGCCTTGTCGGCTTCTGATATATATGTACATATATGGTTGTGTTTGAAATGTGTCTAAGACAGTTTGATATAATTTGAGGCAGCGTGTGATATTTGTGCCCGTATACGCTATCTGTATGTGATTCGGATTTGATGAGTGTGTTCGGGTGCCCAGTTCGGGCACTAGTCACGGCCTACGGGGTTGGGACGTGACAGAAGTGGTATCAGAGCGGTTTGTCCTCGGAATGTCTACAGGCCGTGTCTCGTAGAGTCTTGTTTATCGGTGTGTTGTGCACCACATCTATAAACAGGAGGCTACAGGACATTTAGGGTGTTTCCTTTCTTTGAATCTTAGATTGTGCGCTAGAGCTGTGCTATTAGGATGATTCTGTTCTGATCAGTTGTTGTGTTTTTCAGAGATGCCTCCGAAGAAGGCGACAGCCGCCCAGAAGGGCAAGGCGATAGGGGGAGAGACTAGTCAGGTGCAGCGAATTACCCGGGCTCGTGCTCAGGATTTGCCCGACGTTGTGCCCCAGTCATGTTAGGATTTAAATCCCAAATCCGACCTTTGTAAGCAGGTTCCCAGGAAAGATTGGAGGGTCACAGCTGGACCACTTAAATACCAACCTCCTTAGACAGAACCTACTTACGCCGTGATGTAAGCGAAGAATAAATAGCACACACAGATTTATAGTGGTTCACCCTCAATGTGAGAGCTACGTCCACGTTGCTGCTGCAGATCTTATTAAAGAAGAAATATTACAAGTGTTTACAACACTCAACCTCACAACCCCAATCCCAATTACACTCAAGAATTTTACCACAGAAAATTCTCTCAAAGACCTTCTCTTACTTAGGCCTTTCACTAAGAGTATTTCTCTTAGATTGTTTCTCTCTTGGGATGTGTATAGCAAATGATCTTAATGATATCTTACAAATGAACCATAAGCTACCTATTTATAGGAATGAATTTCCTATGATGAGGTAAGCGCTTACATCACGACTATCATGAGGTAAGCGCTTACATCACGACTATGTGAACAAAAGAATTGACTTTTTTGGCCAATTCCACACCCAACAAATCTCCCACTTGAAGACTAATTTTAATTTGTCTTCACACTTTGATCGATGCAGCAGCTCTTTCCTAGTTTCATACTTCGTGTAGGCCAACTGAAGCTGAGCATAGCTTCAGTTTGTCTATCGTCACTGCCTTTGTCAGCATGTCTGCTGGATTCTGACTCCCTGCGATCTTCTCAAGCACTAGCGCTCCATCTTCCAAAGCTGATCTAATGAAATGGTACCGGAGTTGTATGTGCTTCGTTCGAGCATGGTAGACCGGGTTCTTTGCCAAATGAATGGCACTTTGGCTATCACAATATAGCACACTTCCCTCGTGGTCCTGATCCAATTCCCGCAGAAAAGATTGTAGCCACATCATTTCCTTTGTGGCCTCCGTCACAGCAACGTACTCAGCCTCACAACTAGAGAGAGCTACTATCTTTTGCAACTTGGAAACCCAAGAGATTGCAGTACCTCCGAAGGTGTAAACATACCCGGATGTGCTCTTTCTGCTATCAATATCACCACCGTTGTCAGCATCAACATACCCTTGCAATCCTGTTTTTGATTTTCGGAAATACAGAGCTGAACTCGAGCTGCCTTTCAGATATCTGAATATCCACTTCACAGCCTCCCAGTGTTGCTTTCCCGGATTGCTCATAAATCGGCTGACAACTCCCACTGCATGTGCAATGTCTGGCCTTGTACATATCATTGCATACATAAGACTACCGATTGCAGATGCATAAGGTATCTTGTCCATCTGCTTCTTCTCATCCTCGGTTGTCGGCGACTGATCCTTTGACAACCGAAAGTGTCCAGCCAAGGGAGTGCTGACTGGCTTCGCATCATGCATGTTAAACCTTTTGATAACTTTCCTCACATATTCTTCCTGTGAGAGTTTGATGCCCTCCTTGCTTCGGTCGATTCTCATCCCAAGGATTTGCTTTGCAGCTCCCAAATCCTTCATTGCAAACTCTTTCGATAACCCTTTTTTCAACCGATCAATCTCCTGTAGGTTTGCTCCTACGATTAGCATGTCGTCGACATAGAGTAGCAGTATCATGTACAAGTCTTCAATATTTTTGAAGTAACAGCAGTGATCTGCCTCGCACCTTGAAAAATCAGCTTTCTTCATAAAGCTGTCAAACTTTAAATACCACTGTCTTGGAGCCTGTTTTAGTCCGTACAGACTCTTTTGAAGTTTGCACACCAGATTCTCCTTTCCTTTGACTTTGAATCCCTCTGGCTGTCGCATGTAGATTTCCTCGTCTAGATCACCGTGAAGAAATGCAGTTTTCACGTCCATCTGTTGCAGATGTAGATTTTCCTTTGCTACCAGCCCAAGAACAGTTCTGATAGTCACCATCTTGACTACGGGAGAGAAGATCTCCGTATAGTCAATGCCTTCTTTCTGTTGAAATCCCTTTGCAACCAGCCTTGCTTTATAACGCTTGCTTCCATTGGGTTCTTCCTTTATCCGATAAACCCATTTGTTTTGCAATGCCTTTTTATCCTTTGGCAACTCGGATAATTCCCATGTATGATTTGCCGATAGTGAATCCATTTCATCATTCATTGCCAGCTCCCACTTAGTCGATTCATCGACTTGCATTGCTTCTTCATAACATTACGGCTCCCCTCTATCAGTGAGTAGAATGTAGTTGAGGGATGAAGAGTACCTGTGAAGCGGCTTCCTGATCCTGGATGATCTACGCAGCTCTGTGATTGGCGTCTGTTCATTTGTTTCAGAATCAACACTTTCATCAGCACCTTCTCGGATTGTTTGTTCCTCTGCCTCGGTTGTACCTGGCTGCGGCTCAGGTGCCGGAAAGTCCCTCAAATCGACTATTTCCGATTCCTTGTCCTGACATTCTGAATTCTTTTGCAGCTTGTCTTTGTACAGTACCTCTTCGTTAAAGACAACATTCCTGCTTCGGATGATCTTCCGATTTTGTTCATCCCAAAATCGGTACCCAAGCTCGGTGTCACCATAGCCAATAAAGTAACACTTCTTTGATTTTGGATCAAGCTTGCTTCTAGCCGTATCATCATTATGAACATATGATAAGCAACCGAACACTTTCAGAAATGAAAGATTTACCTTCTTGCCACTCCAGACTTCTTCTGGAATTCTGAAATCCAAGGGAACTGACGGTCCTCGGTTAATTAAGAAGGCCGCGGTATTGACTGCATCTGCCCAGAATGTCTTGGGCAGTCCAGAGTGTATTCTCATACTCCGAGCACGCTCGTTCAACGTTCGGTTCATTCTTTCGGCTACTCCATTCTGTTGCGGCGTTCCAGGAATAGTCTTCATCATCTTGATCCCATTATCGGCACAGTACCGTTTGAAATCACCATCAGTGTATTCTCCGCCGTTGTCGGACCTCAAACACTTCAACTTGAGGTTTGTTTCATTCTCGACCATGGCTTTCCATCTTTTGAATACACTAAACACATCGGATTTATTTTTCATAAAATAAACCCATACCTTCCTGGTTGAATCATCAATGAAGGTCACGTAGTAGTGTGATCCTCCAAGGGAGGGTACAGTGGTAGGTCCCCACACGTCTGTGTGCACCAATTCCAGCTTTTCGACCTTCAACTCTCTGCCTGCACTTGAGAAGCTTACTCGCTTTTGTTTTCCGAGAATGCAGCTCTCACACGTATGAAGGTCCACCGTCTTCAGCTCCGGAATTAAGCCATTTGTCACCAACAGCTTCATCCCCTTCTGGCTGATATGCCCAAGCCGACAATGCCACAAATCTGTCTTCTTTGTGTTGTCAATCACAGCAACAATATCACGACAGCTATCCGTCATGTAGAGAGTGTCAATCTTCTTTCCTCGGCCAACTACCATAGCACCTTTCGCCACCTTCCAAGACCCATTACCAAAGTTGAGATCATATCCCTCATTATCAAGCTGACCTACTGAAATCAGGTTTCGCATCAGCTTTGGAACATGTCTAACTTTTGTAATCTTCCACGAGGATCCATTTGACATCTTCAAATTAATGTCTCCCGTGCCAACAACGTCTAGCGGCTCTCCATCGGCTAAATAAACTTTGCCGAGATTCCCAGCCACGTAGTTTGTCATTATATCATGATGTGGGGTGGTATGAAAGGACGCTCCTGAGTCAAGCACCCAAGAGTCTATCGGGCTGTCAACCGATAGCAACAACGCATCGCCAATATTTTCCGTAGCAGCGTTGATTCCAGCCCCCTTGTTGTCCTCCTTCTTTGGCGCCCTGCAGTTCTTCTTGAAGTGACCTGGTTTTCCACAGTTCCAACACTCATGTGTTCGTCCTGGTCTGGATTGACCCCTGCCATTCCTTGACTTCGATCTGCCCCTATTTCGGTTGTAGTTTCTGTCATAATTTCTGCTTCTGTTTTCAACATTAAAAGCAGAACTCGTCGATGCCTCTCCAGAATCTATCCTGCGCACTTCCTCAGCAAGGATACGATCCCTAACATCGTTGAACTTTAGTTTGCCACTGCCGATAGAATTGCTAACCGCTGCTCTCATTGGCTCCCAACTATTTGGTAGGGATGCCAACAAAATTAGAGCTTGTACTTCATCATCGAAATCAATTTTTACCGATGACAATTGATTTACAATGGTATTGAATTCATTTATGTGTGCAGCAACATGAGCATTTTCCATCATCTTTAGATGAAATAGTTTCTTCATGAGAAATACCTTATTATTTGCCGAAGGTTTCTCATACATGTCAGACAATACCTTCATCATATCTGCGGTGGTCTTCTCCTTTGCCACGTTGTGAGCAACGTTCTTCGACAGCGTTAGTCGAATGACTCCCAGAACTTGTATGTCGAGGAGATCCCAATCTGCTTGCTTCATCTCCTCTGGTTTCGGACTCAGAGGTTCATGAAGCTTTCTGCCATATAAATAATCTTCAATTTGCATTCTCCAGAACGCAAAATCTGTACCATCGAATTTACAGATGCCGTGCGTCGTACCATCTTCGCCTCCCATCGTTTCTAAATCACAACACAACCTGTTGCTCTGATACCAGTTGTTAGGATTTAAATCCCAAATCCGACCTTTGTAAGCAGGTTCCCAGGAAAGATTGGAGGGTCACAGCTGGACCACTTAAATACCAACCTCCTTAGACAGAACCTACTTACGCCAAGATGTAAGCGAAGAATAAATAGCACACACAGATTTATAGTGGTTCACCCTCAATGTGAGAGCTACGTCCACGTTGCTGCTGCAGATCTTATTAAAGAAGAAATATTACAAGTGTTTACAACACTCAACCTCACAACCCCAATCCCAATTACACTCAAGAATTTTACCACAGAAAATTCTCTCAAAGACCTTCTCTTACTTAGGCCTTTCACTAAGAGTATTTCTCTTAGATTTTTTCTCTCTTGGGAAGTGTATAGCAAATGATCTTAATGATATCTTACAAATGAACCATAAGCTACCTATTTATAGGAATGAATTTCCTATGATGAGGTAAGCGCTTACATCACGACTATCATGAGGTAAGCGCTTACATCACGACTATGTGAACAAAAGAATTGACTTGTTTGGCCAATTCCACACCCAACAAGTCAGAGGGTTCTGCTACACCCCCACCTGAGGAGCATGGAGACGCTCCACCATTAGCTCTAGAGGCTCCAGCGCCCGGGCCTCCAGCTCCTCAGCCAGGGGCGGAGGATAGGACGTTGAGGGAAGCAGTACAGTTACTGGCGACTTTGGTAGCGGGACAGACTCGCAGACGCGGGCTGAGAGGTGATGATGATGATGACAGGCGTGATAGCCTGAGGGTTCGTGATTTTCTGACATGCGGTCCCCCAGAGTTTTTCAGGTCTAAGCCCGAGGAGGACCCCCATGACTTTATTCGGGGGATGAGGCGCTCATTGGGACTGGTCAGGGCTTCAGAGACCGAGTCCGTTGAGTTAGCCTCGTACAGATTACGAGATATTGCGGCAAATTGGTATGAGTCATGGGAGCTGTCCAGAGGTGAGGATGCTCCCCCAGCTACTTGGGATGAGTTTGTGGCCACTTTTCTCCGCCACTTTTTGCCCCCGGAGTTACGACGGGCGCGGGTTGATAGATTTTTACAGCTGCAGCAGAGGGGTCGGAGTGTTCGTCAGTATAATTTGGAGTTTGATTCTTTGGCTCGATATGCGCCTGCTATAGTGGCTGACATGGCTGACCGGATGCACCGGTACGTGATAGGGCTGGACCGTTATTTAGTTGACGGCTGCATGGCGGTGGCATCGCAGACTGATATGGACATCGCCCGGTTACAGGCTTACACGCAGGGTATGGAGGACCGGCACAGAGAGGATCAGTCGGGCAGAGATCGTGATAGGAGACCGCCCAAGCGGGCCAGGTCAGCTGGGTATTCTGGGGAGTTCCAAAGCGGGCAGCCTCAACAGTATGTTAGACAGTCTTCTCAGCCGGCGCAGAGTGCACTCCTGCAATCTATCGGGGAGGGATTTGATAGTGTCAGATACTCAGGAGCAGGCCAGAGTTCCAGAGCATCAGGTTCGCAGATGACCAGGGGTTCCAGCCAGTCCCGACCACCCAGGCCCCGTTGTTCTTATTGTGGGAAATCGCATCCGGGGGAGTGCTACCGAGCCACCGGAGCCTGTTTTTCCTGCGGCCGTCAGGGCCATGTTATGCGAGATTTTCCGATGGCGAGTGGTTCTGGTGATACAATTCAGCCGACGGGGTCAGCCGCTGGTTCATCTTCTACTCCCTCAGTTATGCGCCCTGCAGGGCGGGGTATGCCGGCACCGGCGGGCCGCGGTCGAGGCCGTGGCGGTGTTTCAGATTCTAGCGGTCCTTCGAACCGCATATATGCATTGGCTAGCCGCCAGGGTCAGGAGGCTTCGCCAAATGTTGTTACAGGTAATCCAAATCCTTTGTTTGACTATGTAGATTTGTGAATGACTTGTATGTGTGGCTATAAAAGAAACTCCCCCGAGTTGTTAGTAAGACCCATAGAATTAATCTAACATTTGAGGACGAATGTTCTAAAGGGGGGGAGGATGTTATGTCCCGTATTTTTATACATTGGGACAACCCGGATTAACTATGATAAGTTAGGGCCAAGACCATTCCGGGACTTGAAGTCGGGATTCTTGACCTTCGATTCTATTTGGAGACATAAGATGTACATGAAATTGTTGGCATGGAACAATTAGAAAAAGTTGGGACCAAAAGTCACAAATTTGGAAGTTGAAAATCATGCAAGAAGTCCCACACTTTGTAGCCAATTTTAAATGGTCCAACACTTGTGTGGGCCATGTACACTTGGAGAGTTAGTATGGGAACTTAAAAGATGACTTCTAAGTCATCTTCTCTCATTCCATACTTAGCAAAAAAATCAAGAAGTTGAAGAACTTCAACACCAAACTTTCGGCCAAGCCAAGAGAAAAACCAAATCCAATTTGAGCCATTCCAAAAATATTTCTTTGGTGAAAATCCACTAATTGAAGGTCCCTAAGTAACGTGGAAGTGTTGTTGGAGCGATCAAGCCATCCGTTTAGTAGATCGCAAACCCTAGGCAAAGTGTGGAGTTGAAGAAGAAAGGTAAGATTTGGTCTTGTTTATGTGTTGTTAATGTTGTATGCATGTTGTAGTATGCTAAAATGAATGAAAATCATGAGATAGGGTATGCTGGAAGTGGGTTGTGTGCTTGGTGTGTTAGCCGTATGAGGTGTGTGTATGTTGTGTGGTGTTGAGGTGATGAATTAATTCTATGTAGCATGTTTGATTGTTGTAGGGTGAAGAAATAAATGAGAACCATTTAAATGTGTATGTGGGTATGTGGCCGTGTGTAGCCTCCCATGTGTGGCAAAGGATGAATTAATATCGCTTAGTGTTTTAGTTGTTGTCGTTATGAATTCTAGTTTGGAAATGAGCGTTTAATGACTCAAGATTGATGTTGAAATTGTATGGGTTGGTTTGAGGGTTATTGTGCGTTTGATGTAAGTTGTACATTTATGAGAATGCTATCGTTATAGTGTGGATTGTTGATACAAATCATGATTTGAAAATGAGGAGTGTGTTGTAGTGGAGTTCTCGGGTTTGGGGGCTGGTTTCGGGTAAATTGGACAAATTGTTGGATTGTTGGAAATATTGTGTAACTTGTTTGAAATGTCCTTGAATATTGTTGGTATGGGTTCGGGTTGGAAATTGAATGTATGAGCGATAATATGGCTTGAATGTAAGCCGTCGAATTGGATATTATGAATGTTTTCGAATGATGTGAAAGAGAGTTGTTAATGTTATATTATCTTTCGGATTGGTCATTGGGGTTGCTAGGTTGATTATTGTTGTTGTTGTTGATTCTGGCCGAGTTAAATTCTCGGGGTTGGCCTATTTACAGGGGAAATGCTGCCCAAATTACTGTAGAATTAAGTGTTAGTTTGGAATAAATTGCCTAGTGTCGATGGCTAATGTGTAACACTCGTTGACGTATTTGTAGACCTTGGGGAGCCCGAGGCGTAGGTTGGATTAGCTTGAGTTGAGTTAGCTTGGAGTGCGTACGAGGTATGTAAAGCTCAACCTTCTTTCTTTTGGCATGTCTTAGTTATAAATAGGCTATGTCACGAGCCTCGAGGAAATTCTAAATCCGCAATCCGAGTATGTTATGATCTCTATATATATTCCTTGGCATTCGTATGTTTGATGTGATGAAATATGAACCCTTATGTTTTCGAAATAATTGATTTCCAATGTTGCACTAAAAGTTTTGTTTTAAAGAATTCTGTAACTATGAACGCCGTAACTTTCACAGAAAGGCTCGGATTGCTTCGATATCTTCGTAGGAGTTTGCATGGAGTATGATAAGTATGTTTTCCCATAGGCGGGCCCGGCTCGGGTCGATACCTGTCCGTGGGTCCCGCGACTTTCCTTTATGTAATTCGGAGGACTTTTGAAAGAATGTAGTATGACTATTATCTCGATTTTCAAAGTACGGTCATTTTACTTATAATTGAGTCCATGATAATGATTTTATGCATATGGTTACTCATGACTCTGCTCGTGCGTTCTGTTATACCTTTCGCCGGTTCCCGGGACGGTTCTGTTGTCGAGCGCCCTTTGATATATTCCGGTGTTATGCTGTGTTGATGGTTCACCGAGCTACTCGCCAAAGAGGGTCGGGTTCCACTTATATATGATGTTATGGTGTGTATGGCGTTATGTTGTGTTATGATGTGTGACGGGGATACGGAGATTTGAACCTTCTGGTGTTATGCTGTGTTATGGCGCCATCGACGGGCGGGCGACCATATTCTCTGTGCCCTATGCATGACTTATATTTTGAGAGTAAACATTTTGATATTTTGGGTTTGCACTTATGTTCTGAACTTCTATTTCGTTTATGCCTCAGATTTGTTTTCTGTATCTTCTGCTTTGCATACTCAGTACATATTTCGTACTAACACCCTTTCTTCGGGGGGCTGCGTTTCATGCCCGCAGGTGCAGACGCACAGTTTGGTGATCCAGCCGTTTAGGATACCCTCTTCTGCTGTTTGGAGTGCTCCTCTTATTCCGGAGCTTACATTTTGGTATATATCTTCGTTCGTTGCATATGTATGTATTTGTTCAGGGGTATGGCGGGGCCCTGTCCCGCCATATGATTCGGTCTGTCTGTTTAGAGGTCTGTAGACGTACATGTGGGTTTTGTGCCTACTTCTGTACGGGTGTGTTTGTATGATCTCACTTGCCATGGCAGCCTTGTCGGGGTGCGTTTGTATATGTTTTGGGCCGTTGCGCCATTTGATAGCCTTGTCGGCTTCTGATATATATGTACATATATGGTTGTGTTTGAAATGTGTCTGAGACAGTTTGATATTATTTGAGGCAGCGTGTGATATTTGTGCCCGTATACGCTATCTGTATGTGATTCGGATTTGATGAGTGTGTTCGGGTGCCCAGTTCGGGCACTAGTCACGGCCTACGGGGTTGGGTTGTGACATGTTCATCCCAATTTCCTCCAAAATCTATAGCACAGGCTCGCAGCATATCTTCCAAAAGTCTAAATAGTTCTCTCTACCTGCCCATCATTTTGAGGATGAAAGGCAGTGCTCAATTTCACTCTAGTTCCCAAACCATCCTGAAAGGATTTCCAAAAATGAGCAGTGAATTGCTTACCTCTGTCAGATATGATGGATGTTAGAATCCCATGCAATCTAACTATCTCTTTTAGATATAACTTGGCGTACTCCGCCGCGATATATGACATCTTCACAGGGAGAAAATGGGCAAACTTTGTGAGTCTATCCACGATCACCCAAATCGAATCAAACTTGGCCTTTGTGCGGCGTAAACCCACAACGAAATCCATAGTGACCACCTCCCACTTCCACTGCGGAATCTCGATATTCTGAGCCAGGCCACCAAGCCTTTGATGTTCAGCCTTAACTTGTTGACAGTTCAAACACTTAGCCACAAAGTTAGGAATGTCAACCTTTATGCCCTTCCACCAATAGTGCTATTTCAAATCCTTATACATCTTGGTGGACCCCAGAATTACAGAGTATTTAGAACTAGGCGCCTCCATCATCAATTCTTGTCAAAGTCCGTCAACATCAGGAACACATAACCACCCTTGCAACCGTAGGACACTATCATCTGTCCCAATAGTGAATGTGTGTACTCACCCCTTTCCACTCCATCCCACAGTTTCATCAAAAGTCCATCGTCATACTGCTTGGACTTGATCCTTTCCACAATGTCAGACCGTGCCGGCGTGATTCCCACTAACTCACCATCTTCGGTTTCATCAAGTCTGACACCAAGACTAGTAACTCTTCGAATTTCCCTTCCCATAGGCATGTCATGTGCACGCAAATATGCCAACATGCCCATAGACTTTCTACTCGGAGCATCAGAACCACATTCGCCCTACCCAGATGATACAAGATATTCAAGTCGTAATCTTTCAACAACTCCAACCATATCCTTTGTATGAGATTCAACTCTGGTTGCTTGAAAATATATTGTAGACTCTTGTGATCAGTGAAAAAATCACAATGCTCACCATACAAGAAGTGATGCCAAATATTCAAAGCAAATACCACAACAGCCAACTCCAAGTCATAAGTCGGGTAATTCTTCTCATGTTTTTTCAATTGTCGTAATGGATAAGAAATCACCTTACCATTCTGCATCAACACATAACCCAGCCCAATCCAAGAGGCATCACAATACATTACATAGCCACTGGACCTAGAGGGTGAAGTCAGAATAGGAGCTGAAGTAAACCTTGCCTTAAGTTTCACAACCCGACTAGGGGCCGTCACGGGTACCCGGGGTTAACCACCGAGCACCACTCATTCTACTACTCATCATACTTATTAACGTTCTTTTATCCAATTCATACTCGAATCATAGAAAATTCATTTTTCATTTGAGAACATAAATACTTTTATATACATAAGTCTTTCGGCTAATAGAATAATATATATATATATATATATATATATATATATATATATATATATATATATATATATATATATATATATATATATATATATATATACACACATAATAGCAACCTTGTGAGACCATATAACCCACACTGCGTATCTACGAGCCTCTACTGGAGTGCTAGACATAAGGACGGGACAGGACCCCGTTGTGCCCAAAATATGCATACATACACAAAGGAATAATCACAGGCACCTTCGGAACAATGGAGTGCTATCAATCAGCTACTAGCTCCTACGAGTCAGGATCCAGATCATCTCCCTACCTACCTGTCGGCATGAACACAGCGTCCAAAGAAAACGGACGTCAGTACGAACATTGTACTGAGTATGAGAGGCATAAGCAATGAAAATATGGCAATGAGATAAAGGAAACAACAATAAGGAGCAACTGTATATGACTGTCACTTATAGAAGAAATAACACATGTTGACTTACTCATAATCATCATCATATCATATATGCATAAATGTATAATTATAAGTATAAGCTGCCCGTCCATATAGGTACGGTGTGATAATAATTAACCTGCGTCCAGGCCTCCCGCGTCCGGGGTATAAGCTACCCACTATAGTGGTGTGTGTCTGCCCGTCCATATAGGCACGGGGTAATGCCATGAACATCTACTCATCATAATGCATGTATAATAACTCAAAGATAGTTATACTTTATCGAGGTGACATAAGATCGTGAACCCTTGATTCCATTATGGAACATTCATAAGTATTCTGCCTCACCTTGATGGAAATAATATATATATATGAGAAAAGTATATACAGTATACGACATCATTAGCTTTTTGGTATTCTGCCTCACCTGGAAGGAAATAGTATATAAGGTGAGTGGATACAATGAATGACATCATTAACGACATAGGAACATCATATCATGGGCTCTAAAAACTTTCGGCTTAAGCTCATCATTATCATTATTAAATTCATAATATGTCTCTTGTCTCGTATGGCTACACATGATCCTAGACTCTTAGCTTTCTAAGATATATAGAGGATTTATGAGAAAGAAGGAGAACTCATGCTATAGGATTCATGCCATAGAAAGAAAGGACTAGCCTCACATACCTTTGTCGTTTAACTACTCTATTGCTTGCTCATTCTCCTTTAATGTTCATGTCTTTACCTTCAAAAGAATTCGCATTAACATTAGCTAAGCGATTATAAGAACGTGCTTGCTAAATTTAGAGAAAATTGGGCAGCATTTCCTTTGTTTATATGACTTCCTCCATATTCCATATCGACTCCCAAACATCCGTAACATCATTCACAATATCATAAATAACAATCATCATTTATCTACATTACCCATATTTCACAATTTCACTTCAATTTCCCCATAATCATGGTCATAATTCACTATTACGTTCTTTCACATATCATACTCATTCCATGTTCTAAATGTCATTCATAACCTACTTAAAATCACAACATATCCGTATTCATGATTCATTCCAATCGACTACTCAACAATAGCACTATTCCCATATTTATGACCCACTTTCTATATTCTTCTACAATCCAAGTGTTTCAACTTCTCAATATCTTAAACATCATGGAAATATCATAAAACTTACCTTAGATATTGTAGGAACAAGCCTTGAGTGGTATTGTTTTTCTTCCACCAAAACCCTTGTTACACCTCGAAAAATCCTCCGTTGGTACGCAAGTGAATGAACTAGTTAGGAGTGCAAGTATACGATATTTCCATGAGTAAGAAATGGCATTTGATGACCCTAAGTGAGATTTCAAAGGCATCCGATGTAAGATGAGAAAGTTGGCTAAGATAAGGCAAA
The DNA here is from genome assembly GCF_019175385.1 of Lycium barbarum. Taxonomy (NCBI): domain Eukaryota; kingdom Viridiplantae; phylum Streptophyta; class Magnoliopsida; order Solanales; family Solanaceae; genus Lycium; species Lycium barbarum. The sequence continues at coordinate 74,346,548 of NC_083346.1, forward strand.
GTATTTGATAAGTATTGGAAAGGAAATGCGAGTAATGAGTTAATGAGAACTTAATGATGTCTTGGAGAAGTGTGATAACGTCCCTTAGATTGGTATTGAAGTGTTGAACAAGTGTTAAGAAGGTTCCACAGGGATTGGAGATCAAACGAATCGACGAAACGAATTTCGGGATCACTGGGGATTATACGGCCAAACATACTGGCCGTATAAATTATACGGTCCGTATGTTTGGGATCGTATAATCAGCCCAGAATGGCTCAAGTCTCTGGACCAAATGTACGACCAAACATACGGCTCGTACAATATATACGGACCGTTTGTTGGTCCGTATATTTGGTCGGGGAAGCTTTTGGCTCAATAAATGAAAAGGCCAAGTTATATTTCATTTCATTTCCCTTTCCACCCTTCTCTCTAAAACATCTCTCCACATATATTCCACAAGAATTCAAGGGTATTTGGTGATCAACAACATTAAACAAGTGAATCAAGTGCAAGCAAACCCATTAAAGGTCATTCAAGTCAAGAAATCTCATGGAGATAAACTAGGGTTTTGTTCAAGTGGAGTATTATTAACTAAATCTTGTTCCTACAACATCTAAGGTAAGATTCATGATATTTATATGTTGTTTAAGGTATCTAAGAGTTGAAATACTTGGATTGTAGAAGGGTATGGTAAAAAGGGGTCATGAATATGGAATAGTGTCATTTTGAGGAATGGTTTGAATTGAGTTATGGTCCTTGATGTATTGTGATGTAAATGCGTTGTAAATGATGTTGAGAACATGAGCTGAGCAATGTATGTGAATGGGCGTCGTTGTGTGTTATGGCCATGGATATGGATGATTTGAATGGAAGTCTAGAAATATGGATAATGTGAATGAGTAATGACTATTGTTATGGTATTGTGAATGTGTTATTGATGTTTGGGAGTTGATATGTTATGGAGGAAATGTCGTATAAATAGAGGAGATGTTGTCCGATTTTCTCTAGCTTTAGTCATATATGCTAGCTATCGATTCTAATGGTAGTATGACTTTAATGAAGGTAGAAACGCTAGCATTGGGGGAGAACGCGCAAGTGTAAAATAGTTGAACGGAAAGGTATGTAAGGCTAACCCTTCTTTCATAAGGCATGGTTCTTGGGCCAAACATCTAAATATTCCATAAGTCTATGATGTCTCATAAATGATTCGATCTTCCGAGCTATTAAGCTCACGATTCTTGATGTGCTACGATTGTACCAAGTTCCTCGTATGACGAGTAAGCCTATAAAGATAAGTGTGATGAATGATGATAATAGCAATAATGATAATAGTAAAGATTCTTATGAGCTAGATGTATGTATGCCCTTGTATGGCTACTATGAAACACCGAGCTTATATGGCCGGGTAGTATATGTATAGATGTATATGTATGTATGTTTACGTAACGCGCGCACACCACTGCAGTTGGGTATGGACAACACTGAGCCTTGGTAGGGCCAGGTACATGTAACACTGAGCCTTGGTACGTGAAACACCGAACCTACATGGTCGGGTATGTTATATAAGGATATGTATGAAACACCGATCCTACATGGTCGGGTATGTTATGTATATGATATGATATAACTATCTGTATGAACGTGAATAAGGGCATGTTTACGAATACGAGCACAAATATGGTACGAGTACTATTGTGGAATACAGACAATGACGTATGTACACAGATACGTATTAGAAATGGAAAGTTCCTATGAAAGGAAAGTAAGTGCATATGACGATGATACTGTCATCTCCCATTCTATGCTATTTCTTATGTTGCTATTTATGCTTCTATATTGATGTTGATCATGCTTTACATACTCAGTACATTCTTCGTACTGACGTCCTTTTGTTTGTGGACGCTGCGTCATGCCCGCAGGTGCACAAGGAGACAGGCTTGATCCATAGCTGCTTTCTCAGAGATTACATAGCAGAGCTCCATTTCATTCGGAGCCATAGCTTTTGGGTACTTATTCTTTTGTGTATATAATTATAGGCATAGCGGGGCCCTGTCCCGCTCAAATGATATGTTATACTCTTCTTAGAGGCTCGTAGTCACGTGTATATGGTTAGACATGTCCGGCCTTGTCGGCCTATATTTTGTATATCTTTTGGTAGCCTTGTCGGCCTATGTACATTTGACATGGCCTAGATGCCAAATATAATTTAAAGCCATTGTTGTCCAATGGGTCTAGCATGATGAATGAGTAGAATTATGCGTTTAATTATGTGGCTCACTTACATGTAAGCATAAGTGTGAGATAAGGGGCGCCCGGGTGGGCTAGCACCGGGTGCTCATCACGGCCCTCTAGACGGGTCGTGACAACCCTAGTTCACTTCTCTTGAAATTTCTTGGCTTAGATGACTTTAATGTGCTTCACACTCTTGATTTTTGTTGGTTTGACGAAGTTGATCATCAATTTTCTTTGTGTTCTTATGGATGAAGAGTAGAGAACATTCTAGAGAGTTCTTGACTTGTGTAGGAGAGAAATGAAATAAAATGAACTTGGGTCTCCTTTTAATAACTTAAAATCTGATTCCGTCGGGCAATTATACGGACACTTATACGGTCCGTATAAACTTATACGGTCCGTATAAGTAACCGTGAAATGGACCCTTAAGTTTCTCTTCTCTGTGACCATTATACGGCACATTATACGGTCCGTATAAATTTATACGGTCCATACAAGTGACCGTATAATCCCACCGGTGAGGGACCTTCACTGTGATGATTCTGCGGTCTATTATACGAACCTTATAACATTATACGGACCGTATAATCGACCGTATAACCCATCAGTTCACTTAATCTTATTTTCGTCACTTCGTTTCATTTCCGATCCTTATGGACCCTTCTTAACATTTGTTTAGCACTTTATTAACAATCTAAGGGTCATTATAACTCTTCTCCAAGACGTCTTTAAACTCTCATTGATTCGATACTCGAAATTCTTGCCCGACACACAACATATAACTTGTTTTCCTTAACAACTTTCTTCCCTTACCTTAAATGTCTTTGAAATCTCGATTAGGGTCATCAAACGTCATTCCTTTCTTATTAAAATATCGTACACTCGTATTCTTCGTCAGTCTATTCATTGTACGTTAACGGGAAATTTTCCGAGGTGTAACATTCTTCCCCTCTTTTGGAACATTCGTCCTCGAATGTTAAACACTCGGGAATTCTACAAAAATTTTTGCCAGAGTTTCCCTTATCATATGGCACTACCATCCTGTCACAACAACCCATAATAACATTGCCTCACAGGGCCACAACACAATAGCAATATAAATTGGCCACACATGACCCATAGGCATAAAAAGGAAACGTACATATCTCATAATCTCGATGTCTCATCATGGATCTCTTCCAGGGACATAAATAAGTGCGGATATGTGGACCTCATCTTCTCTTCCGCCTCCCAAGTCATCTCTTCCCGGTTGTTATTTCGCCATAAGACCTTAACTCAGGCCACTTCCTTGTTTCGAAGTCTCCGTACTTGCTTGTCTAAGATGGCAATAGGCACTTCTTCGTATGTTAGCTTTTCTGTCACCTGAACATCATCAATCGGAACAATTTTCGTGGGATCTCCAACACATTTGCGAAGCATCGAAACATGAAAAACTGGATGGACTGACTCGAGCTCTGAAGGCAAGTCCAATTCATAGGCTACATGACCCACTTTGCGGATAATTCTATAAGGTCCAATGTATCTAGGACTTAACTTCCCTTTCTTGCCAAATCTCATCACCCCTTTCATTGGCGACACCTTTAAAAACACCCAATCATTAACCTAAAATTCTAAGTCTCGCCGGCGGTTGTCCGCATAAGATTTTTGGCGACTTTGGGCTATCAACAATCGTTCTCGGATCACCTTGACTTTTTCTACCGCTTGTTGAATCAATTCAGGGCCTATTAACTGTGCTTCTTCTGTTTCAAACCATCCAATAGGAGATCTACACTTCCTTCTATATAATGCTTCATACGGAGCTATTTGGATACTGGAATGATAACTATTGTTGTATGCGAACTCAATAAGGGGTAGGTGATCATCCCAGCTACCACCGAAATCTAGTACACATGCCCGTAGCATATCTTCCAAGGTCATAATAGTACGTTCGGTTTGTCCATCAATTTGCGGATGAAATGCCATGCTAAGCTTCACTTGGGTACCTAGGCCTTCTTGAAAAGATTTTCAGAACTTAGCTGTAAATTGGGTTCCTCTATCTGTGATAATGGATATCGGTATACCATGGAGTCGCACAATTTCTTTGAGATACAACCTTGCATAGTCTTCCGCTAACTATGTGGTTCTGACTGGAAGAAAACGAGCTGCCTTAGTGAGTCTGTCCACGATCACCGATATGGAATCATACTTACCTCGGGAACGAGGTAACCCCACAATAAAATTCATGTTGATCACTTCCCATTTCCAAGTAGGGATTTCTATTGCTTGCAATAACCCTCCTGGCCTTTGATGTTCGATTTTTACTTGTTGGCAATTGGCCATTAGGCTACAAATTCTGCTACGTCTCTCTTCATGCCATCCCACCAATATATCAATTTAAGATCATGATACATCTTGGTTGCACCTGGGTGAATAGAATACCGAGAGTAATGGGCTTCTTCTAGAATTCTACAACGTAGTCCTGCAACATTCGGAACACATAGCCTGCCTCGATATCTAAGAATTCCATCTATGGAAACTTCAAAGGGAGACTTATCTTTTCTATGAGATGTGTCTCTGTAATGGCACAAATGGGGATCTTCATACTGACGCTCTTTCACTTCTATATTCAGAGATGAAACTGTGGGATCATTAAGACCAATCCCTGCACTACCCGAATCAATTACACGCACTCCAAGATTAGAAAATTGGTGGAGCTCATGAACCATCTCTTTCTTTTCCGAAGGAACTTCACATATACTGCCCATTGATCGGCGGCTAAGCGCATCGGCTACTACGTTTGCTTTTCCGGGGTGGTATAAAATATGCACGTCATAATCTTTCAATAACTCTAACCACCGCCTCTGCCGCAAATTTAACTCCTTCTGTTTGAAAATGTATTGAAGACTCTTGTGATCTGTATAAATATCGACATGCACTCCATACAAGTAATGTCTCCACATTTTCAATGCATGAATAACCGTATCCAATTCGAGATCATGAGTTGGATAGTTATTTTCATGCTTCCGCAGCTGCCTCGAAGCATAAGCAATGGCTCTACCATGCTGCATTAACACGCATCCTAACCCAATGCCGGAAGCATCACAGTACACCACATAGCCATCTGGCTCTTCTGGAAGCGTTAAGACTGGAGCTGAGGTTAATCTGTCCTTCAACTCTTGGAAGTTGCGTTCACAAGCATCATCCCACTGAAACTTAGCTGACTTTTGGGTTAGCTTTGTCAATGGGGCTGAAATAGATGAAAATCCTTCTACGAACCTTCTATAGTACCCTGCCAATCCCAGAAAACTACGAACTTCTGTAGGCATCATAGGTCTTGGCCAAGTCTTCACAGCTTCAATTTTCTGAGTGTTGACTCGAATGCCATCATCCAAAATAACATGGCCCAGAAATGTCACAAAATTCAGCCAAAACTCGCACTTTGAAAATTTTGCATATAATTCTCGGGCTCGAAGGATTCCAAGAACGATACGTAAATGATCTTCATGTTCTGATTCTGTGCGAGAGTATACCAGAATAACATTGATGAATACTATCATGAATAAATCCAAGAGTGTCCTGAACACATTATTCATCAAATTCATGAACACTGCCAGAGCATTAGTCAACCCAAACGCCATTACTCGGAACTCATAGTAGCCCTATCTTTTTCTGAAAGCTGTCTTGGGAATATCTTCTTTTCTAACACTCACTTGATGATAACCCGACCTCACGTCTATTTTAGAAAACCACTTGGCACCCTGTAGTTGATTAAACAAATCATCGATCCTTGGGAGGGGATGTTTGTTCTTTATTGTCACCTTATTCAATTGTCTATAATCGATGCACATTCGTAGGGAACCGTCTTTCTTTCTAACGAACAAGACTGGTGCTCCCCACGGTGATGAACTGGGTCTAATAAACCCCTTTTCAAGCAAATCTTTCAACTGTGCCTTTGGCTCTTTCAATTCTGCCGGAGCCATTCGATACGGAGGAATAGAAATAGGCTTGGTGTCCGGCAACACATCGATGGCAAAATCAATATCTCTTTCTGGAGGAAGGCCTGGCAGTTCATCTGGAAATACATCCGAAAATTCATTTACTACCGGAACAGATTGGAACGTTGGTGACGTTGCTTTGGTGTTATGAACTCGGATTAGATGATAAATATAGCCCTTAGCTATCATCTTTCTTGCCTTAAGGTAGGAAATAAACCTATCTTTTGGAGATGCTGTATTACCCTTCCATTCAAGCACGTGCTCTCCCGGAAACTGAAATCGAACTATTTTCATTCGACAATCAACGTTAGCATAACATGAAGCCAACCAATCCATACCCATAATCACATCAAAATCTAACATTTCCAGCTCGATTAAATCAGCTTTGGTCTGGCGATTACACACCACAAGTACATAATTTTTATACACTTGTCTACCTATCACGGGATCACCAACCGGAGTAGATACCTCAAAAGGTTTTGATCAGCTCAGGTTTCACCCCAATACAACCAGCAACATACGGAGTAATATAAGAGAGAGTAGAACCCGGATCTATCAATGCATATACATCATGGGAAAATATGGACAATGTACCTGTAACCACATTCGGGGAGGACTCAAGATCCTGTCATCCGGCTAAAGCATACACACGGGGCAGAGTGGCACCTGAAGCAGATGCTACCCCTCTGCCTCTACCTCAACCTGCTGATATCTGGGGAGTCTGCCCTACCGGGCGCACTGAAGATGAACCAGCCACTGATCCTGTGGGCTGAACCCCAACACTACCACTCATCGACGGGCAATCTCGCATCATATGCCCAACCCGGCCATAGGCATTGCAAGCATCCGAGCCCTGGCGACACCGTCCGGAATGTAACCTACCGCACTGGCTGCATTGCGGTACTGGGGGTCTCCTCTGGCTATAATCTCCCCCAAAATTAGAATTTGGGGCCCTCGAACTATGACCCTGTCCTGAACGAGAGGAGCGGTCAAATCTCCAACTTGAAAATCGCGGAGGTGCACTAGTCACCGACTGGCCTGAGTACCTAGAATGTGTCTGCCTTGATCCCTCTCTATAATCACTGCCTGCTCCCATAGATCTGGCCCTCTTGCTTTGCCTTCTATCCATGTCACGATCACCCCTTTGCGAAGGTTGTTGTCTTTCTAAATTCTGGGCATGGTCTTGTATTTGGGAAATATCCATCCCATCTTGCAATGAAGCCGTTAAGCAGTCCTTGAACAAATGTGGTCCCAAACCACTCACAAAGCGATGCACTCTATCTCCCATATCGGCCACCATAGTCGGGGCATACCTATCCAATGAATGAAATTGAAAGCTATACTCTCGAGCACTCATATTTCCTTGTTTTAGATTTAAGAACATATACGCTCTAGCTCGGCGGACCTCGGGTGGAAAATAATGACGGATGAAAGCATCTACAAATTCTTTCCATACGGGAGGAGGCGCATTTTCTTTTCTTGATGCTAGCCAATTATTATACCACAATATTGCCACATCTCGGAGTCATGAATAATCCTCAATGTTCTCAACATTTCATCAATAAAACCTTGCGGGTCTTCATCCGGCTTTGACCCGAAAAAATCCGGAGGATTCAAACTCATAAAATCACGGGCCCTGGTACTAGTTGCCCGATCACTTGAACTCATATTCTGCCGCTGTGCCTGGGCGGCAACTAACTGTGTCAATAAATGGATAGCCTCGGTCACTTGTTGACCCGAAGCAACCGGTGGAGGAACTGGAGCTGAAGCTCCTCCTTGTTCTTCTACATTGGGCGGGGTAGAGGAAGTATTAGATGGGGCCTCGTTATATGACTCGCCCTCTTCTACATTCATTGGCGGCTCTCTTTCGACCCACCTTTTTGTCGTAGTCTTGCCCTTCTGGGCGGCTGTAGCTTTTCCCTTTGGCGGCATTCCGAAATCATAACACATTATTAAGAGGGGAAAATCTTATCACACAGCTCTATCGCACGATCTCTTAAGATGAAAGATGGTCATTTTTCCAAAATTCCCTGTAGCCTCTTGTTTATTAGTGTGGCGCGCAACACACCATAAACAAGACTCTACTAGACACGGCTCGTAGACACTTCCTAGGACTGAACTGCTCTGATGCCACTTTTGTCACGACCCAACTAGGGGCCGTGACGGGTACCCAGGGTTAACCACCGAGCACCACTCGTTCTACTACTCAACATACTTATTAACGTTCTTTTATCAAATTCATACTCGAATCATAGAAAATTCATTTTTCATTTGACAACATAAATACTTTTATATACATAATCCTTTCGGCTATCAAAATAATATATATATATATATACATTCATACATAAAAGCAACCTTGTTAGACCATATATCCCACACTGCGTATCTACGAGCCTCTACTGGAGTGCTATACATAAGGACGGGACAGGACCCTGTCGTGCCCAAAATATGCATACATACACAAAAGAACAATCACAGGCACCTCCGGAACAATGGAGTACTATCAATCAGCTACTAGCTCCTACGAGTCGGGATCCAGATCACCTCCCTGCCTACCTGTCGGCATGAACACAGAGTCCAAAGAAAACGGACGTCATTACGAACATTGTACTGAGTATGAGAGGCATAAGAAATGAAAATATGTCAATGAGATAAAGGAAACATCAATAAGGAGCAATTGTATATGACTGTCACTTATAGAAGAAATAACACATGCTGACTTACTCATAATCATCATCATATCATATATGCATAAATGTATAAGTATAAGTATAAGCTGCCCGTCCATATAGGTACGGTGTGATAATAATTAACCTGCGTCCAGGCCTCCCGTGTCCGGGGTATAAGCTGCCCACTATAATGGTGTGTGTCTGCCCGTCCATATAGGCACGGTGTAATGTCATGAACATCTACTCATCATAATGCATGTATAATAACTCAAAGATAGTTATACTTTATCGAGGTGACATAAGGTCGTGAACCTCCAATTCCATTATGGAACATTCATAAGTATTCTGCCTCACCTTGATGGAAATAGTATATATATATATATGAGGTGAGTGTATACAGTATACAATATCATTATCTTTATGGTATTCTGCCGCACCTGAAAGGAAATAGTATATAAGGTAAGTGGATACAATGAATGACATCATTAACGTCATAGGAACATCACATCATAGGCTCTAGAACCTTTCGGCTTAAGCTCATCATTATCATTATTGAACTCATAATATGTCTCTTGTCTCGTATGGCTACTCATGATCCTAGACTCTTAGCTTTCTGAGATATATAGAGGATTTATGAGAAAGAAGGAGAAATCAGGTTATAGGATTCATGCCATAGAAAGAAAGGACTAGCCTCACATACCTTTGTCGTTTAACTACTCTATTGCTTGCTCATTCTCCTTTAATGTTCACATCTTTACCTTCAAAAGAATTCGCATTAACATTAGCTAAGAGATTATAAGAATGTGCTTGCTAAAGCTAGAGAAAATTGGGCAGCATTTCCTTTGTTTATATGACTTCCTCCATATTCCATATCGACTCCCAAACATCCGTAACATCATTCACAATATCATAAATAACAATCATCATTTATCTTACATTACCCACATTTCACAATTTCACTTCAATTTCTCCATAACCATGGTCATAATTCACTATTACGTTCTTTCACATATCATACTCATTCCATGTTCTAAAATTCATTCCTAACCTACTTACAATCACAACATATCCGTATTCATGATTCATTCCAATCTACTACTCAACAATAGCACTATTCCCACATTTATGACCCACTTTCTATATTCTTCTACAATCCAAGTGTTTTAACTTCTCAATATCTTAAACATCATGGAAATATCATAAAACTTACCTTAGATATTATAGGAACAAGCCTTGAGTGGTATTGTTTTTCTTGCACCAAAACCCTAGTTCACTTCTTTTGAAATTTCTTGGCTTAGATGACTTTAATGTGCTTCACACTCTTGATTTTTGTTGGTTTGATGAAGTTGATCATCAATTTCCTTTGTGTTCTTGTGGATGAAGAGTAGAGAACATTCTAGAGAGTTCTTGACTTGTGTATGAGAGAAATGAAATAAAATGAACTTGGGTCTCCTTTTAATAACTTAAAATCTGATTCCGTCGGGAAATTATACGGACATTTATACGGTCCGTACAAACTTATACGGTCCGTATAAGTAACCGTGAAATGGACCCTTCAGTTTCTCTTCTCTGTGACCATTATATGGTCGATTATACGGTCCGTATAAGTGACCGTATAATCCCACCAGTGAGGGACCTTCACTGTGATGGTTCTGCGGTCTATTATACGAACCGTATAACATTATACGGACCGTATAATCGACCGTATAACCCATCAGTTCACTGAATCTTATTTTCGTCACTTCGTTTGATCTCCGATCCTTATGGACCCTTCTTAACATTTTTTTAGCACTTCATTAACAATCTAAGGATCGTTATAACTCTTCTCCAAGACGTCTTTAAACTCTCATTGATTCAATACTCGAAATTCTTGCCCGACACATAACATATAACTTGTTTTCCTTAACAACTTTCTTCCCTTACCTTAAATGTCTTTGAAATCTCGATTAGGGTCATCAAACGTCATTCCTTTCTTATTAAAATATCGTACACTCGTATTCTTCTTCAATCTATTCATTGTACGTTAACGGGAAATTTTCCGAGGTGTAACATTAAGCTCCTACAAACTCTTTTCACAAGCTTCAGACCACTGAAACTTAGCAGCCTTTTGCATCAACTTAGTCAATGGTAAGGCTATTGATGAAAAAAGCCTTCCACAGACTTTCTGTAATAATTAGTCAAACCCAAGAAACTACGAATATCAGTCACACTCGTGGGTCTAGGCCAATCCTTCACTACTGAAATTTTCTAAGGGTCAACCTTAATACCGTCGCCAGACACCACATGGCCTAAGAAAGCCACAGAATTAAGCTAGAATTCACACTTAGAGAATTTTGCATAAATCTCGTTCTCCTCAAGTGTTATCAGGGTTATTCTTAGATGATTTGCATGATCCTCACGGCTCTTTGAATACACCAAAATATCGTCAATGAAAACAATGATGAAACGATCCAGATAAGGTTTAAACACACTATTCATTAAGTTCATATATGCAGCAGGAGCATTAGTCAACCCAAAGGACATTACTAGAAACTCGAAGTGCCCATAACGAGTACGGAACGTTGTTTTCGGAATATCCTGCTCCTTTATTTTCAATTGGTGATACCCAGATCTTAAATCAATCTTCGAAAAGAACTTAGCACCCTAAAGTTGGTCAAATAGATCATCTATCCTAGGCAAAGGATATTTATTCTTAATGGTCATCTTATTAAGCTGGCGATAGTCAACACACATCCTAAGGGAACAATCTTTCTTCCTAACAAACAAGACTGGAGCACCCCAAGGTGAGGAACTTGGTCGGATGAAACCTTTATCCAACAAGTCCTTTAATTGGTTTTTTAATTCCCTTAGCTCCGCTGGAGCCATACGATATGGAGGAATGGAAATTAGTTGGATGTCCGGAATAACATCAATCCTAAAATCAATGACTCTATCAGGGGGAATACCAGGAAGATCTTTGGGAAACACTTTGGGATAATCACTAACTATGGGAACAAATGCAAATTCAGATACTACGACTTTTGCATCATTAACCGCAACCAAATGGTAGATACACCCCTTAGTAATCAATTTACGAGCCTTAAGATAGGAAATAAATCTACCCCGAGGCTTAGCAATTTTAGCCTCCCAAACAATAATAGGTTCATCGGGAAAGGCAAAATGAACTAACTTATGGCGACAATCCACATTAGCATAACAGGCGGACAACCAATTCATCCCCATAATGACATCAAAATCCTCCATCTCAAGTTCATATAAATCAACCATAGTCTCACGACCCTTAATCATAACAACACAATTTCTATAGACCCTAGAAGTAATAATAGGAATACCGGAAGGTGTATCGACAGCAAAGGGTTCCAACAGTAGTTCAGGTTCCATACCAAAATTGAGAGCAAAATATAGGGTCACATAAGATAAGTTTGAACCCGGATCGATCAACGAATACACATCAAAGGAGAAAATAGTAAGAATACCTGTAACCACAGCGTCAGAGGCTTCAGCTGCCTCCCTACGAGTCAACCCATAAAGTCGAGTTGTTCCTCCATTAGAAGTGTTAGTAACTTCCTTGCCTTTACCATTACCACTAGCATTCTGATTATTAGCAGCATTGCCAGTAGGCAAATCATTCCTCTGATTGAACATATTAGCCACCGCACACAACCATTTCTGACACTCTTTCTTAATGTGGCCTCTAAAACCACAGTGATGACAAATACAATCCTCCCACACAGCTGGTCGGTTACTACCCAGAGAAAATTACTTTGATTATTATTAGTTCACTGCCCTTGTCTACCAGAAGGCATACTGGAGTTAGAATAAGCACCAGACTGAGTAGATGCTAAGTACCCTTTCCTTTGTCCTCTATTAACATTACCACTAAAGCCACCCGCAGATCGGGCCTTCTTGTTTTGATCTCTCTCCACCCTCTCCTCGTTCTTCCAGTTCTCTTGTTGCTCAGCAAATCCAACTAATGATGAGAAAGTGCAAGTAGGAGACATAGCAGCAGCAACACATGCAGACTTAATTTATGGGACTAACCCACGTACAAAACGAGTCAACTTATGCTTCTCAGTCGGAATCATGTACAGTGCATATTTTGAAGGACGGGTGAACTCCAAGTTGTATTCACGAACAGATTTTGTACCTTTCTTAAGTTTCTCGAACTTGGTAGCCATAGTAAACCTCTCTTCATCAGACAGAAACCTCTCCATGAACGCCTCCTCAAATTCAGCCCAAGTAGGAAGTACAATATCATTACGTCTTTCAGACTCCCACACCTCAAACCAAGCATGAGCAACGTCTTTCAAATGATATGACGCAAACCTTGCAGCTTCAGAACCCTAGGTATTCATAGCCCTCAGTGCCTTGAAAGTCTCATCCATAAAGTGTTGGGAGTCATCCGACTCTCGTGACCCAAAGAACTCTGATGACTTTAAATCCAGAAACTGCTTAAACCTACCTCCACCATGAGATTCCATACCTCCACGCTGATGCTAAGCTGGAACTAATGAAGTTAGCATTTGGATCGCCGTCTACATTAACCCAATCTCAGGCACACCTGCAGCAGGAACAGCATGAGAAGGCGGTGCTTAAGGTGGTGCCTGATTCCTAGCGTTATTCCCATTACCAGCGTTTGCTCCCACCAGATTTCGAGTTCCTATGGCGCGTCCTGAGTTACCAATTCCTCATCGAGTTAGGGCCATTTCTGCATGGCACGAATTAACGAGTGAATTAGAACGATCCTAAAAGGACTTCAAGCTCTATAGCACAATCTAGAATCTAGAAGAATAGGAAACACCTATAAATGTCCTGAGAGTTTCTCGGTCATGCAGGTGATCAGGCTTCACAAGGAAAACTCCACCAGACACAGCTCCACAGACACCTACAGCAATCCTAGGACGTATCTAAACCTAGGCTCTGATACCAAGCTTGTCACACCCCAAAACCCACCCTAGAGTGACCGGCATCCGAAGTCATGAACAACCTCGGAAGAACCTAAAGATGCAACATTCAACTTCTAGAACCCACAAGGCTCGCTACACAAATGCCAGCAATTTATAAATAAGCAACTAACAATTTAAAAAATGTCAATTATTAAATCAGCGAAAGGCTTGATAAAGGTATAACTAAGTCAAAACAGCAAAGCCGAAGTTTTAATAATAATCCTTCAACTACCCACGGAATGAAAGTAAACTATGGAGCTTCTAAGAATAAAGAATAATCGTCTCACGCATGCCAATACAGGCCCAACAATGAATCACATTGAAGGGATGACCTTTGAGGTTCCCTAAACATAACTGCGCACCACACCGGAATATTAGGCTTTTGGTGGCTATCCTTCCTCCCGAATAGCTAGGCATAAACTGCACCCGGGTAGCGAACCCGCAGTGGCCACTCTTCCTCCCGAATGGCTAGGCATTACCACACTAGGATCCATAGTGACTACCCTTCCTCCCGAGTAGCTAGGCTAAACACAATAACAGAGAACCATAGCATAGAAGCCGAATCACAATGTACCTCAAGGTAATCACAACATCAATTAACATCAAGACTCATTATACCACTACAAAGATACACCACTTCATTGATAATCTTGAAAACATTTCCACTTCCTTAAACATGGTTCAATTGTCATAGTTCATCATGAAACCACCATTACCAACCCTTAGCCATTATTAATGATCATCTCTTATAAAGGAAAACGATTAGAATTACTTATACATGTATATAGTATAATACAATCAAGGTTTAATGTGGGTTTGTCCCCTTACGCACACCAACCACAATCAAAGCATGAAATAGGGTTTTACAGTATGAAAAGTTCACCTTTTTATTCAATAAAAAACTTTTGAAAAGGAGACATACATCCAAAATAAGTTTTCAAAAGAGACATACATCCAAAATAAGGTTTTCAAAAGAGACATACCTTAATTAAGCCTTACGTAATTCAACAATTCACTTTTACAACGAAAAACACCCAAAACCCTAGCTTGAGTCACTTTGAGAAAGATTACCTCGCAACCCAAGGTTTTTCATTCAAGAATCATGGGTTTAATGCTACGATTGATTAATAATGTTAAAGATGTTCTTACTTTAATGTTTGAAGACTTGAAGGAAAGATTGTCATCCTTAGGGTTTATGAGAATGTGAATAAGTGATAAAATTAATTGAACCCCGCTTTATATACACACTGCTGGAGGCGGATGAAATACGCCCAAGAAATACAGGCCGTATTTCAAAATACGGGTTGTATTTCAAAATACGGGTCGTATTCTTTGGCCGTATTTTTCATTAACAAAAACAGTGGGGTCCTGATTCTCTAAGACGCTTCCACACTTAACTCGAATTTACGGAGTGTTACAGATCGCTGGGCTGAACCCTATTAAAATCCTATTTCGAACCTTAGACATTTCATTCACATATTTGGAGTTTGGGAGCTCGGCTGGGGGTGATTTTCGAGAGGTTCTTCAAGGTGCTTCAAGTGGGTAAGTTCCTAATCACTCCTTTATGATTTTGTCATCTAATATTATGGAAATTCATGCTAGAAATCAAGATTTAGTAAGGGAAATTATGGGTTTTAAAACCCTAACTTAAGAGACTAAGATTCTTTCAATTGACCATGAAAATGATGATAGTTTTGGCTGACTTTTGAGTTATGGACTCTCTAAATTTTGGGTAAACTGATTTTGGGACGAATTTCCTATTTTGCCCTTCGTGGCTCGGAATCCTATTTTGGGTGACTTTTTGGGTATGGATTTAATGAATGACATTATGGGTATTAATGGATTCGTATGACTTCCTAGAATACTAATTAGACCATATTGAAATCGTTTTCCAATAAAATTGCGGAATTGACCTTTGGGGTTTAGAACGGGGTCTATGGGTTGACTTTTTGGACCCAAATCTTCTATAAGTAATATGGGTGTTGTTTGTCTCGTATTCTTATGCTTAACCTATATTTGAGCAGGTTGGGTCATTCGGAAGCTCTACGAAAGGGCAAGGCTCTGCTGTGAATTGGCCGGATTTCTTAGCAGGCATGTTGAGACTGTAAACTCTAACTTAAGTGTTGTGGTTGATAAATTGAACTAAATAAGAGGGTGTAACGGGGATAATAAGGGGGTCCTGATACTTATAAAGTCACGAGCACTTGTATCGGGTACTGGTGACATGTTATGGGAACTTGTGCAATTTAAATTGTATAGTTGGTTTGCATGCCATGTCTTGGGCACTAACTGGTAAATAGTATGATCCTATGGATCTGTGAGTGGGGTATGAAGCCCGTACTTTCTGTCTCTTTGATTGTGTGTTTGTTTTGTTTGTTATGTGTGGTACTCATCGCTCCTAAATGCTCGTTGAAAAGTGGAAAAGAAGCTATGATAATGACTTTATTGTGTAATCGGCTAAAGATAGGCCATTTACATCTTATAATGAATAAAGATGAGATCTTTTACTGTGTTCATTGGCTTCTTATTATTGTGCATGCCATAATCATGCTTCATCTAGTATCTCATGCATTATATACATTTGACGATACATATATGGGTCTGAGGGGAAATATTTCCGGACGGAATGATGATGATATCTTAAGACAGAACTTTATTGGGTATAAGAAGCTAAAGGTGGAACCTTTGTGACGATGAGAACTTGAAAAAGGGAATCTTATGTGTATTCCTGCTTCTTATTATGATGCATGCCATATCCATGCTTATCATATATCTCCTACACACTTATCATGGCTAAAGGTAAGGTCCTTTACTGTATACATTGATTTCTTATTATTAAGCATGTCACATTCATATTTATCATGGCATCTCATATGCATTGATGGCACTAATGAAAGGTCCGAAGGGAAATGATTCTGAACGAAGTGATGATGATTATGAGCCAATGGGCTAGTTGATAGGTATATGAGCCCAAAGAGCTGAGACATTATTTATACGAGCCTAAGGGGATGAGATATGATATGTAGAGACCGTGATCTAAGGATTTTCCAGAGCTGTAGTATATGGACCTCGCGAGTCCCCCATAGGTCACGATTCATTGACATTCGAACGTGTGTATACCGGGTGATGGAAAGGCCTTGTATTGCATTGCATTGCATGGCATTACATGCATTTTCACTTTATATCATATCATTCATTCTATCTCACTTGTTGTTATAGTTGTTTGAGTAAGTTGACTGTCTATTATGCCTTGATTTTGGTTTGGATTGCCTTTTTCGGCTTTGGATGGTTGATGGATTAAGGACTTGGGTGCTTATTTGATTTCTTGATAAACCAAGGACTTAGTTCCTTATTTGGTTACCTGATGTTCTTATGGATTAGAAGCTTCACATAGGCTTAAACTAAGATTATTACAGCTTGATATATTATTATTGTTGTGAATTAATGGCGATTAAGTGGGGAGGTAGTAATCGTAGGACAGCCCTCGTCTCCATTTTCGTTAGGGTCGATCGACGATGTTGCAGAGTACACGTTGTTTCCCGTACTCACGCTACACTTGCTGCACTATTTTTGTGTGCAGATTCTATTCTCGGTACAAGTGGATCTCGAGACGCTGCCAACCGTTGTGATGATCATCTGGACGATTCGAGGCGAGCCATCAGTTGATCCATGGCACCGGATTTTCTTCAGCTATATTTTATTGTTGTCTTTTGATTCGGACAACTTATGTACTTTCCGGATGAATGCCTCGACTTATACTTCATTTAGTCATTGTTGTACTAGTGACACCAGATTCGAGAATGGTTGTACCTCTAATTTCATGTTTTATGAAAATAAGGATTACTAATAACTTGAATGATTTCTTTTCCGCTATAATTCCTTTATTAAATTTTTCTAGCGGGTTGTGGATGGTTTTCTAACTTAGTGAGATTTAGTGCCTTCATGACTTATGAAATTGGGTCATGACAATATCTCTCTTTGTAAAAATGTCATGTTATTTATACAAGTTTATGAAAGTATTCCTCTTCAATCCCAAGTGATGTATCCACTTTTAGTTATATTGAAGGTCCACCATACCCTTTGAATCCTTTCCTCAAACCAAAGCCCAAATGGAATTCCTCTTGTTTTATTCAATCAAAGTGGGCTTGGCCCAAAATAGTTTGAAGAATTCTTTAAGTTACTTGAATCTATTTCAAAGTCCATTTTAATAACACTTACTACTTTTTTGGAAATCAGATTTTGAACATTTGTAAATTCTTAAGTTAGAAGAAAGAAGGTTGAATTTTTCTCAAAGAAATGCCCACTGTTTTTTTTTTACAGTTTCTACAATTTCAGGTTTAAGAAAAAGTTGACTTTTTCCAGAAATATATACTCTACCGTCCTAGTTTCGGTTTTGTAGGACAAACTCAAAAAATTATTGTTTATAACATTTTTGAGAGAATATTATCATTATCTTTTGTTGGGTCCGAATTTGAAATGGTAATCGGGTTCCTAGCCGTTCTAAACGACATGCGTAGAGTTTGCCTAGTTCAACTAAATTTCAACCAATTGGGTTTCAAAATTTTTTATAAGTATTCATTTACAACAATAAATTTAATACACAAAAGAAATAAAAGATAGGGAAGGCTGGTGGGCCTACCGAGCGCACCAGTTGACCATTTTCACCCATGGTTGGGACTTCAATGCTAGATCCGGACTTGATAGAAGAAAAGGGATTAGGCCTCTGGCCCAACAAGAAGAGGCTTATGCAGATTTGGACCAAGTGGCCCACATCTTACAGGTTTCATACGAAAAGGAGAGGGGAAAAAGAAAAATGTGATTAGAGGGCATCTATACTTAACAACTAAACTTAATAAGAAATTTAAACACTAAAACACAATCACATGTATATAAGTATATATCAATCATAAGTATAGAATGGCATTTTCATTATAATGCCACAGTAAAGTTTCTGAAACAAATTCAACACAAAAAGACAAGCCCAAAACATCTCAAAGGAAAATAGTATGCCCAATAGGATATTGTATTCAAATAAAGCAGGACAAGGCCCAAAATAATTCTTATAAGGATAGCATTGAAGGGATAAGCCCAATTCAGTTGGTGTTAGTTCCAATTTATAAGCAATACCATGATATACCACGGATATATGAAATATACAGTCCAGCATATACCAGGGTATATATGGAATATATACCTTGTATACTTGGTGTACACCTTGCTATATCAGTGCAGGATAAAAGAAGAAAGGGAGAAGAAAAGAAGTTCGAACAAACAGGTTCTAATATTCATCTTACTCAATATCAATACATTAAGTATACATTTATAGAAAGTATGCAGTGATATACTCCGATAGGGGACATGTTCAAAGTTCAATTTCCATGCATATGATTCATTAAGGGAACACTACATCAAGCTTTATGTAACAAGACAGACAAGTAGGGAACATATTTGGCCTAAGTTGTTCTAAGTGAGAGCAGCGCTTTCACATTTGTATTTCATGATAGAGGGCAGTAGCAAACAAAGTTCAGTATCAAAAAATGCATAGTAGCAACCCCTGACGACCTCAGAATCTTGTTTCTAGCACACAACTTCACATAGTCTCTATCTTTAGGACTTACTGACACCTTAGAGGGTCCCATGGAGTTGCAATTTAATGAGGAGGAACCCCAACAGCCTAGGATAGGTAGTACTAGGTTGAGTGGAACTCAAGGCCTTTCCTAAACCCTCCCTAGCCCTAGGATAGTCACTCTTTATCTTCTTACAAATCAAGTAACAACCTCATAAGTTCCCTTTACACTTAATGTGATCAAAAACAGTTCCATTTCAAAATGACAGGCTGCTTGTTTCTTGAACCCCTTTACTATTTTAAAACCAATCCCTCATTAAACAGCAACTGGACAGTACCAAACATGAGTCATATTCAAACAAATCCTTAACATGTGCAAACTGTGTGCTTATTTTGGAATCAACTAGCTATCACAATTGCTAGGCATCAAGTTCGGTCATTTTTAATTTATCAGGGATGATTATTTGAAACAATGTTTGTGCATTTGAACTTAAACACTTAGTTACAGTTTCAATCACACTTTGCTAGTATCAAACAACTCCAGCTATCAAACAACTCCAGAAAGAAAGAAAGAAAGAAAGTAAGAAAGAAAGAAAGAAAGAAAGAAAGAAAGAAAGAAAGGCAAACATATACTCTATGTACCACCCCTATAGTATAAAAAGACTACCAAAATTTTAGACAAATACTAACAAACTGATCACATTATTTCATATTGGGGTTAACTCATGGGAAAAGGGTCATCTATTCTATATAGTGATTAAGATAAAATCAATTCAGACACTCAAGCTCATCTATGCACACAATATATATGGATCATACAAGAATTGCAAACATGCTTGAATCAGACAGAGATGAACACTTGGATATATTTAAACTACTCTACTAACACATGCTCATCAAGAACAAACCATATATAGGCACAGTCCCCCATATCAGAATGAACTGACACATGAACTAACATATTAAGGGTAAACTAACTAAACAAAGTTAGCATAAACTCTTGAGTCAAGTAAACTAATTCACATGCTAAGTTGACTAAAGGTCTTACATGCTGGTTACACATGGAGACTAAATCAGTTCTGAGCTAAAACAAGCTAAAAAAGTAGGCATTCATCAAAACTGTGACTGCTACACCCAAGTTACATAAGTATACACATGCTAATAACCTACCAGACAGCAATTAAGCCCAATAAGACATAGAAAACACCTATGAACATGTTGATAGCGTAGAACTAACTTGCATAAACACATACTTAAAGCAGGCCTTGAACTCAACTTAACATGCTTGTAATCATTTTAAACAGGCACATCATTAATCATAAACAAAACCACATCAAAAATACACAGTATACTAATGATTGGACTAATTATAGTTGGACAGTGATTAAGCTAAGTTGTAGACATGCTAATGATTAACTATATCTAGCATATACTTAGCTAAAGACCAGCTAACTGAACCAAACTGAACTAAATAAACCTTTATCAACATCCATATGACTACTAATCTACCACATCTTTAAATAAACAACAATTAAACTGTTAAACAAAACACAAAAACATATTAATAACTAAGCTAATTTAAACCTAGACAACAATATTTAAACAAAACCTAAACTAAACACACTAATGACTAATCTAACAACAATAACTAAGCAGAATAAAACACATAAACATAGAAGCACATTATAAAACTAAACTAAACAAAAATAAATGACAAGGGATGGAATTTACCTTTCTTATGTGCAGCCTTTGTCGAGAAATAAAACTTTAGACTAGGAAACTCAATTAATTAAAGGTTTCAGCATATTTGCTAAATCCCTAAGTAAATCGAGTATTTTTTGCTCTATATTCGAGACTTGGGTGTGTATCAAAAATTTTAGACTTGTTGAAATGAGAAGGGTGGGGTTCTTTATATAGAACCCTAAACTTCCAAATTCTTTGTTAAAAATAAATGTGGGACTTCAAACTGCCGAGAGGAAATTGAGACGAAAAGAACAAAAACCATTAAGGTTTCGTCCTTCTTCAAACCAAAAAGCAAAAGAAAGAGAGAGATAAAGGGTTTACCTCTTCTAGTGGTGTAATGATGGTGGGAGGGTAAGAGAAATTAATGCTCTTATGCAGTTAAGGACTGCACAAAGCCGATTCTCTGAAACTTTTCCATTTTGGTCATTGATGACCGAAGAGAGAGAGAGGAGCATTGTGAGGCGGCTAGGGTTTCAACTGAAACCCCTGCCAAATGCCAAAATGAGGGGTCTGTTTTGTTGGGTTGATAGATATAGGGGATTTGGGCCAGGTCTGGTCCATCTTGGATTGGGCCTGGCCGATTTCAAAAGGGTCTTTGGCCCAAAACATTTTATGCACATATACTATAACAAAGGCTAATTTTGTCAAATGTGGTCGTTATTAAAATCTCCAATTTGAATCGATCATTGAAATTATGGCCAAATTAAAATGTAGAAACTAATTAATCATTTCAATTATTACCTCAATTAACACACAAATAAAATCAACAATTTCAATTTTAGCCGTTTGAAAGAAATTGCAATTATAGCTAAGCAAATTGTAAAATTGAGACGTAATTGATTATTCATTCAATTAATCAAACTTATCCATTTAATGGAGTAGAGTATTTATCAATTGACCATTAAATAGTTTTGAACAATTAATCAAGTAATTGTTTCCACTAATTTTTTACTTAAATCTTGATAAACATGCTCGAAATTCTAAGAAATGTACAGATATACAAGATGATATACAATAGTATACTTGATGATATTTTACCAAATAAAAAATGAAAAAATGTCACCGAAATAATTTGTAAAATCATTTTTGACTTGTAAAATGTATATTCTACTCCGTTTGTGACCCAAGAACTCCGAATAATTAAATAAAACTATTGGAGGGCAAAAATTAAGTGTCAACAACTTCCCCTTCGTTGTTCAAGGAAGGCAAAGACATTCCTGATCATCGAAATTTGACAAATCTGATTTTTGACTGACCAATTCACTATACTTCTCTCTTTTTACGCAATTTTCAAAATTATGGCCGGACCCTGGTTTCTGGCCTACAAATCTCAAGCTTTATGAGTATTCAGGCCATTTGTAGTTCAACTCAACTAAACTTCTAATGTAATTTTTATATAACAAATCCCGGATCTTCTAGTTTTAAAACTGAGAAGTCCCAGAATGATCTATTGGAATGTGACCGGCACTCTGGTATGGAGTCCGCCTACATATCCCCAATTTCAGGAATCAATTCACTTGTAGTTTGACTCAATCGGTCCAAAAGGGTATCTCTTATGCGGGAATGCCTTTGTACTTTCCGGTATGTTTCCGACCGGTTGCGGGACTTTCTGAAAAAGAATGCAAAATAAAGTGAAATTTTTCAAAAAACATAATTTCGGGTGGCTAAGCATGGGGTGGAGTGATCTTTCAATTCCTGGACAGAGAGCCTGACTCTCGTTGGCACTCTATCTCGATCGGCTACGTAAGAAAAAGTTCCATGTTTTCTCCGCATGCATCTGGATCTGGTTTAATTGGTTTGCTCTTCTCTTTGGCGGCTACAAACCTGCTTCCATCTGCTAGGTAATGTCATGGTTGACCCTCTTGGTCCTTATTTTCTACTTTTACCACCCTTGCATGGATTCGTAATTGTACCCTTTTGGTGACCTTCTTGGCACCGTTTAATTTAAATGACCCTCTTGGTCCTGTGTAGTTGTCTTATCACCCTTGCGGTTCCGTCATTGTAACCCTCTTGGTTTAACTTTCTATGAGTGACCCTTTTGGCACTGTTTGGTTTGATTGACCCTATTGGTCTTGTGTATTTGCTTTACCACCCCTGCGTGGCTTCAATGACATGTCCTTCTCGGTTAACTTTTGAGAATAGGTGTACTTCTTAGCACATTTGATTTGGTCGACCCTTTCGGTCATTGCTTGCAAGAAATGGCCCTCTTGGTATTTTATTGAATGAATGGCCTTCAGGCACTTATTTGAATGAATGAATGGCCCTCTCAGTAGTTTGAATGAATGACCCTTTTGGAAATTTGAACGAATGAATGGCCCTCTTAGTGATGCTTTGAATGAATGGCCCTTTCGGCTGCTTGAATGAGTAGCCCTCTCGGCTGTTTGAACGAATGAATGGCCCTCTCAGCAGTTTGATTGAATGAATGGCCCTCTCAACATTTTGAATGAATAAATGGCACTCTCAGCAGTTTGAATGAATGAATGGCCCTCTCGGCAGTGTTTGTTTGAATGAATGGCCCTCTCGATAATATTTATATGAATGAATAGCCCTCTCGGCAATGTTTGCATGAATGTCCCTCTTGGCAATGTTTGTATGAATGTCCCTCTTGACAATGTTTATATGAATGAATGGCCCTCTCAGCAATGTTTGTATGAATGGCCCTCTTAGGAATGTTTGTCTGAATAACCCTTTTGACAATGTTTGTATGAATGGCCTTCTTGGAAATGTTTGTATGAATGGCCCTCTCGGCAATATATGTATGAATGTCCCTCTCGTCAATATTTGTATGAATGAATGGCCCTCTTGGCATACAAATTTTTGAAATAAATGACAGATATAGCCCTCTTGGCATACAAATTTTTTAAATAAATGACAGATATAGCCCTCTTGGATAGATTGTCTTTCTTTCATCCTTTATGTTAGTTGTGACCTTCTTGGACATGACATGTCATTTCGTTCGTTGTGTGGTCCTTTTGACATGATGATTTTGTCCTTGTGATATTTCGCTCATTGTAGCCCTTGTAGCTCGATTGTGTTGGCCTTGTGGCGCTTTTATCCTTTTGTAGCCCCCTTGGCTAGATTGTGCCATCTTTGTGGCGCTTTGTCTTTTTGTAGCCCTCTTGGCTAGATTGTGTCGCCCTTGTGGCACTTTGTCCTTTTGTAGTCCTCTTAGCTAGATTGTACCGCCCTTGCAACGCTTTGTCCTTTTGTATCCCTGTTGACTAGATTGGGTACTTAGTGTGCATCGAGATTTCCCCCGACGAGCCATTACCTGTTTCATCATTATGAGCCAACAAGGTTAGCAAAATAAATGGTCATCCTCCTGACGACACTGGGGAACCTGCATCCATAGAAAGAGTGTTAGTTTTCTATGAGGTCGATTCGTGGCATCGACTCCTGTCACATCGTTTCTTTGCTTGCTTGTTTGCGCTCTCGGTTCCGATTCTCTTAGATTTTGTAGCACGAGAGTAAAATGCAGTAAAAAAAATTAAAACATTGATAATAAGCTTTTCAAAATGTTTGATTGTAAAAACGAAATAAAAGTTTCCAAAGTATTTATGTTTGTCGTAATTACAGGTGCACTTGAGCGAGGATCTTTAACTGTCTACGGTATCTTGTGGCGGAATGGAATTTTTTAGACCTTCTCAAAAATTCTACCCAGTTTGAGTTTTATGCCGGCGAACTCTTGTGTCGATTTGTAGTGAGGGAATTTTTGAGATCCTCTCAAAAGATTTACCCTAGTTGACGTCTTTTATTGGCTGACTCTTGTGCCGAATTATCTAAGGGAATTTTTGAGGTCCTCTAAAAAATTCTGCCTAGTTGAAGGCTTTGGGTTGGCTGATTCTTATGCTAAATTGTTGCGGAGGAATTTTTGAGATCGTCTCAAAAATTCTGCCCCAATTGAAGGCTTTGGTCGGCTGACTCTTGTGTTGATCTCTGAATTTTAAAATTTTTGAGGTCAATCTCAAAAATTCGGTCCCTGTGGCTTCCTAAGGGTTTCTTTGGTTTTTTGATTGGTATGATCGAGCTCGAAGAGCGCCTACGTGTCCTGTCGCAACAGGAATCAGGTTGAACCTAGTTCGAAATAAAATAATTGGTTTTTTTCTAATAATGTAACCGAGTCCTAAATGGACTGCCCAAGTATCCCACCTTGGGAAATCAGGTCATTGCATAGTTCACATTACAAGGAAATCATTTGGTGTTTCTATCTATTACAAAAGGAAGACTAAATCTGATATGGCTTTTCTACGTATCTCTATCATAAGAGATAGGTCTCAATGTAGTGATTACAAAGTAAAGTACGATTACAAATTGAAAAGCCTGTGTTCACGCATAATATCTCTTGATTGCATCTGAATTGATTGCTTTGGGCCATTCTTGACCGTATATCTTAGTTAAGATCATCGCTCCTCTGGAGAGTACCTTGCGAACCACGTACGGGCCTTGCTAGTTAGGTGTGAACTTTCCATTGTACTCGTCTTGGTGCGAGAACACTCGTTTGAGTACCAGTTGTCCTATTTGAAAAAGTCGAGCCGTGACTCGCTTGTTGAAGCCACGAGCCATTCGCTGTTGGTATAATTTATCGTGGCATACGACAATCATTCTCTTTTCATCGGTCAAGGCTAGTTTCTCATCCTTCATGATATACTATTGATACATTGATGATATTCAAGGAAACACTGTTATGAGTTGGGCTCAGTTGGATGAGAGTGACGTGAGGACCGATGTCTGATGTTTATCCGGGAATCGAGGTATTAGTGCTGGTAACGATTATCGAGGTCTTTGCCAGAATCGTGAGGATTGGTACATGGACTTCGCAGGTCCCCTATGGGTTGTGCTGCGGAGATCTGATGTTCTATCATCGGAGTACATATGTATTGGTGCATATGCATTGCATCCGTATTTCATACATTATTGCATTACATTGTACCTTTGGCTTCTTGTGATGTTCTTGTGATATAGTTGTGATATATGGATTCGGATTGGATGTACTGAGACTTGGCACAGTTGGCTTTAGTTCTATAACATAGGTGATGACTTGTACTTGGTTACTAGCTCGTGTTGACTTATACCTTGTTGATTTACATGTTTATCTTACTTTATTGTCTTGGTATATGTTAGCTAATCTTAATCGACCTATGATACCTGCCAGTACGTGTTGTTTGTACTGACATGCACTTGCTGCATTCTTTTATGAATGCAGAGGATCAGGTGGGATCGACGTCTACCCCTCGTGGCTGAAAGTTCGAGGCTGCTGATTCGAGTCTGTTGGGGTGAGCATGTGGACGCTTCGCTACCCGAAGACTCTTCTTCTATTATGTCTTACTTTGCCATTCAGAGACATTATTTGAGACTATTGATGTATTATTATTACTTCTAGACTTATAGATTTTAGTTAGATGCTCTTGTATGACCAAACCAGTTACTGAGGTGGTTTTTGATTTACTTCCACACTTATTATATAAGCACATGTCAGACTTACATTAACTTATCTTCTTCCGCTATTTATACTGTGTTTGTGAATGTTGGGTTAAGGGTTCACCTACCGAGGTGGGATAGGTAGGTGCCCGCGCGACTTTGTGAAATTGGGTCGTGACACGTAGGTCAGTACAAACAACAAGTACCGGTTGGTATCACAGGTCGACTAAGATTAATTGACGTATATAAAGACAATAAAGCAAGAAAGAAAATAAACAACAGAGTACATGTCACCAATGTCCAAGTATAAAGCAAGTCCCAGCCTAGGATATAGCATCTAAACCCAACTGTGCCAAGTTTCAAGAGTAGAATCCGAGAACATCTCATAACCATAGCATAAAGTCCTAATTCAGCCAACAAAAGTATCCAATCACAATCCACGAAACAAATAACCAAGAGATATAATCCGATGCAATAATGTATGAAGTATGAATGCATTGCGTATGCTCGTACACATGTACTTCGACGATAGAACATCACATCATCGACAACACAACCCATGGGGGACTCGCAAAGTCCATGCATCAGTCACCCCGCACACAGGCCAGAGATGACTCAATATCCAACATGTCAGAAGATAAGTGTTCCATATCAGTCACTCTGCATACAACCCAGGAATGACTCAATATTCAATATGTCTCAGAGGAACACTCGTCACTCCGCACACAGCCCAGAGATGACTCGTAACAATATGTCTCAAGCATCTGTATTTCCTTCTCATTTCCCATCATCAGTACCATCTCAAGCCAATACCAATATATCATGGAAATGAGAATGAATACAATGCAAATGTAATATCAATAAACCAAGTCAATCCCAAACAGTACCACACGTGGGCACATAAGTAATATCATCATTAAGGTACTACGATATCATAATCAGGATATATAACTAATCACCAATATCCAATATCTCAACGTGGAGACGAGCCAACAAGTGCATAGAACAAATAGGACAATAAAGCAACGGGGTGGCTAGCCCCCAAATCATACAACAGGGCCCAACCTAAGGCAATATCCATCCCAACTTCATACCCGAAGGCTTACATGCATTCTCCGACAATATTATCTCAACATACGCTTCGCTAATTGAAGTCTCAACCGTAACCTACCTGGAAGGCCGAACAAGAAACTCGAATGGCAATCGTGAGCCTTGGCCTTTCGTTGAGCCTCAAAGTAATGAAAGTCTAGTCATATCCGAATATAGAATTAGAATAGAGAAGAAAGTATCCAAAAAAAACAAACTCCTATTTAACTCCCAAATCTCAACCCATGGAATAGGGTTTATGAACTAACAAGATGAAATTAGGAATCTATAGGTCTCAACATGAAATTAGTACTCTAGGTGATCGATTCCCATCAACAATTAACTAATTAAACTCATAGAATAGGGACTTTCGGATTCTAGAAGAAACCCCCAAATTTGGGTATAAACCCTAACTCCCAATGCATAAAATAGCCATTAATAATGAAGGAAACATGTTACAATAGCTTTTAATCAGCATTTCCATGCTAAATGAAGCTAACCCAATCCATAATTAAAGGTAGTAGTGTCTAGAAATCATTTAGGAAAGAACCCATTAAACCCTCTTTTAATCCTCAGGTTCTTAGGGATTCTAGCATGAATTAGGGGATTTCTATGATGATTAAAGGATAATGGAATAGTAATGAAGATGGAATGACTTACCATAATGATGTTCCTCCAAGAAATACCTTGAAATGCTCCCAAATGGCTCTAGTTTCGGAATAGGAAATGAATGAAGGACTTGGGGCTTTAACACCTATTTAGTGCCAGCTACTGCCCACACCCGCTATAGCGATGACAGACCGTTATAGTTGTCCCGCTTCAGCGGTCCACCAGAAAATAGATAGGGCCGCTATAGCAGCAGGGCCACCGTTTCTGCGGTACCGCTGACGCAGCCCTGGTTTCGCAGAAGCGGACTGTCACGACCCAAACCGAAGGGCCGCGACTGACACCCAAGACCCTACTCGGCTGAGTGCCATACTACCATTCCATCCATGAGTCACAACTTTTTGTGAACCTTTAATCTGTGAAGAGACGCTTCCGTCAGGTACAAAAAAAACTTTTCAATAAAACTCTTTTGTCAAATCAAGGACTTCTCCCTTATCGTTAGTTCAAGAAAGCCTTTAGTCACAAATAAAATCTTTACACAGGAAACGAAGCATAAAGACCCATCGACCTATATGGTCGTTTTACATAACTGCCGACTCCTCGACGCCCTATCCACAGGACACTGTCTGCAAAGTCTCTAACATATACAAAATACCATAACATAAGCACTTTGACTCGGCAACACTCTGAACTGAGATGGAGCTCACCAATCCAGCTGATAGCCTGGGAACATCCTATATCCAATGTCTTCTACTCATCTGTATACACCTGCATGGCATGAAACGCAGGCCCCCCAGGCAAAGGGACGTCAGTACGAACAATGTACCGAGTATGTAAGGCAGAATTGAAACAATATATCTCGACTCGGATGATAAAAGAGTAACAGATTCAACCTGTACCTGTAGCCAACTCTGATAAACATGTACGTGCATATGAACTTTTAATGCAGCATGAGTATGTGTATATATATATATATATATATATATATATATATATATATATATATATAAATCCTTCACCCTACTGGCAGCCCCTTCGGGCATAATAGCATAATGGCCCCTTCAGGCAGCCCCTTCGGACATCATAATCATCGTCTACCAGCTGATCAGGTGGTTTGCATATATAACGCCTTAGCCCTTTTCCCTTCCCCATGAAATGATGTCGTGCATGTATGTAAATATGCAAATGCATGAAAATCTTTGAAAACCATCAAAAGACTCCCTTCGGAGAAACTTTAACGCAAAACGGGAACTTCTTCCCCTTTTCATTTATCTCCTTCGAGACCCCAAAATTTAAATGTAAAATGCATAGGAAAGATAAAACCTTTTGAATGTCCCCTTCGGGAATTAGAAAACATTATGAAATTGCACAACTTATGGACGCCCCTTCGAGACTTAAGAGGTCAAAGATACGAATACTCCTACACTGTCAAGGAATAGAGTCTTTGGAGTTCGTTTATTTGCTGGGTTCGTTTAGATAATAAGGATCTTCATCACTACCATAATCACCACCACTATCATGTATCACTTTGAATGATCCATAACATAAACTGAGGCCATATGTTAGATAGCACGCTCAGACATAAGCTGAGGCCATAGCACACTCAGACATGAGCTGAGGCCATAGCACACTCAGACATGAGCTGAGGCCATATCATACTCAGACATGAGCTGAGGCCATAGCACACTCAGACATAAGCTGAGGTCATATATTATATAGCACACTCAGCCACGTCATGAAATCAGCTAGAACCTAAGGCTTGAAAATCTCTAAGATTGGAGTCATTGTAAGATTTTTCAGAAACTATAGACTTCTGGCATTTCTAGGAGTAAAAATATTATGGATGTCATGTATGGAATCAAAACATAGGAATCATGCCTTTGAAAGAAAGGGACGAGCCTTAACATACTTGGAAGCTCGCTTCTCGACTTTCCAACCTACCTCTTGTCTTGAAATCTACATATAAAACCATTCATTCTATTGTTAGGCTCGTTGTTATATACTTATCCTAAACCTCCAAATAAATCTTTCTAGAATCTGCCGAAATTTCGGCAGCATCTCCTCTATTTATATGCCTAGCCCAAAATCTCAATTCAGCAGCCAACAACAACAACAACAATACCAACATCAACAACAATATTATCAACACCAATATGTACCATAAAACAGCCCACACACTGTTTTCCAACTTCCATAACTAACCAACTTACACAATTATGTAACGACTATATCTCCGTAATTAAGTCTTAAATAATACCAAAAGAGAAAGATCCATACCTCTTTTCTTGTTAAGACAGCAATATCCACGCTAAAATCCACCGCAAAACAATACTAGAATCACAACCATGCGTTACCCGGACCTAAACCACTACTCTGATACTTGAAAATTGCTCACTTTTTGTTTTCCTCACTCTCTCTCTTCAATTTCTGGAAATTTCCAGCAAAATCTAGTGAAAAAAAGGGGTTCTCACCCTTTTTATAAGGGTCAAATTCGGGTCGGGTCACTGTAGCATTTTACTGTAGCAGCACTGTAGCAGGTCGGTTACTGTAGCACGCGTTTCTACTCTGTCAGCTGAACTTGTAACGTCCATAATTCTCTACTCCGATGTCCTATCGACGAGCGGTTTGTTGCGTTGGAAACTAGATTCAACGAACTTTATCTTAGGCTTTTGTTTCACCTTAAAACACTTCATATGCTAAAAGATATGCGTCCCCCAAGTTGGACCAAAATTTTCACACAAAACATTACCCATCCTTTCTCCAAAGTCGTACTACTTCATTTCTTCCACTCATTTCCTTATAAAACCTTCCGGTATACCTTATATACATCGTTCACTCATTAAATATACTTAATAATGCTTGCTCCTTATATTCCAAAGTGGTTTTACTTAATCCTAACTCAACGTACTTATGTTTCAAATTTGATAAGTGATCTTCAAAGATACGGGGTGTAACACGGACACCATAAACCAGAAACCAACCAGAAAAGTAACTCAACTGTCATGAACTCAACCCGAAATCCCGACTATCACCCGAGACCATCTGCCCACAAACACGATATGCATCTATACATAGAAACGCGCTATGAACGCACTCGTGACCTCAGAATTCCCAATTGAGGTCTCGTTGACTGAGTCAACCCCCTATACCTCAAAATTAACTTCCCAACCCAAGTCCCAAAATGCACCAGAGTGTATTGGGAACTGAACTGAATATACACACAAGTTCTAAAAGACCATCCGGACCTCTCGAAATCAACTAATTCCCAAAAAAGATCTGTTTACCCAAAAGTCAACTTTGAGTCAACCCTTTTTCACTTTAAGCCCAAATTTCCCATAAAATCACTCAAATCATATCCAAAGACCTCGGGAAGAGTGTCAACGGTCCCCTCAGGTCAAATGTGAGCTGACCAAGCTCGGGAAAGGGTCAAAAGGATCGACCAAATGGTTCATTACATCATATACTAATTAAACAATAGCTCGTCCTTGAGCGACAAGGAAAACAGAACGGGAAATTACCTGAATCGGCAAATAACTGAGGATATCGGCAACACATATCGAACTCAGTCTCCCAAGTAGCCTTCTCAATAGAATGATGCTTCCATTGCACCTTCACAAAAGCTATCTCCTTAGACCTCAACTTTCGAACTTGCCTATCCAAAATCGCAATAGGTTCCTCCTCGTAAGTCAGATTCTCATCATGCAATACCGAGTCCTAATGAACAATATAAGTACCATTGGAATGATACTTCTTCACCATAGACACATGAAAAGCTGGATAAACGCCTGCCAAGCCTGGTGGCAAGGCCAACTCATAAGCAACATCGCCCACACGATCAAAGATCTCGAATAGCCCAATATACCTCGGATTCAACTTACATCTCTTCCCAAATCTCATAACACCCTTCATGGGTAAAATCTTTAATAGGACCTGATCACCCACAGCGAACTCAAAATCTCAGACCTTCCGATCCGAATACATCTTCTGATGACTCTGAGCTGCCAAAAGTTTGGGCTGAATAACCTTCACCTTCTCAAGAGACTCTCTGAACAGATCTGTACCTCAAGGTCGAACCTCAAACACATCAAACCGAACAACAGGAGATCTACACCTCCTACCATATAAAGCCTCAAAAGGCGCCATGTCGATACTTGAGTGAGAGTTGTTGTTATACGCAAACTCTACCAATGGTAAGTACTGGTCCCAATGACCACCAAAGTCCATAACACAAGCCCTCAACATATCCTCGAGCACCTGAATGGTCCGCTCGAACTGCCCATCGGTCTGAGGGTGGAAAGTTGTACTAAGATCCACTCGGGTACCCAACTCAGCCCGAAAAGTGCTCCAAAAAAGGGAAGTGAAGATAGAAACCCGATCAGATATGATAGAAATGGGAACCCCATGCAATCTCATAATGTCACGAATGTACAACTTGGCTAACTTCTCCGCGGTATAAGAAACCTGAATTGGAATAAAACGAGCGTACTTAGTCAACCGATCAACAATCACCTAAATCGAATCAAACTTATCCAGGGTCTTCGAAAGACCCACAACAAAATCCATAGCAATCCTCTCTCACTTCCACCCGGGAATGGGCAACCTCTGAAGTACACCACTGGGTCGCTGGTGCTCATACTTACCTTGCTGATAATTCCCACACTTAGCCACAATATCGGCTATATCCCTCTTCATGCGACGCCACCAGTAATACTACCTCAAATCACAATACATCTTAGTTTCCCCCGGATGAATGTAATATCGAGAGCTATGGGCGTCAGTCAAAATCAAATGAATCAAGTCACCAATAAGAGGGACGCACACGCGCCCCTTAATCCTCAAAGTACCCTCAAATCAATCATGGCCTCCTTGGCCTCACCCCTCAGAACCCTATCTCGAATCTTGCTCAATTGAGCATTCTCAAATTGATGGGTCCTAATCTACTCTAACAAGGATGATCTCACCTCAACACAAGCTAAGACTTTTGCTGGGACCAAAATATCAAGATGAACGAAGCTGTTGGCCAGAGTCTGAACCTCCATGGCCAACGGACGCTCAGAAACAACCAAACGAGCTAAAATCCCCATAATTGTGGCCTTGCCACTCAAGGAATCAGCAACAACATTGGCTTTCCCTAGATGATAAAGAATAGAGATATGATAGTCCTTCAGGAGCTCTATCCATCGGTGCTACCTGGAATTAAGATCTCTCTGGGTAAACACGTGTTGAAGGCTATGCAGATCGGTGAAAACCTCATAATGGACGCCATACAAGTAATGCCTTAAGATCTTCAAAGCGAAGACCACACCTAGAAACTCCAAATCATGGGCAGGGTAATTCCTCTCATGGATCTTCAACAGACGAGAAGCATAGGCTATGACACTACCCTACTGCATCAAAACAGCACCCAAACCCATACGGGATGCATCACAATAGACTGAGAAATCCTTACCCTCCACGGTTAGTGTAAGAATTGGGGCTGAAGTCAAAAGGGTCTTGAGCTTTTGAAGGCCCTCCTTACAATCATCGGACCACCGGGAGGGAACATCCTTCTGGGTCAATCTGGTCAATGACAGAGCAATAGTAGAGAAACCCTTCACAAATCGACGGTAGAAACTGGCCAAACCCACGAAACTATGGATCTCGGTCACAGTAGTGGGCCTTGCCCAATCCCTCATAGCCTCAATTTTCTTAGGATCCACCATGATCCCGTCCTTAGACACAACGTGGCCCAAGAACGCTACAGACTCTAACCAAAACTAACACTTCGAAAACTTAGCAAACAAACTATTCTTCTTCAACAACCCAAGCACTGTGCGAAGATAACCCTCATGCTCCTCGATACTCTTGGAATACTCTAAGATATCATCAATAAACACAATCACAAATGAGTCAAGGAATGGCCTAAAGATGCCATTAATCAAAGTCATTAATGCAGTCGGGGCATAGGTAAGCCCAAATGACATAACCAAAAACTCATGATGCCCATATCTCGTCCGAAACGCTGTCTTCAGAATATCCTCGGCCTTGATCTTCAGCTGATGGTAGCCTGAACGCAAGTCAATCTTCGAGAACGCTGAAGCACCCTGAAGCTGGTAAAATTGTTACACCTTGTAGTTTTGTGCATTGAGATTTGTAGTACGTTGAGGTCTTAGTTTTGGACACCGGGATTTATTTCAAGGATATATGAGGTTAGACATGATTAACTTGTGTTTATAAGTGTTTAAATTCAAGTTTGGTGAGTTACGAAAGGATTGGAGAATAAGTGAATCGAAGTAGG
Organism: Lycium barbarum; assembly: GCF_019175385.1. NCBI lineage: Eukaryota > Viridiplantae > Streptophyta > Magnoliopsida > Solanales > Solanaceae > Lycium > Lycium barbarum. The sequence continues at coordinate 74,381,050 of NC_083346.1, forward strand.
AATGTTCGTCAAAAGTAGTTTTTGGAAAATATGGTATATGGGTCGTATAAGTGAGATATGATCCGCATTTCGAGATATGGACCGTATTTAAGGATTTTTAAAAATTTCAGAGAAGACAGTTTTGGAGGTGGTATTATACGGCTAACTATATGGACCGTATAATTTTATATGGCCAGGATGTTGGTCGTATAATGTTATACGGCCAAGGATACACGCCGTATATATATATATATATATATATATATATATATATATATATATATATATATATGATGTTACACCTCGCAAATTTTTCGTATTGGTTGTGAGGTAAACTAGCGTAAGCCGGAGAGGCCATGGAACCTTTATAAGGTTAAGGAAGACTTTTAACAAGTGTTAAGGAAGTATCTAAAGGTTCCGGGATCAAGCGAATCGAAGAACATAAGTTTGTCGAAACTTTGGAAAACTTGACAGAATTTTGGACAGAATTTTTGGTCCAACTTGAGGGAGGTATATATCTTAGCATATGAGGAGTTACGGAATGCATAACCTATGTAAATTCAAGTTCAGAGACTCTTCTTTCCAATGCAACTGGCAAATTGCAAATCTGCGATACGAGGCCAAAGTTACGGCCCTTATAATATTGTACGACCGGAGATACGAACCCTTATAACACAAAGTCGGTGGAAATTTTCAGAATTTAAGTATAATGACCCCTCTTCATTTTAATTATTTTAGATATAACCCCAAGTCCTAGAAACCTCTAGAGACCTCTCCAAACATATTCAAACATATTTCTAAGCCTAAATCAAAGATCAAGGTGAAGATTAAAGTGTTTAGGATTTCCAAGTGAGCTTTACACTTGTCTCCTCTTCTTGATGATGGTTGGGTGAGTGCTTGTAAGGTGGAGTAACCTTGGAATTGAAGTGTTCCTGAATTTTGAGGTAAGATTTCATCTTAGTTTCATGCTTATGACTTTATTTAGTAATTATGTCAAGATTTGAAGAAAAGAAATTGGAGGAAAAGTTCAAATATGAAATTGATGATATTTTGAGTTGTGAATTAACTTGAGCTATAATTATTAGCATGTTTTGAGCATAATCTTTTTATTAGGGATAATAACGATGTTAAAGAAGTGTCGTATGCAAGTGTATAACGGGTTGAGTTGAAGTTGCTGTTATGGATTAATTATGAAAAGAAGTTTTGGGATTGAATTGAGTTTAGTTTGAATGAAATATTTTGATTATTGTATTGTTGATGTTGTTATAGTTGTTTGTGAGTTCTTTGGAAATTTGGTGGAAGTGGATAAAATAGGGGAAGCGCTGCCCAAATTCCGCTAGCTCACTAATTACTCTAGTTTGAACTTATGAGTGTTTTCAAGAATTAACTCTAGTATGAATCCTCTTGAATGTAGATTTGCGAGCTTGGAGGAAAAACGTTAAGTAGTTAAGGAAACGAAAAGGTATGTTAAAGGCTAACCCTTTATTTCTTATGGCATGATCACTTCGATTATACAAATGTCCTCCATGATGACTCATTTTCTAGAAATACTAAAGCTTATAGTTCTTGATGTTCTTATGATACTATTGAAATTTGTTTCATGATTATTGATCTTGTTCATTGTTGTTGATCTCATCTTATGGTAATTGTTCTTTCAAGGTGAGATATGATGATGATGATAGTTCCATAATGAAAATCGGGGGTTTACCGACCGTCACTCCGATGGAGTTATAGCTTTTATTTGGGCTCTCATACATGCTTTATATATAAATAGCTATTTTCTCACACCGAGTTGCACAATAAACGGTCGGGTACGGCACGTAGATGTGCACACCATTGTAGTGGGTATGTTGTGATGTTACCCCAGACGTGGGATGATGATGATGTCACGACCCAACCCCGTAGGCCGTGACTAGTGCCCGAGTTGGACACTCATATCACCTGCTAACTATAATCATCTACAGCTAGCATATCGAGAACTTATTTGTATAAAAAGGCAAGATGTTATTTTAAAGCTGTCACATATATGCATGTCATAGCCACCTGTCTCCTGAGGAGTTACAATTTCCAACAACAAACATATATATATATCTACACAAGCCGACAAGGCTGCCACTACACGCAACATCCCAAACACACACACACACATATATATATATATATATATATATATATATATATATATGCAAGCCGACAAGGCTGCCACTACGAATGGGTACGCCCCAAACATAAGTCATATCCATACAACGAAACAACAACTATATACAGACCCACACAAATGTCCACAGACTTCTAAGAGTAATGACAGTGTCATATGACGGGACAGGGCCCCGCTGTACCCCGAACAAACACATATATATACAACAAAAGGGATTTATACCACAAGCTAGGCTCCGGAACAAAGGAGCTTCCCAAAGTAGCTGGATAGATATCCTAGGCTGGCGGATCTCCAAAACGAGCGTCTGTACCTGCAGGCATGAACTCAGCCCCCCGAAGAAAGGGGGGTCAGTACGGAATATGTACCGAGCATGTAAAGCGTGAAATATAGTAAATAGAATCATACTGAGACAAGGAGTGTAGGATCTAATGCAACAAACAGAAATCCATAAAACTTACCTTTGAACATAATTCATATTTATCAACCTCATACTAATATCAATATAGAGTTTAGTAGTCAAAGCTGAGTAATCATTCTGTACATAACATATATAACGTGTCCTGGCCCTCTAGTGAGGGGCTCGGTAATTAAAATCATAGCATCATAAACATATACATATACATGTCCCGGCCCTCTAGTGAGGGACTCGGTGAAATAATGATCATATGCCCTCCTGGCCGCCATCCCCATATCATCATAACATCATATCATCATATCATCATGTCATCATATCATCATGTATATATATAACGTGTCCCGGCCCTCTAGTGAGGGACTCGGTGAGTAATATAGTAAATATGCGCACGAAAACGTGTCCTGGCCCGGGACTCAGTGAAGGATGTAACGGTAAGCACGAGCAGAATAATAAGCAACCACATACATGCAAATCATCTTTGGAGACTCAATAGATAAGTAACTAATCAGCTTTCAAGTGTCAGGATAATAATCATATTCAGTTCTTTCTAAATCTTATTACAAACCATAGCAAGGAACGTTTCAGGATTCTTATACATGTATCAATTTAACATGATATAGCTTTTGAAGGTCAAGTATGACTCTAATTATGCAATTCTTTAAGAGTAGGAATTTCCATACATCATTTGTTAGTCAATCATATAGTAGGCTCGTGACAATAACATTAAGGAATGAATAAAATCATAATTCATGCTTGGAACTAGAGAGTAGAGTTTACCCCCAAGGCTCATATCATTTCTTACTTACGTCTAGGACATGCCAAAAGAAGGAAGGATTAGGCTTTACATACCTTTAGCGTTTAGTCGTATTATAACTCGTACTCGCTGCCCAATAGCACCTTATCCTCTATCAAGATATCAAGATTTACGATTAGTCCACGAGGGAATTCAATACGTATTTTAACGTTAATAATCCCTTTCTAACATTTAGACGACGTTTCGTTCGCATTCAACCCAACTAGTACTCCAAGCTAATATTGCTAGTCATACTTTCAAGTACCAACCCGGGATTATTTAAAACATGACTTAAGGGAGCTTCGGACAGCCCGTACATTATTCAAAACAGTCCCCTATTCACGGCCAAACAGCCCACACAACATTACCATTTTCAATTCGAAATTTTCCAACTTCAACTACAACGACAACAACACGTTTAACAACATTACTTATACGATTATTGGAACTGTTTTAGCATCATATTAACTCCTACAACAGCCCACAAACCATCTCAATTCAACTTGAATCATTAAACTTCATCTTCACTATACGTCCATAACAACAATCAACGTTCAAAATAAACTAATCTATCCCTTTCATTAAAACAGTCCACGGTTTGGACTGTTTTTCTACTTCAACATAAATCATTTCTTTTACACCTCAATTCACATATTCATAATGCATACAATACACCACAATGTCCATAACAACAACAATCAAAGCTTGACACAAAACGGTCCATTAATTCCTCTAAACCAGCCCCTACACGGCTTCAACACAACTACAACAACTTCATGAATTTCATTCGTTTATTCGTACTACAACACATTCCATCCATTTCCAATACATGTACAAGGAGATTACACGTTATTTCCTATAGACCTATAGCACACGACCCACTTCAACTTCAACAACAACAGTCCAATACCAACATGCACAATCATATACATTCAATTCACCACAAAACATATGAAAGATGATCAACTCTTACCTTGTCACTCAATCCTTCAATCGACTAGCCCTTCAAATTCACTTCTTGAATTTCAACACTTGTTCTTGCTATTCCAATGAATGCTACACGTTATTGTACACCTTCAAAGGGGTTAAATTGCTTGAGAAACTGAATTTTTGATCAACTTGGAGCAGCCCTATTCTCGGCCAGCTCTAGCCGAGACCCTCTCACTCTATCTCTAAGTTTCTAAACTTTGTGAAGATGCAAATGATTTAGTTAGTGTAGAATGAATCAGCATTCTTGTTATATATATGTAGTCCATGATTTGGACATGTGTCCCACTCAATATTTGAGTCAATTATCATTGACCACCTCAATATAACTTACACGGCCACTTATGGCTATTTTAATGGACTGATTTAGTTTTTTAATCCCACTTACTAATCTAATCATGGTTAATTTAATCCCAATTTTCCATTAATACTTCTATACCAAATGAAATTTATAGGCAACTTGTGACTTGAAACGAAATCGGAAGTTAGAGTCTCTACTTCGTATCTTAAAATAGTCTTGTCTTTAACTTGTCGCGTTTAGTTTAAAATGTCCCAATGTATAAAAATACGGGACATAACAGTTGATATGATGATAACACCGAGCCTATATGGTCGGGTACGGTATTATATATGTATGTACGATTTTTTTTTTTTTTAAAAAAAGCTAAGCATGCATGATATCCACCTTAAGAGGCATTTAGAGGTACAGATTGATCTCTTTATTTTATGTTATCTTCATCCTTCCATTATTTTGTTACTCATGCCTTACATACTCGGTACATTATTCGTACTGACGTCCTTTTTTTTTTGTTGTTGACGTTGCGTTCATGCCCGCATGTAGACAAGGAGACGAACCAGACCCCTAGACTGCTTGTTTAGCGATTGTACAGAAGCTCTCCATTTGTTCAGGAGTTGCGGTTCAGCTAGTACTATTCTTTTGTGTACATATATGGGCATGGCGAGGCTCTGTCCCGTCTTTATGATGTTATACACTCCATGTAGAGGCTCGTAGACAGAGGTGTATAGTTTGATGTTCTGTGACCTTTTCGGTCCACATTGTGTTATATCATTTTGGCACCCTTGTCATATATGGGCATAGTTTGTTGGTGAACGAATAGATGTGCATTTATCTCTTGGACTCATGCCCTTACAGATTATGATATTTATGAGTTATCTTTGTGGTTCACCTAGATATGATTATGAGATATTTGCAAAGAGGTGCTTGGTAAGTTAGCTCCAGGTGCCCGTCATGGCCCTCTGGTTGGGTCATGACAAAAGTTGTATCATAGTAGTTCGTCCTAGGGTTTGTCTACGAGCTGCGTCTAGTAGAGTCTTGTTTATGGGTGTGAAGGGCGCCACACTTATAAACAGGATACTGCGGGGCATTTAGGAATGATTGACCTTTCTTTCTCATCTTAGATCGTGCGATAGAGCCATGTTATAAGGATTCTCCTTTCCTGATGGTGTGTTATGATTTCAGCGATGCCTGTGAAGAGAAAAGCTACTATGGCCCAGAAGGGCAATTCAGTGGCAGGTAGGAGAATTGGACGGGTACCGCTTACAGATGTGCAGGAGGGCGAGTCCCAAAATGAGGTTCCATCTCGGTCCTCCAGAGGTGCATAGAGGAGACTCAGCTCCAGCACCCCCAATTCCTCCACTAGATGCCTCAGGTCAAGATATGAGAGAGGCTATTCAGTTGTTGACCCAGTTAGTTGCCGCTCAGGCTCAGCGACAGGGTGCGGATCATGGTGATAGTGCTTTTAGTGTCAGAGTTCGTGATTTTATTAACTTAGACCCTCCAGAGTTCTTTGGGTCGAAACTAGATGAGGACCCGCAGAACTTTATAGATGGGATGTTGAGGACATTGCAGGTAATGCATGATTCAGCTATTGAGTCGATAAATTTGGCCTCTTATAGATTACGGGATATTGTTATTTATTGGTATAATACCTGTGTCACGCCCTAAAACCCACCCTAGACGTGACCGGCATCCGACATCATGAACAACATCAGAAGAACCTAAAAGATGTAATAACAACATTTGAACCCGCCAGGTTCAATATTCGCCTCCAACAGTTTATAAAATAAATGTAACAAATCGTGAATATATGAATTAAATCAGCGGAAGTCTTTATTCATTAAATACTTATTTAAACGTAATAACGTGCCTGAGAGTTAATCAATAACTCAACAACTACCCACAAGAACGTATATTATGGAGCTTCTAAGATAAAGGAATAATAGTTTGACTCATCGGGACGCAGCCCGAAAAACTAATAATGAATAAACAAATAAATAGGGTGTCCCACGAATGAACGTGCGGGATCACCAAATCAGCAGCAACAACAAGTCCTTTCAAAGCGCCGGAAGTGTTAAGAACCTGCTCTTCTCCGTTACCTAACATACCATTAAAAATAACAATGGTATGTCTGAGTACTTCGTACTCAATGAGTGCCTCGAGGACAATAGGTAATATGAAAATAAAATATAATAATACATAAAGAAATCAGTTCTTAAAAGATAGTATAAAACAGTTATTCCACTTTAAGCTTCTTAATATGATTTGTTAAACAGTTTACAAAGCCGTTTCAAAATCCCAGTTTCAATTATGCTTTAAATCAATTAGGCATAAACACCAATTCCATAATAAAGATGGATATCACAATCGCCCATATAGGCCCAACTCAACATCAACAACACTGCGTAATACACCGGAATATGGATTCACGACGTCTACTCTTCCTCCCGAATAGCAAGGCAATTAATACACTCCAGGTAGCGAACCCAGAAGTGGCCACTCTTTCCCCCGAATGGCAAGGCAATTAATACACTGGGATCTATAGTGGCTACCCTTCCTCCCGAGTAGCTAGGAAAAACACAACAACCAGTTCTCATAGAATAGAAGCCAATTCATAATTCATTTGTAATGTAGTCACATCATCCATTGTCATTACGGTTCATTATGCCATATCGAAAGAATAAGTAATTCCAATCAATGTTTTGAAAACGTATAACTTATTTACGAAAGATTTCCATGTCCCAATTCATCAATGAGAATGTCGTCACCAACTCTTAACCATCATTTTTAAGCATCTCTCATAGAGGAGAACATTAATAATATCTTATACATATATAGGGTTTGTTACAATCTAGGTTTACTGTGGGTTTGTCCCCTCACACACATTAACCACCATTTAAACATGAATTGGAGTTCAAGAAAGATGAAAAGATTACTTTTCCTTTCATTCATTAAAGAATCTTGAATGAAATTTATACTTCTAACAATAGTTTCAAAAGTGATTTTCATTCAAAATAAGTTTTCAAAAGAGAGACATACCTTAATATGTTAAACAAAGTTTAACAATTCACTTTTCTAATGAAGAACACCTAAACCCTAGCTTGAATAACTTTGGGAAGAATTATGTTGCAAACCCTAAGTTTTGGTCACAAGAATCATGTTAAGAATCATGGGTTTGATGTTAGAATGGATTAGTAATGTTAAGGATGTTCTTACCTTTGATTTGAAGACTTGGAGGAATGATTTTCGTCCTTAGGGTTGTTCAGAAAGGGGAGGAATAAACAAAACAAGTTTCTTATTTATATTTTTCTAGTGAAAACGGGCCAAAGGACGCCCCCGAAGGACGGACCGTCCTTCGTGTTACAGACCGTTCTTTGGACCATCCTTTAGTGGAAATTTCTAGAGAGTTCTGGTATTTTTGAGGTGTTACGGTTCCGTATTACGGCCCGTAACACGTGTTACGCTCCGTAACGTCTCACCGTAACACATGCCAAATTTCTAGCAAAGACAGGCTTCAGTAAAACGGACATAACTTTTCTTGCGCTGGGCGACCTACCATTTGAAAGCTATTTCAAATATCTACAACTTTCATCAAGGAGGTTTTTACAAATTCGCAACACATTTGCATGAAAATCACCCAGAAGACAGACCTACCAAAACTTAGGTGAATTTAAGAGCCCTTAAGAACTTCAATTGTTGGTTTGACTTCAAAACGACTATCTTCCACCCGAATTCATCAAGAATGGATTCATATAGATATAATATCATCTTAACACTAGAGTTTTACACATTCATACCTAGCTTAAGCTTACGGGGTGTTACAACCTGGATGTCGTCTAGAGGGGTTAACACACCTCCACTTGTGCAGTAAGAGTTTGTAAATGCTTTCCTTCGACATTATTTAATGCTAAAGATTTGACGGGCCAGGGCTGATAGGTTCCTGAACCTTAGATGGGGGAACATGAGTGCTCAGAAGTATAGCCTTCATTTTAATTCACTGCTAGGTATGCTTCAGCTATGGTAGCTGATATGAGAGATTGTGTTCACCGGTTTGTGAGTGGTTTGGGACTGCATTTGATTGATGATTGTTTGACGGCCTCACTTCAGGAAAGTATGGATATTTCTCATACTCAGGCCCATGCCCAGAATCTTGAGGAGCGATAGCAGCAGCGGAGGAGTGAGCGTGAGCATGATAGAGGTTATAGTAAGAGAGCCAGATCTTCAGGTGCTATTAGTGAGTTCAGAGGGGGTCAGAGGCAGCAGTATTCTAGACACCTCGGCCATTCCGCGCCTAGTGCACCTCCGTGATTTGCAGGTAAGAGATTTGATCGACCTATTTATTCAGGACTAGGTCAGGGTTCTAGAGACTCGGGTTCTCAGTATAGGGGTGATTCAGGTCAGATGAGGCCGTCTTTACTACGATGTACTCAGTGTGGTAAGTTGCATACGGGACAGTGTCGTTAGGGTTCAGATGCTTGTTATGTCTGTGGTTAGCCAGGACATATTATGTGTCTGTCCATCGAGAGGTGGTAGAGGTATAGTTCAACCTACAGAATCAGCAGCAGGTTCTTCATCATCTGTACGCCTCTTGGGGAAAAGTTTGTAGACATCAACAGGTTGTGGTAGAGGTAGAGAAGGAGCGTCCAGTTCGAGCGGCCCTCAGAACCGTTTTTATCCACGGGCTGGATGACAGGATCTTGAGTCTTCGCTTGATGTTGTTACAGGTATACTATCAGTATCTTCTCAGGATGTATATGCATTGATTGATCCGGGTTCTACGTTGTCGTATGTTACTCCTTTTGTTTCTAGTCAGTTTGGGGTAAAACCCAAGTCAATTAAACCTTTTGAGATGTCCACACGTATGGGTAATCCAGTAACAGCCAGATGAGTATATAGAAATTGTGTGGTTATAGTCTGTGACTGCCATACACTGGCAGATTTGATTGAGCTAAGTATGGTAGATTTTGATATTATTATGGGTATGGATTGGTTGGCTGCTTGTTATGCTAATGTTGATTGCAGAACGAAGGTGGTTCGATTTCAGTTTCTAGGAAGACCAGTGTTCGAGTGGAAGGGTAATACAGCATCTCCAAGAGGTAGGTTTATTTCCTATCTCAAGGCAAGGAAGATGATTGCTAAAGGTTGTATTTATCATTTAGTCCTGGTTCAAGATACAGAAGCAAAGTCGCTGACTCTTCAGTCTGTCCCAGCAGTTAATGAGTTTCCGAATATATTCCCGGACGAGCTGCCCAGTCTCCCACTAGAGCGGGCGATTGATTTTGCCATCGACGTACTACCAGATACTAAGCCAATATCTATTCCTCCTTATAGAATGGCACCTACTGAATTGAGGGAATTGAAGGAGCAACTGAATGATTTTCTTGAGAAAGGCTTTATCAAGCCTAGCTCGTCACCGTGGGGAGCACCTGTGTTGTTTGTAAGAAAGAAATATGGTTCGCTACGGATGTGTATCGACTACAGGTAGCTGAATAAGGTGACAATAAAGAACAAATATCTACTTCCAAGAATTGATAATTTGTTTGATCAGTTGCAGGGTGCCAAATGGTTCTCATAGATAAACTTAAGATCCAGGTATCATCAGGTGAGAGTTAGAGAGAAAGACATTCCAAAGATGGCCTTCAGAACCAGATATGGTCATTTTGAATTCCGAGTAATGTCGTTTGGGTTGACGAATGCACCAGCAGTATTTATGGATTTAATGAACAGTGTATTCAAGCCTTTCCTGGATTTGTTTGTGATTGTATTTATTGATGATATTTTGGTATACTCTAGATCAGAGGTAGAGCATGCAGACCATTTACGTGTTGTTCTTAAAGTTCTTCAAGATAGGAAGTTGTATGCAAAGTTCTCTAAATGTGAGTTTTGGTTTAATTCTGTAACTTTTCTAGGGCATATTTTTTCAGCTGACGGTATCCGAGTGGATACGCAGAAGATTGAAACAGTAAAGACTTGGCTGAGACCCACAGCACCCACGGAAGTTTGCAGCTTTCTAGGCTTGGCAGGTTATTATAGGCGATTTGTAGAAGGGTTTTCTTCTATTTCTGCACCATTGATGAAGTTGATTCAGAAATCAGCTAAGTTTCAATGGACGGATGCTTGTGAACGCAGTTTTCAGGAGTTGAAAATAGATTGACTTCAGCCCCGGTTCTGAAACTTCCGGAAGGATCGGAGGGCAACGTCATTTATTGTGATACTTCAAGTGTTGGATTAGGTTGTGTGTTGATGCAGCATGGCAAGGTTATAGCTTATACTTTAAGACAGTTGTGGAAACACGAGCAGAACTACCCAACCCATGATCTAGAGTTGGCTGCGGTGATTCATGCATTGAAGATGTGGAGGCACTATTTGTATGGCGTTCATGTCGATATCTATATAGACCACAAGAGTGTCCAATATATTTTCAAGCAGAAAGAGTTAAATTTGCGTCAAAGGCGATGGTTGGAGCTATTGAAAGATTATGATGTTAGTATTTTGTATCATCCTGGGAAGGCGAACGTAGTAGCGGATGCCCTCAGCCATAGATTCATGGGTAGCTTATATGATATTCAGCTAGAGAAAAAGAAGTTAGTTCGTGAGCTTCAGCAGTTAGCAAGCCTAGGAGTTCCATTAGTGGACTCAAGCAATTCAGGAGTTACAATTCATGATGCGGCAGTTTTGTCTTTGGTAGCTGAGGTGAAAGAGCACCAGTATGAGGATCCCATATTAGTTTACTATAGAGATACATCTCCCTAGAATAAAAAGTCACCATTGGAGATTTCTGTAGATGGAGTTCTTTAATATATGGGCAGACTATGTGTTCCTGATGTTGCAGGATTACGTCGTCAGATTATGGGGGAGGCTCACTGTTCCCGTTATTCTGTTCATCCGAGAATGACAAAGATGTATCATGATATTAAGGAAGTTTATTGGTGGGATGGAATGAAGAAAGACATAGCAGAGTTTGTGGCCCAGTGTCCTAACTGTCGGCAGGTGAAGATTGAGCATCAGAAGCCTGGCGGACTATTGCAAGCTATGGAGATCCTGACATAGAAATGGGAAGTAATTAACATGGATTTCATTACAAGCTTGCCTCATTCTCAGCGTAAGTTTGATTCCATATGGGTGATTGTTGATAGACTTACAAAATTAGCCCATTTTCTACCTGTCAGGACTACTTACTCAGCCGAGGATTATGCGAAGCTTTATATTAAGAAAAAGTCTGACTTCATGGTGTTCCGGTATCTATCATCTCTGATAGGGGTGCGCAGTTTACAACTAACTTCTGGAAGTCCTTCTAGAAGGGTTTGGGGACTCAGGTGAGTCTTAGCGCAGCATTTCACCCCCTGACTGATGGACAGGCTGAGCGTACTATTCAGACTCTCGAAGATATGTTACGGGCATGTGTGCTAGACTTCAGAGGAAGTTGGGATGATCATTTGTCGCTCATTGAGTTCGCGTATAACAACAGTTATCATTTCAGTACCCAGATGGCCCCATATGAAGCTTGATCTAGACGGAAGTGTAGATCACCAATTGGATGGTTGGAAGTGGGGCAAGCTAAATTAGTAGGTCAGAGTCAGAGTCGTCAGAAGTCGTATGCAGATAATCGCCGCCGAGACTTAGAGTTCCAAGTTGATGACTGGTATTCTTGAAGGTATAGCCTATGAAAGGCGTTATGAGGTTTGGTAAGAAAGTAAACTTAATCCTCAATATATTGGGCCTTATGGGATTATATGTCGAGTGGGCTAGGTAGCCTATGAATTAGATCTTCCCTCAAATTTGGAGTCCGTTCATCCGGTCTTTCATGTATCGATGCTTTGAAAGTGTATTGGAGATCCTTTAAAAGTTGTGCCCATTGATGATGTTCAGGTTACTGAGCAACTATCATATGAATAGGTTCCCACTGCCATTCTAGATTGACAGGTTCAGAGATTGAGAACTAAGGATGTAGCTTCAGTTAAAGTCCTGTAGGGGAACAAGAATATGGAAGAGATGACTTGGGAAGCTGAAGAAGATATGAAGTCTAGATATCCTCATATGTTTTTAGCTCCAGAACAGATCCAGACTACATGATGATCGTCTTCAGGTATGTAGTATTTATCAGCTACTCTTATTGGTCGTGTGGGGCCATTTTGTTCTTGCTTGTTGTGGCCCTGTGTGGCATTTATGGTTTGGGTTGCTATGTGGCAGTTTGGTAGTGGTATAGTTACAGGCGAGACTCTACCGAAATTTATGTAGAATTCCTGGAAGTTAACATTCGAGGACAAATATTTTTAAGGGGAGAGGTGTCACGACCCGACCAAGGGCCGCGACGGGTACCCGAGGCTAGCTACCGAGCACCGCTCGTTCTATTACTCATCTTACTCATTTAATGCTCTTTTATCAATTTTATACTCAAAGCATAAGGAAATTCATCTTTCATTTCAAAACATAATACTTTATATGCATAAGCCTTTTGGTCATTGAAATAATATATATATATACATGGTAGCAACCTCGTGAGACCATACCACCCACCCTGCATATCTACGAGCCTCTACTAGAGTACTAGACATATGGACGGGACAGGACCCCGTCGTGCCCAAAACATACATATACATAAAAGGATAACCATAAGCACCTCCGGAACAATGGAGTGCTCTCAAAACAGCTAACAGCTCCTACGAGTCTGGATCAAGATCACCTCCCTGTCTACCTGTGGGCATGAACACAGCGTCCAAAGAAAACGGACATCAGTACGAACATTGTACTAAGTATGAGAGGCATAAACAATAATGTTATTATGTCGATGAAATAAAGGAAGCATCAATAAGGAACATCTGTATCTGACTGTCAAATATAAAGAAAATGATGCATGCTGGCTTACTCAAAATCATCATCATATAATATATGCATAAATGTACAAACTTCCCGTCCATATCGGATCAGTGTGGTAATCATTAGCCTGCGTCCAAGCCTCCCGCGTCCGGGGTATCATCTCATGCCACCCACTAGTGGTGTCTGCCCAAGCCATCTGGCCATGGTGTATACGCTGCCTGCCTTAGCGGTGACTGCCCGGCCAAATAGGCGCGGTGTTATATCATCATCATAATATGTTCGTTACCGTGCATGCATAAAAACTTAAGATTAACTATGCTTCATCGGGGTAACGTAAGGTCGTGATTCCCCGATTCTATTATGGAGCACTCATTAACATCCTGCCTCACCTTGAAGGGAATAGTATATGAGGTGAGTGTAAGCAATAATGACATTATTGACGTTTTAGGAACATCATATCATGAACATCTAGAACTTCTATACTTTAACTCATTACCTTGTGTAGCTATTTAGGAACATAGGCTCATATTTTTTCGGAGCTTAAGAGATTCAGGGAGAGGAAGGAAAGTAATACTATGGGATTCATGCCATAGAAATAAAGGACTAGCCTCACATACCTTTTGCGCTTAACTAATCTATCGTTCGCTTGGTTTCCTTTGGTGCCCACGTTTCTACCTTCAAGAGGAATCACATTAACATTAGTTACTCGGCTACAAGAACATTTTATCATTTCTAGGGAAAATTGGGCAGCACTTCCTTTGTTTATACTACTTTTCCCACATTCTATATCAACTCCCAAACGTTAATAACAACATTCACAATATAGCAACAATAATCATCATTTATCTACACTTACCACAATTCACCATTTCTCTTTGATTTCTCCACAATTATGATTATAACTTGTTATCGCGTTTTCTCATATATAATACTTATTCCATGGTCTAAATGTCACTTATGACATATTCACAATCACAGCATACCAACATTCATGATTCATCCCAATCACTATTCAACAATGACACTATTCACACATTCATGACCCAATTTCTATGTCTTTCCACAATCCAAGTGTTTCAACTTTTAACCACTCAAACCATATAAAATGGTCATAAAACTCACCTTAGATGATGGATGAACAACACTCAAGTGGAGCTTCTCTTCTTGCACCAAAACCCTACCTCACTTCTCTTGAGTTTTCTTGGCTTAGATGAACTTTTAATGGGTCTCATACACTTGATTTCATGGATTTGGTGTAGTTTACCATGGTTTTCATTTGATTTCTTGTGGATGAATGATGGAGAAGGTTCTAGAGGTTTCTTTGGTGTGTGGAGAATGAAAATGAAATGGAATAAAAATGAGGGAGGGTCTTTATATTAAATCATGAAATCAGTCCCGACCGAGATGTACGGTGCGATCGACGGAGCGTCGACCTGTTCGTCGAATGGTCTTCGCTCCAGCCAATTTTACGGCACAATCGATGAAGCGTCGACTCGTCCGACGGTACAAAGAACGACCGTCGAACCCCCTTTCGCAGAACTGCGGTGAAGTTTCATTTAACGAGTTTTTCTCCCTTGCCTTTAACTTCTTTGGAATCTTAATTAGAATTATTAAGTATCCCTTCTTACTTGTAGGGACATCATGTCCACCTTAACTTACGTTAGTCCCTTCACCGCTCAGCAAACCCAAAATTTCGAGGTGTAACAAGAGGAATATTACACCTTGTAGTTTGTGCATTAAGACTCGTAGTACGGTTGTTTCTTAGTTTTGGACACCGGGATTTGTTTCAAGGATATATGAGGTTGGACATGCTTAACTTGTGTTTATAAGTGTTTAAAATTCATATTTGGTGAGTTACGGAAGGATTGGAGAATAAGTGAATCGAAGTGGGAAGGTTCGTTAAAAGTTGTTTTTGGAAAATATGGTATATGGGTCATATAAGTGAGATATGGTTCATATTTTGAGATATGGACCGTATTTAAGGATTTTAAAAATATCCAGAGAAGGCAGTTTTGGAGGTGGTATTATACGGCCAACTATACAGACCGTATAATTTTATACGGCCAGGACGTTGGTCGTATAATGTTATACGGCCAAGGATACGGACCGTATATATATATATATATATATATATATATATATATATATATATATATATATATATATATCTGATGTTACACCTCGCAAATTTTTCGTGTTGGTTGTGAGGTAAACTAGCGTAAGCTAGAGAGGCCATAGAACCTTTATAAGGTTAAGGAAGACTTTTAACAAGTGTTAAGCAAGTATCTAAAGGTTCTGGGATCAAGCGAATCGAAGAAAATAATATTGTGGAAACTTTGGTAAACTTGGCAGAATTTTGGACAGAATTTTTTGTCCAACTTGACAGAGGTATATCTCTTAGCATATGAGGAGTTACAGAATGCATAAGCTATGTAAATTCAAGTTCAGAGAG
Organism: Lycium barbarum; assembly: GCF_019175385.1. Taxonomy (NCBI): domain Eukaryota; kingdom Viridiplantae; phylum Streptophyta; class Magnoliopsida; order Solanales; family Solanaceae; genus Lycium; species Lycium barbarum. The sequence goes on from NC_083346.1 coordinate 74,396,949, forward strand.
TCTTCTTTCCAATGCAACTGGCAGATTGCAAATCTGAGATACGAGGCCTAAGTTAAAGCCCGTATAATATTATACGACCGGAGATACGAACCGTATAATGTTATACGACCAAGTTATACGAACCGTATAATACAAAGTTGGTGGAAATTTCTAGAATTTAGGTATGATGACCCCTCTTCATTTTAATCATTTTAGACATAATCCCAAGTCCTAGAAACCTCTAGAGACCTCTCCAAATACATTCAAACATATTTCTAAGCCTAAATCAAAGACCAAGGTGAAGATTAAAGTGTGTAGGGTTTCCAAGTGAGCTTTACACTTGTCTCCTCTTCTTGAAGATGCTTAGGTGAGTGTTTGTAAGGTGGAGTAACCTTGGAATTGAAGTGTTCTTGAATTTTGAGGTAATACTTCATCTTAGTTTCATGCTTATGACTTTATTTGGTAATTATGTAAAGATTTGAAGAAAAGAATTGGAGGAAAAGTTCAAATATGAAATTGATGATATTTTGAGTTGTGAATTAACTTGAGCTATAATTATTATCATGTTTTGAGCATAATCTTATTATGAGAGATAACAATTTTGTTAAATAAGTGTCGTATACAAGTGTATAAGGGGTTGTGTTGAAGTTGTTGTTATGAATAAGGAGACGAAAAGGTATGTTATCATTTCGATATGAACATATATACAAATGTCCTCCATGATGACTCCATTTCTAGAAATACTAAAGCTTATAGTTCTTGATGTTCTTATGATATTATTGAACTTTGTTTCATGATTATTGATCTTGTTCATTGTTGTTGATCTCATCTTATGGTAATTATTCGTTCAAGGTGAGATATGATGATGATGATGATAGTTCCATAATGAAAATCGGAGGTTTACCGACCTTACGTCACTCCGATGGAGTTATAGCTTTGATTTGGCCTCTCATGCATGCTTTATATATATGTAACTATTTTCTCACACTGAGCCGCGCAATAGTCGGCCGGGTACGACATGTAAATGTGCACACCACTGTAGTGGGTACGTTATGATGTTGCCCCGGGCACGGGATGCCCCGGACGCGGGATGATGATGATATGATGATAACACCGACCCTATATGGCCGGGTACGGTATTATATATGTATGTATGAAAATGTTTTTTTCAAAAGCTAAGCATGCATGATATCCGCCTTAAGAGGCATTCAGAGGTACAGATTGATCTCTTTATTCTATGTTATCTTCATCCTTCCATTATTTTGTTACTCATGCCTTACATACTCGGTACATTATTCGTACTGACATCCTTTTTTTTTTGTGGACGTTGCGTTCATGCCCGCAGGTAGACAGAGAGACAAACCGAACCCCTAGGCTGCTTCTTCAGCGATTGTACATGAGCGCTCCATTTGTTCAGAAGCTGCGGTTCAGCTGGTACTATTCTTTTGTGTACATTTATGGGCATGGCGGGATCCTCTCCCATCTTTATGATGTTATGCACTCCATGTAGAGGCTCGTAGACAGATGTTTATAGTTTGAAGTTTTATGACCTTTTAGGTCGACATTGTGTTATATCATTTTGGCAGCCTTGTTAGCTTGTGTGTGTGTGTGTGTGTGTATATATATATATATATATATATATGGGCATAGTTTGTTGGTGAACAAATAGATGTGCATTTATCTCTTGGACTCATGCCCTTACAGATTATGATATTTATGAGTTATCTTTGTGGTCCACCTATATATGATTATGAGATATATGCCAAGAGGTGCTCGGTAGGTTAGCTTAGGGTGCCCGTCATGGCCCTCTGGTTGGGTCGTGACAAAAATAAATCATCGATACGAGGCATAGGATACTTGTTACAAATAGTAACCTTGTTCAGCTGACGATAATCGATGCACATCCTTATAGATCTATCTTTCTTCTTTACGAACAACAAAGGAGCGCCCCAAGGGGAGACACTCGGCCTAATGAACCCCTTACTTAACAAATCTCGCAATTGCTCTTTCAGCTCTCTCAACTCTGCGGGTGCCATCCGATATGGCGGAATAGGAATAGGGCGGGTGCCCGGCTCCAATTCAATACAAAATCAATATCGCGATCGGGTGGCATACCCTGCAAATCGGACGGGAATACCTCCACGAACTCGCTGACAATGGGAACAGACTCAAGGAGCGAGATGTAATAGTAGTGTCACGCGCATGAGCCAGATAAGCTAAACACCCCTTGTTGACTAATTTCTTTGCCTGAACAAAGAAAATAATCTTCTTCGGAGCGGGACAAGGAGTACCTCTCTACTCACGTCTAGGAATGCCCGGCATGGCTAAAGTGACTATCTTGGAATGACAGTCCAAGATCGCATGATAAAGAGAAAGTCAGGTCATACCCAAAATAATATCAAATCCACTATACCAAGTATCATCAAGTCTACCCATGTGTTGTAACCCATAAAAGTAACCAAGCACGACCGATTGACTCGATCATCGCAATAGAATCTCCAACTGAAGTAGACACATAAATAGGTACGGCTATGCTATCACAATTTATGTCCCAACCAACAGCATGATATGCAGACACATATGAATAAGTGGATCCAGGATCAAATAATACAGAAGCTGCTCTATGTCGGACAGAAACAGTACCTGAAATTACCGTATCTGAGGCCTCCGCCTTGGGTCTACCTGGAACGAATAACACTGGGCCCCACCATGACCAGACTGTCCAGACTGTGATCCACCTCTCAAAATCTAGGACCCACCTCTACCGAATTGGGACCCACCCCTAGAAGTCTATAAACCACTGCGGCCTGACTGAGCACCGCCTCTCAAAGAAGCACCACCCCGGCTAGCTGAAGATGTTGGAGTCCTCTAGGACTGATAACCCTGCCGGGGTCGAGGACACTCTCTAGAAAAATGACCAGGCGCTCCACATGCATAGCAAGCTCTAGAAGGAGAAGCCTGATGAATAGAAATTGAAAACCCAGCTAGAACAACTCTGTCGGCTGGTCAAGAAAATGAGCTTTCAGAAGCTCTCTGCCTGGATGGCCCACTAGAAGAAGCCTGCAATGCTGACTGCACCGGGCGATCGAAATAGGACTGATACTGCCTAGAAGACTGTCCGACGCCCCTCGATCCGGAACCACTATAACCCCCAAACTGCTATTGCCTCTTCTCACTAACCCCTCCAAGAGAGCGGGCCTTGACAGCCACAAATAATGACGCATGGTAAGTTTGTATCGCGCAGTATTCGAGAGAGGATGAGGGCTGAGTCCGAGGGATTACGCCATGGGTGTATGTCTGTGACATAGTATGAGATCCAGTTCCACACCTTATCTCGCCATGCTTTGATAGTTCTTCCTGATGAGGCCGAGAGGGTGAGAGGTTCACTAATGGATTGATTTGTCCCCTTCATTTAATAGCATCACAGATGGCTGCCATAGGGTCTTCCTTTCAGCAGATTATGTATGGAGTCTGATAGGGTGAATTCATTAGGCATGAGGATTATGAGGAGGGGGTGGTCAAGAGGCCCCGTTTTAGCACTCATGTGGGTACCTCATCTGTATGTAGAGGGAACTTTAGTGGAGGTCATCACCATCTGATTGCTAGGCCAGTTGTAGCAGCTATGCCAATTTCTGAGAGGGGTCAGTCATTAAGTACTTCTTATGGCACAGGGCAGTTGTCTCAGAGTTCCTACAGGCCATCTGGTCGTGGGGGACATTCGGGTGCCAGTTATTCCTCTCAGTGATCTACAGTTCCGAAGGGTTGCTTTGAGTATGGAGACCCTGGGAATTTCAAGAGAGATTGCCCAGACTTAGGCACAGTGGTTAGCATCGGAGTTTCCAGACTTCCGTGCCTAGGAGAGCTACACAGCCGGTTAGAGAGGGTGTTTAGGGCAGCAGGGGTGGTTCTCAGGTAGCTAGGGAAGGTACTCAGCCCGACTGAGGTAGTGGCCATGGGGTACTCAGACTTAGGGTGATCGTGTCTATTTCTATGCTTTTTCGGGAAGACCTAAGGCAAAGGCCTCCAATGTAGTCATCACAGGTATACTCTCGGTTTGCCATCGTTCAATTATGGTGTTACCTGATCCGGGCTCTACCTATTCATATGTGTCTGCCGATTTTGCCATGAGTTTGGATTTGATATGTGATTCACTAGATATGACCATTCATGTTTCTACTCTCGTTGGGGATTCGGTAGTGGTAGACCGAGTGTATATGTGTTGTTCAGTTACCTTGATGGGGTACGATACCCAGGTGGACTTAAAAGTCTTAGATATGGTTGATTTTGACGTTATTCTTGGATGGATTGGTTATCTCCATATCACGCAATCTTGGATTTTCATACCAAGACAGTTATTTTAGTCATGCCGGGTATACCTCGCTTAGAGTGGAAGGGTACTCTTAGTCGATATCCGAAGAAGGTGATTTCGTTTCTTAAGGCTCAAAAAATAATGGAGAAGGGTTGTCTCTCTTATTTGGCTTATATTAGAG